>NC_089519.1:13284572-13604250 GCF_963924715.1 Thunnus thynnus
ACTGGAGACTCCAGGAAATCAGCGAGCCCGGCCAAGAGATAATTCTGCACATAGCCACTGTAGTGAGTAATGATGTGAAAACAAAACAGCAATTGAGTTTGATTATTGGGGTAAAAACTTGATGAACTACATGATAAACATAAGTGTTATGTTTATGGTTATAGTTATGTTTAGCAGTAATGTTTATTGTTAACCAGAAAACACCTTACATTTACAGTGAAAGAGGATTTGGAACAATTTACTCTCATTTTTATAGCTTCTACTATCTCATCATGTGGTTTTGTAACCGTCTATAACTCAATAATCCCATGTTTTTTTCCAAAGTTTTGTCTAAGAATGTTGGTTTGCAGTCTCTAATCGGCTGTCCGTCTTACCATTTTGTTGTAATGATGCTTGCAGTAGCCACAATATTTCACGTTGTCGGCTTCTGGGCCTTCCTCCTCACACAGCAGACCGGCCATCTGAGCACTGAACAGTGTCACAGGGTTAGACAAGAGAGGAAACAGGAGAGCAACACACACACACACACACACACACACACACACACACACACACACACACACACGCTGACAGTGACACCTGAGAGCCTTTGTTATTGATCATGGCTGGATGGATTAAATAAAAGTTCTCTGCACACAAAAATCTTTGTTGTTCGTCTTCCAGACTTGATTTTAAGTTGTCAACCTTTATATTGTGATGGGAATCAGTTGTTTAGACAGAATCAAGGCACAAAGCAGATGAATGAAAATGTAAAGAGATAAGGAGAAAGATTGAGAAACATAGTGGAGACAAAGTAAAGGAAATACAGCTATGGAAGATACATTATGGGCCTTTTGAGGCAGATAAGATCAAATCTGATAAACTCTTGACCCTTGTTCAAAAAAGATGTGACTTCTTGGTTACAGAAATTGTCCTACTGGGGCATTTTTATCTACTATTTTATACAAATCATTTAACTCAATATTTTATCTTAAATAATGAATTTCTGAGAGTTCTCCTATAAGATCATCGCAGCAATTCTTTCAGGATAATGAAATCTTAACAGATCTTGTTAAAAGGGACTTTGTGACACTGAACAGCTTGCTGTGCATAATCCTTTGAAAAAATATCACTATGCTGTAGACGACAAATCCACGCAACCATGAACACACACACACACACACACACACACACACACACACCCCCTTTAACACTTACCAGGTGACATGGAAAGCCTGTCTGCAGCCCTGTCTATTGCAGGTCATGCAGGCTCCGCAGGCAGCCTTGCTCTCCCTCCCGTGGTCCTCACAGATGTAACATGTCTGGTGAAGCAGAAAAGACAGAGAGAGAAGCAGAGGTGAAGATACGGAGACAAATAAGTTATTATAATTAACAGATGCTGTGTTGACCTGGAGATGTGTGAAGATCACAGAAAGATCCTTGACAATTCAAAACATCAGATTCATGTTGAAAGCTGTGTTGTACAGTCTTACGCTGTAGTACAGTGTGTGTGAGAACTTGTTTCCTTCTGTTGCACCAGTGCTCCTTGGACAAACTCAAACATTCATGTTATTTGGCAATTAAAGTAAACCATTGTGATAGCAGTGCGGGAGAGATGAAAAGCCTCTTAATGTGAGTCCAGCCGCAGCTATAAATGATTAGGAAGTTTTGCTTGTCAAGACAACAGATGGGGTTTTCAGACAGAACACAGTTTGCTTGGTGCTTGCCGCTTTGTACAGCAAAACTGTTGACCAGATGTTCGGGATGTTGTGTAAAAAGCTGACATTGAAGGGACTGTAACTAGCTGTGTATTTGTTTCCAGGAGCGAGATTTTTACCTCAGACTTCACTTGTGTCCTGATGCGCCGACAATCTAAAACGTCTTTTCTCTTCCTGTTACCTACAGTCGTCGTCATTTCCTTCTTATTTCTAAAAGATATAGGCTCAGGATGCTTTCATGATAAAACGCGGGGCGAAAAGGCACTCGCTTTAATGCATCAAAGAATTCGTCAAGTGCAGCCAAGACTTTAAAGCTCAAGGCTGGAATTTTTACATCCTGTGTGAGAGCAGCATCAGTCTTCACTGACATGTTGCTTTGCACACATAATAAATGTAAGCATACACAAGCAGACAAACGCATGCATGCGCACACACGGCTTTTGTGCTTCTTTCTCAGCTTTTCCCCCTGTGAGCCGGGCTGACTGGTGGGGGGCAGAAGAGGCCTAGCAACAGGTGCGGGACAAAGGAACAGCGGGCTCTTTACCTTTCTGCTTCAGCCCTCTCTGTTTCGCCTTTTTCTCTTCCCTTTCCTCTGTCTCCCACTACTCCACACACCCTACTCCGCTCTCTGTTACCCTGAGAGGATATCGGCTATGTAATAAAAGGCCAGAGACATAACTACGCTGAGCGTGTAAAAAGGAAGAGTGGCTTCTCAAGTTTTCACTGTCCTTTGTAATGCTGTCTAGGAATGCAGGCAGCAAAATCTGGATGAATGGCTCTGACGGGGAAAAGCTGCATGCAATTTACTGTAGCTGACACAGTAATATGAAACCAGGCACTCAAACACTCACATGTGTACATTTATATGCAGGCATGCACACACACATATACACACACACACACACACACACACAGCATGTCAGCGTCTGGCTGCTCAGTCCAATGAGTCCATGTGTCAAATATTGATTTCTTTGTAATGCGCATTGCTTTAAAAGCCGCACTCTGGTGCATGCTGGATACACTGCTCACTACCTTTGCCAACTACCAAAGGATATACAGGCATGAAAAAAGGTACAAATGGCTAAAGTTACAAGACAGCTGATGTATGACAAAGCTGTAATGGCCTGAGATTAGTTTGCGGTTTAACAGTTTGCTTCACACGGTGAAAAAAATTGATATTAGCAAAATATTTTAAAAGCATTTCTGAATGTCTAAACATGACTGTACATATGATGAAAGATGTGTCCGGTCTGTTTTCTGTAGCTGGTGTTAGGCTGCATGTTAGGACTCTGTGTGAGGTCCTATTATCTTTGCTTTTCGTCAGTATGCAGCATGAAGCCGTTTTTTTGGGGAGTGGGGAGGGCATGGAGATTAAATACAATTACAGTTGAAGATAATTCCCTGGTGGACATTATCAATTCATGATGCTCATGTTGGGGCTACAAATAATGACTTTTATGATCTATTACTTTATACATCCTTTTTTTCAAGCAACTGTTTCATCTATAAAATGTCAAAAATAGTAAGAAAAAAAAAAAAAAAGTCAATCACAATATCCCAAAGTGACACTTGTTTTGTCTAGCTAACAGTCCAAAATCTGAAATGATTACATTCATAATGATGTGCAGGAAATCCTCCGCTTGGAGATGCTGCAACTTTTTCATTTTCTGTCGACTGAATCACTGCTTCAGCATGTTTCAGTAACATTACAATGACTAATTAGTCATGAAATGTAGTAAATGTGCTTTTTTGCGGTTTGCTCGACCTGCTTCATCTAGTTCTACCTCAGTTGAAAAATCTCCCACATTTCCCAGAATGACTTTCAACTACCTCCGGAGAGCAGGCGTGACCTTGCCACATTCAGCTCTGGGCTGGTACGGGACGTGTGGGTGGAGAGAGAGCGATAGAGATGTGGAGTGTGTAGTGCAGTTTTTCCTGTTAAGGGAAAAGCATGAGTTGTGCTGTTTCCCACATGTCTCAGGCTGTGTTGAAGCTATTGTTGTTGGTGAAAATCTTTCTTCTTTTATGATGGATGTCTCCTTATGGGATTGTTGACACTGATGGAAAAACTGGAGGTCTTAAACAAAGTGCTCCCTCTGTGAGTTGTGTTAGTCGTGACACCGATGGGACTGGGTACCTCCTAAGTTGTCAGTATAGGTGTCAATATAATATCTGAGTTTGAGTGCAGACAACAAATCAATCATTTTTCCGATCTTACTTCTAAACAAATAACAAAAGATTACAAAATTACAAAAAAACTCTTTGAAGAATAAAACAAATTTCTTTAACGCATAAGATTTAAAAGAACCTTGCCCAAGTAAACTACAAGGGAGAACAGGTAAACAATAATCTGACTGAGCATTTGGTGCCATTTTTTGGAAAGGAACACTTTTCAAAACTTGTGCTCCATAATTCAGGTGAAAAAATATTCATGTTTGATACCTTTTTTATGGCTTAGATGCTTTTTCATCTCTAATTATGTTTGAGTGTTTCAGACACTCCAGGAAAAAAAAAACAACTGGTGCTTTTCAGATAAGCATGGTCACATCAACACCATTCTCCTGCCTTGCAGTAATACTGAGAAGAAACCTGATATCCTTAATTTAAGTTTCCAGACAGAGGATCTGACAGCTGCTCACTTCACATGTCAGCGGTGTGTGACAGTACCTTGATGTATCTCTCGTGCGGGACGTACTGCAGGATGATGGGTTCCATGGTGAGGACGTTGGCAAACTGCACCTCAGGGATGTAGAGCGCACACACGACATGGGCCCAGCCTGACAGAGAGAACAGCGCTGGATTAATGGCATGATCGGTCTCTTTATGAATGAAGTGGAAATCTAGAGCTTTGATTCTATTTCAGGCCAGGGGGCGGTCCTGCTGTTTCATCATTCAAAATGTAAGCAGGGCTTTGAAAGTAGAGGGAAAGAGAGAGAGAGGGAAATGGCTGGAGAGCAAAGAGATGGGCAGCATCCACATATTTACCTCCGCTGTCCGTCCTCTTGAGCGCGCCATCTTTGTGGGGGCACAGCTCACACCTCTGTGGAGGGATAGGAGAGTGTTGAGAGTGTGACATCAGAGGCAGCAGTGGGAGGATGTGTCATGTTGTGTTTTGGCATACTCACCACACGTGCCGCCCGCTCCTGTGACTCACACTTCCGACAGAACCACGGGCCGGTGGGCACCTGGACAATGCCGTAGCATGCTGGGATACACACAAACACACACACACACAGGTCACTGACACGATTTTTTTGTCATATGGTCATCCACAATTTTCCAACACATACATGAATATAATATAAAAGCTCATATGCAGTACATTTGTATTGCTCAGTTATTGTATGTGTGATGTATTTTACAGATATCTCTTTTACTGTGTTGTCCTGTCAGTAATGTTAAGCACTGCTGTTTGACATTTTAATCCACATAGGATTTTGCCTACAGGTTGAATATGAGCTATGAAGACAGTTCTCAACTCTACGTGTTGTGTCAGCTTCTAACAAATATTTCTTTATTACATTTAATAACAGTTAACCTGACTTTTAGGAAGAAAAATCATCTCTACTTCAGAAATTTAACCTGCAGAGTGAAGTCCCTCCATCATAAATCTAGACCAACCTCAAGTAGTTGGTTTCAACAACAGACAGAGAGCTGAATTTTACTCAGAAATATGAACCTGTAAGTTAACTGCTGCCTTTTGTAATTGCATTAAAAACAACAAAGCAAGTGGACACAACGAGGTTTCACAATGTCCAAACCGGCGGGCCTTGCCGGGCAGTTTTGTCGCAAAAACACGCCTCTTGCAGTATGTGGTGAACCGGGCCAGACAGCCACACACGCACAGACCTGAAGTGCCATCAAGGCGCCATCCTGGCTCGGTGTCACTCTGCTTGGCCCTGCGTGTTTAATCATGTGTGCTGAGAGGAAACAACAAACAGCACGCCTACCTACCCCTCCCACACACAGCAACACACACAAACACGCACGTAGACAGCGACAGACCCACCTACAAACCGACTGACCCACCAGCACCTCTGGCTGCCTCCAGCCGCCACAGCTGCCCGGTAATTACACGCTAACAGCGGCTAATGTTACCTTGGTGGACGGCGACGCTGCAGCCGTGTCCATCACAGTAAACCAGCGGATTCTCAGCCCAGCCTCGCTCGTCTGAACACACGCAGCAACCTCCGACCATTTCCCGCATGCTGCTCCCATATGAAGAAATGTATTTCCCCCTCCCGGCAACGGCTCAGACCTCACCCAGGCCTGTCAAGTGGTCGTCCCGCACTTTAACGCCGCACCGGGCATAGTCGTGGGCCGCTTTCGTCGCGCAGTTTTAGCGCAGCGGAGAGACGAAATCTCGGCGTGGGGTTTGTGGTGCTGCTGCTACGTTTTTTCCGTGATGTCCTCCCCGTCCCCATAGAGCCGATGCAGTGCGCATGCTCAGACTTACTCCTCTGGGTCGTAATAAGTCACAGCAAAGGTAGCAAGTTATTGTTATTTTCAACATGAACCCTCTCTGTCAACGCGTGTTTTCAGATTCTAACATTATTTTGTATTATTTTATTATCCATGTGAGAAAACTGCACCCGTATACCCCTCTTCTGATGAACTATTTTTTTAAATTTAGATGAATAAACATGTGTATCAATCAGTCAAAACCGCTGGCTGCGCTGTTACTCTATCAATTTTGTTTCAACAGCGCCATCTTCAGGATTTCCACAGAACAACCGGGCAACAATTACAAGCTGTTTCACCATCCAGTGTCCGGGTCAGAAATAAAAAACATCCACAGTGGTGGATGATACACCTGTGTTGATATTACTGCCATAATAATTCAGTTTGCTTGATTCTGATTTATTTTTTTATTTGATTATCTACAAGCAATCAACAACATATATATGTCTTTATTAGTAGACCAATTTCTCTTTTCTTTCAGCCACAAAAATAAAGAGCAAACAGACATGAAATTCCAGTTTGTCAGTGAACCCAGTTCCTCAGTATCAAGGTTTCATGCTTCAAAAACAAACTTAATTTGATTCCTCGGTCACTTTTAAGGCCAGTGTACAGTGTGTCGTCATTACAGTTAAAATACAATAGCATGGATTTCATTTTGATTTTGGGCTGTCAAGTTGACTCCTATAATTCAGTCAGCAGATGTCACCAGAAGCCTCTCATTTGGACTGGACTTGCGTCATTGTTGCTTTATGACTCCTGTCTCGACTGGCTGAGTAAACTCTGTCTGGCAGGCCAGTTTTATGGTGGAAATGGGACTACACACACACACACACACACACACACACACACACACACACACATACACACACACACACACATACACACACACACACACACACACACACACACACACACACACACACACACACACACAGTTTAGGCAGAAAGCAGGGCTTTCAAAACTCAATTCCCATTTTTGTTTTCTTACATGTTTATTCTTATGTTCAGAGATTATATTTTGTATGGCGTCTTTTTTCCTTATCCTGCTAGATTACCTGAAACTACTCTAATATCAACTGCAACCTTAAATTTCTGCATACAAACAAACAACTTTATCAAGCTACTCAGAAGAAAAATACCCTGAAGTCAGCCTCTTATAATTGGAAAAAGAGAAGCAGTGTGGTTGTACTTTTGAAATGGATGACTGGGCTTTTTAATCTGACATATGGACATGAGGCTGTGATGACAGTTTGCTTCACAAGTGTCACTTCTCTTCAAACGCAAAGAGAGAGAAAAAGGGAACTGGCACTGATGGAGAGGACAGATAGTGTGGTGGCAGCTGGATGAAGCTAACACCCTGTTCTAGTCTGAAGGCACCAAGGCGTGACCAAGTCCCTGCACTGAGATGTGGGTGAACTGCCTCCACATTCACATGCACGCACAGTCCAATGCAACAACACATTAACTTAGTGACTAATGCTAGTCAGAGTCTGTGTAATGTATTTGCCAAAACCCCCCTGATACAATCTGAATAGACAGATTTAGCTGTCAGTGCCCCAAGACAGTGGAGCTTCCCAAACCTGGTCATTTTAAAAATTTCCGGTCAAAAGTTCCCATATGCAGATAAGTTACCATATATTGAGTCTTACAGACTGAAGTAATTTTACTGTCCATTATGTGGGTGAAGTGAAACAGAAGTGGGAAGAATGAACTATTGATTAAAAGCGTCCTTACACAGTGTTTGTGCACTGGAGGCTAAAAGTTTCTACATCACACTTGTGTAAGTTAAATATTGGACCAGGATCGGCTCCAAACTAGTTGTGATGTCACAAATCAAACTTGTAGGCTAACCTCCTTAAAATCTGATTTTCAATAAGCACAGAGAAACTCTCCACTTTCAGCAGCTGAATGTGAAAACAGCCTTCTAGTGTCAAACTCTGCGCATACATCATTCTACAAAGTGAAGTTCAAACATCCAACTGTGTGAGCGATACTGCACACCGAAAAACATCTCAAGACTAATTCACCGTCGTGCAGTACCAAGTTTCCACCAGCAGATGGATGCTGGTGTGAAGAGACTTGCGATCCTCTAACATTCATCTCCTCAGCATCCGGGAAAGACACAGTGATGCCTCAATCCTATGATGAAATTAGGAAACAGTCTCCTAACCAAGACAAGCGCCATTCGACATTTCCGCCCTCATTTGATCATTTTCTGAACATACCAATTCTCAGATACTGCAGGGGCACAGGTACACATTCTCTTTGTTCCTGATTTAACATTTAACATTGACAATACAGCCTTAACTTGATGTCAGAGAATTCTTATGATGTTCAGCAACACCATATATTTAATTTAGACCTACCTCAAAATCCATTTATATCCCCATAACCTCAGTGCTAGAGATTAGAAATAGATTTGTAAGTCCTATTTCTACTTTTGTACTATGTGACAAAAACATCTCTGCAAAACTGTGCCATTTCTAACTCGCGGGAGCACTAAATGAATGTAATATTCAGGAGTGAGAAACCAACACATGGTGCAGAGCGAAGTGATGTCCTTTGAAGCCGTGAACTGCACTCTCAAAACCACAGCCTACAAGGAGACATGTGACCTTCTAGATAATAGGATTTTTTTTCTGTAGTCTTGAATTGGCAAGTCTTTTTCAGAGAAGCAAAACCTCTCTCAACAAGGTGCAGATCTACAGTAGGTGTGATAAAGAAAAAAAAGGGTTTGCTTTTATTTTTTACACCTTTACAAAGATAACAATAAAACATTTACAGCAGATAGCAATTCACTCATATTTGCTACTTTGTTGAACATTTGAATGTAGTTCTGTATGATATAAACAGTGGCTACAACGAAGAACATTAAGTAAAAATTTATGTATGAATAGGAAGTAGAATTACTCCCGCATAAACACTTTACAGACCATCTTTTCAGATGAGTACAGTATGACTAAGAACACTCTGAAACCCGTCACACTCCTTTAACGTCTCTCTCTCTCTCTCACACACACACACACACGCACACACACATGCACACACATACACTCGAACACAGACACAAGACAGAGAGAGAGATAGCTGCTACTTCATGCTTTCATTTCTGATACTACTAGCTACTTATATGAGTAAATCTGTGTGTGTGCTCATACAGTGTTATCTGTATGAGCAGGTGTGTGTGTGTGTGTGTGTGTGTGTATGTGTGTTTGTATAAGCATGTAAATGTCTGCATGAATGAAAGCTACTTCAGTTCTAGGCGGTGCTCGCCACGGGCTATATGTGAGGAGAACTCGTAACGGTCCCGACTGCGGTGGCCGCACACGTTGCATTCGAGTGGGTCGCGGAAGCCGTGGCATCCCATGTGGATGGTGAACATAACATAGTCTAGAAAGATCACCCTGCAGTGGCCGCAGGGATACACCGCCCCGGGCAGCCCTCCGGCCTCTCCGTCGGCCCGCACCACCCGCAAAGCCTCCAGAGGGGACAAAGGGATGGGCTGGGCGTGTGGGTGAGGGACACCGTTCTGGTGGTTCAGCCCCCCCAGCAGGTGCCCTAAGCTGTACATGATGGGCTGGGAGATCTGGGAGCCGTCAGTGTGGAATGAGTCCATGCCGAGGGGTGGCTGGGCGGTATGAGGGAGGCCCAGGAGTGGCATGCCCATCTTGTGGCCGTTAGTGAGGCCCATGGGGCTGATGTCGTTGCGGCTTAACGGGATGGGGTAGGGCCTGTGGGAGGGAGCCGGGTCGCTGTCTGTGAGCATGGATTGTTGTTGATGGTGAGAGTCGGGGCCTGGGGAACTCGGCAGAGGGTCCTTGACGTCAGTTCGGGGAACCAGCTCCCTGTTAAAGCTCAAGTCCAGGCAGACACCGTTGTCGCCTAGACCAGCAACACGAGAAGAAAGAGCACTCAAGACTCCGCAGGAGGAGGTATCATATACTTCATCTAAGAGCATGACCAGAGAAATACAACAGACAGCAAGCAGCAGTTAAAGCAGTTATTGCTTACAGATGGAAAAAGATCTAACAGTAATCCTGACAGGACTCTAAGGGGTCCTCACTTTCGTGTTGAGTGGAGGCAAAGGAGAAAAATGTGTAGCCCCAGGCAACAAAAAGGAAAACCTCCATAGCAACACTGGGGAACGCCAGGTTCACAGGACAAAAGAGACTTTAAAGCATCTAGCATCCTGAGCCAGCAGTTGAGCTTGGAGGCATGAGAGGACAGAGGGCTGAGAGGAAGCAGACGACGCAGACGAAGGCCTCTAGTGCAGCTGCACCACAGAAGTATAGACATAGAAGCACCTGCTCACGTTTCTCGCCTCCCGCCTGTTCTCTCTCTCTGCGGTTGCAGACATTACTTCTCTTTTCCCCCTGTGGTTGTCATATTGAAAGATCTCACTTCATTTGTCAACCTGATAGAGAGACGTAGGAGGTTTTTTTTGCCAATACACCCTCGTTTTGCGAGCAGCTTGAGGCTTGATTGTGAAACTACAACCCAATGTTAGTTAGACTTAACCAGAAAGGTGAAAGCCAACTATTGAAAATCGTTGTGTGTGTGTGTTAACGCCCATAAAGTTTGGGAAATTGCTGTACCAAGACAGCCATTTACTGAAACTCATATCTTTTGATCATTTATCACTCAGGCAAATACGCTGAGTTTGAATGAAATTACACAAAGTGAATAATTAAACCGAGAGGTTTCAAGAGCATGTTACCCTTTTTAACATGTATCCATTTATTCACGCATGTATGGTTACCAATACCCACCTATGACATAGTTCTTGCTGAGAATTTAGGGCAGTGGAGAACACTCTGTGAGGTGTGCAGGTATGAGGCAGGTGCTCTGCCCTCAATTCCTTTTTGGCAAGAGATGGAGGCCCACAAAGACAAACAGACAGACAAACAAACAAGTAGCTCAGACAGACAACTTCACATACTGTACAAAACATGAATTCTGTCATCTAAAGTAGCATAAATGCACAGCAGAAAGCACAAAAAAACAGAGCAGTATATAGCTGTAGCAGCTCTGAAGTTTCACATTTAAAAAGTCAGTAAACAAGTGGACAGTATTAAAATTAAGATATAAGGGTAAAATAGCAAATATTAAGTAAATAAACATATCAATCAAACTAAAAAATGCAGACATTCACATTTTTTGTTTCAATCTAAATGAATGAAAAACAAATTTGAAATGAATGCTATAAGCTCCTTTAATATTAAAACACAACTCTCTGTTTGAAGTCAGTGTCTCTGCTCAACTCCTACATGTCTGTGTTGTGAGTTACGCTGCTCTTACCGGTGAACTTCTGTGGCATTGAACTCTTCCGTTTGGCTACATTGCTGGCGAGCCTGTCGAGCAGCAGAGCACGCTCAGTGCCCATCGGAGTCCTGGATGTGTGGCCGTCCTCTGCTTGAGAGCAAGAAAGTGAGAGTAAAAGGAGTTGAGGCACAGGAGGAAATGAAAACTACAATCAAGCTTTCCACTGAGCTGCGACTGTCCACCTGTCAATGTCTTTGAGTTTATAAAGTGAAGCAAAAAAAAAAAAAAAAAAAAAAAAAAAAAAAAAATCTTGCAAAACACCCTAGCTGCTCAGAAAAGTCGCACTGGGAGGAACGAGATATTAATTTGAGATCAGAAGCTCCTTTGACCTCACTTCCTGGTGCTTTTTTACTTCACCAGTGCAGGAGAGGAGACCACAGGATGAGGATGTACTTCCTCACCACTACGGCACTATCAGGCGTAAACTTACGACATTTGGTGACCACAGAAGCATAGCATTGTGTGTGTTGCAACTGTGCAACTGTCCTGTCAGTAAAGGCATTTTTGGGGGGAGGTTACAGACATAGAGGGTTATGTTTGTATGTGTGTGCTGGGTGGCTGGGCTGAAACATTTGCCCTACATAACTCTCTTCCCCTTTGCTGCTATAGACATGAAAAGCGGTCTTCACAGCGCTGTGCCGCCACACCACAGCAGCCATAACCTATTTAGCTCTAATGATGGGGTAACAGCCATAAGCTCATTAATTTAATGAGGCTATAAAAACAGGATCTGTAAGCAATAACAGCTTTAGTTGTAAGCCTGCTGTGTATGTACAAATGTGTTTATGTAGACTGTGCAGTGGTCTGATTACATTAACAGCTACATGTGCATGTGTGAAGTGTGTGTGTGTCTGCAAAGAATACAAGTTGGGAGTTTCGATGATGTTTTGATGAAGTGAGTGTCAGAACGTGGTGGTGAGACACGTTGAGTGTTGCGATGCCTGCTCACCTCTTTCAGCAGGACCTTTGCTCTGAATGTACACATGGCACCTCTCTCTGTGCTCTTCGAGGGAGCTGCGCTGCTTGTAGCTGCGACTGCAGTGGTTGCACTTGAAGGGCTTCTCTACTGTGAGCAGGAGTTTCAGTTAAACATTAACACATGAAACATCCATTTGACAACACTTAAACAGCGCAATGAGTATTATCTCTTTAAGTACATGGTTTCATACAAAACTGATGATCTGCAGAATGTCTGCAGGTGAAACACGTGAACTGACAGTGAATGAGTAAGTTTCCAGAGGTGAATGAGTAAGATGTCATATGTGATGTGTGTAACCGAATGAGTGCATGGCAGGGTGTTACTGGAAGAACCATGCAGGCTCAGCAGACCTCATGTGTGCAGGCTTAAAAAGAAGTGAGAAAACAACCTGAAGGAGTGAGAAACCAACCAACACGATACTGTACACCGGTGCATATTATATCAGTGCACATCAGCCTCACGTGTGAGTGATTGAGAGTGTGTATGTGGCTGGCTGGTACCAGAATGTGTGCGCAGGTGCCCGCTCAGAGCGTCACGCCGACGGCAGGCGTAGCTGCACATGGGGCATTTGAAAGGCTTCTCCCCGGAGTGCAGTTTGATGTGGCGAAGCAGGTTTCCCTTCTGGGTAAAGGAGGCCCCGCATTGACTGCAATGGAATGGCCTCTCACCTGAATGAGACAAAAACACATGAGCACCATGGAAAACAGTCCTGTGCATTTCACATTTCAACATATTTACTTCTTAACTCTTTGATGACACAACAGTTCACTCATTGTAAGTCACATAATGTGGTGTTCACAACAATTCTGTGATAGCTCCTATGTTGATATTTTAAAAAAATAACTTTTTTTTATCATATACTTTATTTGTCAACCCCTTTTTTGTTCCTTGTATTACAATGGTTTGCAGAAAACACAGAATCATTCACCATCTTTGAAAAGGGAACAAGGCGACATCCACTTTGACTGTCAGAAACCTAGAAACAATGTTTTCACGGCTCAAACCACACAAACACCCAGAATATTGTGTAGTAGACTTCCCATGTTGAAAATACAGCCTCATTAGTTCCATCTGAAGGCGGCATTATTCTGCTATTCAGCTTTACTCATCTTTACTCATTTTAGTTGTAAAACATACATTGACGTTACAACTTTGTGTCACGCAAAATTGTAACGTCAATGTACGTTTTACAACTCAAATCAATAACCTCGTTCTCTTAAATTCAATATGACTGATCTTTGAAAATAAGCCATGATGCAATCCAGCGATGTAAAGGCACCATGGATTACAACAGGGAGCGTGGCAGCTTTAATATCTTAATTTCTTGATCAATATACCACTTCTGTGTTTTTAGTCATACTGAAGAATTATGGAAGAAATGATATGCTACATATAAGAGCAGAACTCTGACCTTAATTCTTTACAGGGTTTGTAGATTTCATTTTTTGTTTAATATGTGTGCTAATACAGCAATGACAAATGTGTATGTGGATAGAGAATAAGCTGACCACAACAGAAAACTTATATGTGTACTATGAGTGTTCAGGTTGAGGATTCTTTTTCCGTACTGTAGCTCTACTAATGCTCCTAAGTTGTATACTTTAAACCTTGATGAACCATATAAATAAGGGAGTTACTGCATGAATTGCACAATTCAGGGCATGATAAAGACTGTAGATGTACTATGTGTTGCCTTATGTGTCACTGTGGTCAAATCACTAAGTTATTGCATGTGCTTTACATATGAATAACAATAGGAGGGTATTTCACAATCTCTTGCTGTTCCTGTAGCACTGGTTAGGACACATGCGTCATGTCTGATGCAGAATCTTGCATTCCTAATCGTAGTTAGTCGACTCAACATTTTGAACTAGCCAATACAAGACACTATCTCCTAATGCTATCAACAGTGTGATGATTGCACAACTGTTGTATTTGAGGTCAGGTGTTTGGGTTGTGTTCCTGTGCTTACCCGTGTGGCTACGTTTGTGCACCAACAGTACGTTAATGCTGACGCAGGAAAGGCCACAGATGTCACAGTTGAGCTTGCCTGTTGCCTGGATGCGGGGGGCCACAGCTCCAGGCACGTAGGCCCCTTCTGTCGTTGCTGCTGTGTGGGCGTCTGTCAGGGTGGCACTGTCGTAGCGTGAATAGTCTACAAGCGACAGGTCCTGCGGCTCGCTCAGAGTATCTCCCTCTTCATCCCCCTCCCCATCCCTCTCCTCATCATCGTCCCCCTCTGTCCTCTCTTCATCAAATCCTTCCTCCATCCCGTCCTCGCTGGCCCCCTCTGCTTCCTCTTTTGGTACAATCTCGCTTTCTTTTTCATTCTTGGAGTACTGCTCATTATCGTCCATCTCTTCAGCCTCGGTCTTTATTGCACCTAAGCAAGGAGGAAGCAAGAGACAAGCAAAGGATATATTTGGAAGGACATTTGCTCTACACAGACATGAAGTGACTGAATCATGTGACAATAAAACAAAGATATTGAGTGATGTATAGCACATATACAAAAGTTGATATTTCTTTTTCTCACTTCCAAGTAAGGTGCTAAATAAGCTTGATGAGACCCCACTCCAACAAGAATGTGAAACACTGACATCTTCACTTCTACATTTGTATTTATAGTTGTTAGTTTGATATCAGTACTAGCACGTCTCCAAAGTGTGGGTAGCTTTATTTGGGCCGATGTATAGTGTCACAAAAAGATTCAGAAGATGTGTGCTTGAGATAAGGGGAAGGCATTTCCTCTGAATACACAGAAACTAGAACCAGGGCAGGAGAGAGACGCAGCAGGCGCCTCACGACAACAACACCAATTCCTCATCTGCTTTTAAAAAGAGATTTCACATTGATTATATATTGCATGTGTCACAGATGCTGAAAACAGACAAAGTTCTTCCATCGGCCTGCAGCACTCAACAACGTGCAAGTTTTCCCTGTTTTTTTTTTCTTTTATACTTACCATATGCTTAGCCACAAGTCTTAACTTCAAGTCAAGTCAAGTTCTACCTATCATAGAGCAAAGTTCCATACCATACAGGATCTGTTCACACATATGCATACGTCTCATCACCACAACATGCAAGAGTCCTGAGGCTTGGTTTGCAGGACCTCTCACCTAGCCTCTTACTAAGTGTCAACCAACCCCCCGTACACTCAGTTCCATCCAGAAACCACACTGTGGTCTTGGCGGTGACTGGTGATGAGCTGAAGAGCAGCGCCTTGTATTGTGGAAAGCGCTCAGAGGTGCTATGGAAACTTTGCACACACAGAGCTCCGAGAGGCCCGATATAGAGTCCAGGGTCTAAGAGCAGTCAACCGCAGGCTATGCATCAGACGCAGAGCAGGGCTTTAGGAAGTGCACCCGGTGGGGCAGATGGGTGGCAGTCAGAAATAAATAGGAGAGCTGTCTGTAACACCATGTTCTTTTTTCTAAGCGACATATGGAGCACTGAGGTCGCAAGTCTGATAAAAACATTTTGAGACTCAAATTATCATGAGTGAAACAAGCTAATCACAGTTCAAATCTTCCTGCTTTGTGTGAGGGTACACTGCAGAGTTTATATAAGGCAATGTCATCATATCAATGATGTTAGAATATCTAATTATGGTCCTGCTTTAGATTACAGCCTGCAATGTACAGCATAATTACTCCAGAGTTACAGTGTAATCTTTTGTACTAATGGTGCACCAGTGCAGTATGTACCAACACATATATATAGGTACAGTGGAACAAGATGTGAAGTTATGCAATAAGGGGGTAACAATTTATGTAAATGCTCATTTCATTTTAGCTACCAGAATCAGAGGTAGATTAAATTCATCAGGCTTGATCTCTGCCTGAGACAGATCTCCCTGTTAAAGCTTTTTATTGTCATCAAAATCATATTTAATTGAAAAGACAATATTTGTGACAAACAATACTGGCATGCTCAAAGATGATTCTGCCTCCACCTTTAACACAAGTGAGGTGAATAGAATTTAATTTGTGGTGCTCACAGCATTAGAATTAAATTAAAAGCATGTACTTTTGCATGCACAGCATTATCCTTTTCCAGAATCAGTGCCTAGTATTACCTTTTTTCTATAACTTCACATCTTGTTCCCCTGTACCTACACACACACACACATATATATAGGTACACACTGTACTGGTACACTATTAGTAATTACGCTGTGGGCTGTAAAAAATGTAAGTGTTACCCAAACTATATGATACCATACATCACACTGCATAAATAAAGCAGACCTGGGACTCATCTTACTGCTCTAACTCCACCTAAACTGTTAAAAACTGACTAAATCAAATACTGAGAGTTATACCAAATTATTCTGAGAACTACTTGCAAATTACTTTAGACGGAATGGAATGAAACATCATGATGAGCACCGGTGCAGAGGACACAAAAAAGTGCCTTTGACCAAACCGCAAGGTAACCAAAGCACCTGAAACCTTCAAAATCTTTACATCAGGCACCTCGGACTTTTCATATGTCATCTCTCCCTAGTAGATAATATTCCACTGCTGTTTGATGAAAGCCTCTTACTAAGTCGTTTTAACATGTTTATTTCATGTTTAACTGAAGTCAAAGAATAAAAACCTATTCTATGTGTTAAGAAAATTCTACCACACTTTGGTATGTGAAATTATTTAAAACATACGTTCACATAAACACAGAAATACATAGTGGCCACGCTAATAATAAAGACATTTTTTTTTAGTTCTTTCAGTAGATGTGAGACTCAAATATGAGTGTTTTGTTGAGGCTGTAGCAGCGTCCTTAACATTTTTTCTGACTGTATACATTGTCCATGAACAAAAAAAAGGCTGTGAGCTTAATGGCTAAAATGTAAAGCGTGATGGAAAGATGTCAAAGATATTTAGCATATGTGTGTGTAGGTACATTTACGTGGATCCATCACACCTTCAGCACACTGCATTCCATTCTCGCTTAACGAGTTATCCTCCCTCTCTTCTTCCTCTTCCTTTGGCTTTGCATCTGCAGCATCACGGCAAACGTCTGAAACAGTGACATGTTGACACATTGTGTATCTGTAAATACTTTGTGTTACTTTTTGTTTCATTGAAAAGTAAGAAGGATATATTAAAAACCCTTTGAGAATAATACATGTGCATGATGACATTGGCGACTTTATGGGCTGCTATCAGCTGCAGCCTGCACAAATCCCTCCACATGTACGCCTTCAGCTTTCAGTACTCTACAGTCATGTGCGCTCAGGCAGTGCGGGAGGCAGGATGGTGGCAGTTGTGGAGAAATGAGTGCTAGCCTGATCACGTAGGCTTTCATACTATAGAGAAGGAATCAGATACTCACCCGTCCCGTCTTCCTCTGAGGGGGTAAATCCAGCAGGATGTTTGTCTGTGTTCATGATGAAAAACTTGTTCTGCGGAGAGGAATAACAATATTTGGTTAATGAGAGATAGTTTGGAATCTGTACAAGTCCAACCGAGTCAAGTTAAACTCCTTCTTGTGGCGTCTTTTTAGATCCACGTCTGAAACAAAGTGTTTCCGAAGAAGTAAAGAGACCACATTTTAACACTCACAGTAGGAGGGTTTGTTGCATACATTTATGATGTTACCATTTATTTGACACTTTGAGACGAAGATAACTTTCTGAATGTCTTTGACTCTATTAAAAGACTCCCTTACTATTTCTACAAAGCATGTGAAGAAAAAGAGGCAACACTTGTCTCTCACTGTTCCTGTTGGTTAGACAGCATAAAAAGAAGTTTATTTAAAAATAAGAGTGGGTAAGAGCCTACGGTTGATTGCTCGACCCTGTCACTACATTTAGCCTGATGAGAAAGAGATGATGTTCACTGCACATGTATTTCCTGCCGAGTCCATACATAGGAGCAAGTGTAAAAGCACACATCAACAGCCAGTGAGAATCCAACACTTGTGAAACGGCGAATTAAGAAATGAAATCCCGCCTTGCACCTTTGAAAGCTGCTTTAGAAGCCCTGTATCAATGTCCTGTAAACTAATAAGATATTCAGAGGGGAGAATAGTTTCAAAGTTTATATTACAAGTGTATCTGTAATAAAAAAAATAAAACATGGATGGCAATTTAAAGTTTTCATTATTTAGACAGCTGTTATTACTGTTAAACTACATTCAGTGGTAAAAACACAGCATTGATAAACTTTTCCGCACGGTCAAAGTGAAATTGAGAAGCGCATGTCTAGAAGATACAGTCAATTCCAAGGTACTTTTTTGGTTTTATTTTTTCTTGGAGGATAAAAGTAAGTTCAACATCCTGAAATGATCTTACCTGCTTTTTGTTCAGCACCCGCAGGAGAACCACTCTCGCAGTAGGAGATTCCACACCCCGCCACTGGACTTTCTGAATATGGAATATAAGCCAACGTCACTGAATATTGGACATCCCTCAAAGGAACAGGAACTTATTACGAACAAGGTGGAGCAACAAAGACCACGTTCACTACAGACTATCAGTATTTAGTTGCTGTTTTTTTTTTTTTTTTTTTTTTTACCATTTTTATAGTCATAATAAAAATATTACTTGACTAAACTTACATGCATAACACACCTATAACATTTTATGACTGAAACAAAGAACTGACATTGGGTACGATATCAGCTCAGGCAGTCCACATGGTCCCTGACTCGTCTCTATTTAAGGAGCTGTTACTCCATCTTGTGGCCAAACGATAAAGCTACTTTTCTTTACAATTTACTGTGTTCAAACAAGTCTGTACAAGAGAACTATCTCATAAACTTGTCTTTACTATAACAACACATACAACTTAAGCATTAGGTATTCATTTTAAGGGACATCACAGTAGTTTCACTGAAAATACGTCAATGTAGAACCCAGCTGAACTAACATCACACATGCTGAACTACTAAGTATTGGATGAAACATTTACAAACATATCCGCTAGCTCTGTTAGTCTCTTAGTTACAAAGATTGATAAAGTGTTAATAAAATATTAAACTACACACACGCACACACACACACACACACACACACACACACACACACACACACACACACACACACACACACACACACACACACACAGGGCTCATTAGCACAGTAAACATCTACAAAACAGTATTATTTAACACCGTTAACCTCTGAGTAACCACCCCGTACCTCAGAAAAACACACACACACACGCGCGCGCGCGCACACACACACAAAACACCTCATAAATGACACATAATGAAGCTGCTGGTCCTCTTGTGAGCTGAAGGGCTGCTGAAGAGCTCCACTAACTACCAGCTGCTTTAGTACATTGTTATTACAGTCAGTCATCTCATTAAAGCGATTTACTTGAAATTAACCAGATGTATTTTAAAATCTTTAAAATATTTGACTTGGACTGCACTACGTGACTGAATAAAATGAATTTTAGATCCTGTAGTACTGTGGGTCAGGTTTGAACGGATGCACAGCCATTGATATCTCAACACATTTCTGATCATTTGCCGAGCAGGGGTAGATGAAGAATCGGTGCCGTGTAACTAACAACACACACTGTAGCACCCACCTGAGTGGTGCACGGCCTTGTAAGGCTTGGCTGCTGCCCATGGCCCGCCTATGGCAACCAGCCACCAGCCTGAAGAAAAAAAGACGAAAAAAAAAAGCACACTCACAAAGGCATTACAATACATGCTGGGTTTCCATGGCAAAATGGAGGCAAAGGAACACAGGAAAAAAAAAAAAAAAAAAGAGAGAGACGTCGACCAATAAAAGCCATGATTCAAAACATTAAAGACTGGATGGAGGGCATATCTGCACACACGGACAAACAAGAACAAAGTAACACACTGATTTACAGACTCTTTCATGATCAGAAACACACACGTGTATAATAAACTGCCCTGGCTTGCAGCGTTGTTAAAACTTATCCTGCGATCCCACTGGTGGGAGGCTTTTTTAGGACCGGTGGGGGCAGGGCGGTAGCGGGGAGGGGGGGGGTGGTGGTGGGTGTGGGGGGGTTAGACTGTCCATTTGCCTTTTATAGCTGCCCACTCCAGTTAGTAGCAAGAGAGAGAGAAAGAGAAAGAGAGATCTGGGGGCTGACATAATGAGGGGGGGTGGGGGGGAGGGGGGGGGGGCAACAACACAGACTAGAGTGACCACTGGACACACACACACACACACACATGCATGCAAACACACATAAACACACACTGGGACCCTGTCGAGGAAGCAGGCATGAGGTTTTGTTTTGTTGAGGTTTTGTTGTTTGAACAATGTTTCAGCCCCATAGGCACTTACATGTGTGCGCTGTGCATTTGGGGTTTATTAAAGTAGAACATTTTCTGTCTTTTAGTTTAGTTTTTTTTTTTTTTATGAACCCAGATGTTTTATAGAGAGATAATGACGGGGAGGGACGTGAGAGAAAAGTAAGCGTATTCCGTGTGTTAACAAGTGAGAGGGCGATTCAGCTATTTTTCTCTGTGCACTCAGGATTGAGAGAGGACAAGTGAGGGAGAGTGTATATAAGCTTGTGTGTATGAGTAAGAGAGCTGGAGAGAGACAGAGGGAGAGAGCTTTAGCCTGGCTTTTCTCCGCTGTGCCTTTCAGCTCCTCTCTCACTGTAGAAAGAGGCGTGTCCATGGACCAGTATAAAGTCCAAGGAGAGCCACTCATGTTGAGCCATTCTCAGGAGCGAGTCCTTTGCACTGCACACCAGCAAGAGGAGGAAACTGCAGCTGTTACTTAAAACACTGCCTTTTGATGACCTGTTTTGCATTTGGACACTTGTAGACCAGATTTTTTCAGCAGAGGGGGGGGGGCGAACCTCTGGACTCGAAGAGAGAGCAAGACTCACCTGAACACACTGGTGGATATCTTTCCTGCAACTGTTCAGTCCAACATACAACAAAAACTAGTTCTTATCACCACTACACTCGCCAGCCGAGCAGATCAAGAGCAGGCTCCTATTTCTGCGCTGTGAAATTGAATCAGAGGAACGGAGAGGCAGTACAGCAGAGGCTTTGTGTCCCTGCAATTGAAACACTAACCAGCTGAAAATATCAAAGACCATCCTGGACAAAGCGTTCCTCTCAAACCCCCCCTTGTTTGTCTACAATCTGCTGTTGAAGTAGAAAGTGATCAAAAGCTGCACAACACTCAAGAGAGGAGGGGGAGGCTGAGGGGACCATACACAAGGGCAAAAGACTGTGTGCAGGTGCCGGGGCTGCCATGGTGCGTGGAGGCGGCGTGGCAGTAGCTCCATCCTGGTGGGGCCTGTGGGCGTTTGGCACCCTGTCGTTGGTGGCGCTGTGCTTGTCGGACCAGGCCATCCGCTGCCCGGTGTGTTCCGAGGAGAGGCTGGCCAGCTGCCGTCTGCCGGAAGGCTGTGAGGAGACGGTGCGGGAGCCCGGCTGTGGCTGCTGCCCCACCTGTGCTCTGCCTAAAGGGGCGCACTGTGGTGTCTACTCGCCCCGATGTGGCACCGGCCTCCGCTGCTACCCACCGCGTGGCGTGGAAAGGCCACTGCACTCGCTGATGCACGGCCAGGGGGTGTGCACCGATGAGAGGGAGGTGGAGGAGAACTCAGGTGAGAGCGATGGGGTCAGAGTCTGTGATGATGAATACACTTCTTAACACTGGGCACGTCCTTCCTTTTTAACTTTATTGGTAGTTCTAAATTAGCGTTTAAACCACATTCATCACCTCTGTAAATGTCTATCTCCGGGATGCTCTCGTAGTATGAAGCATTTAACAACTGTCAGCTGCAGCTGACAAGGTCTTTCCAAACCTGGACTGGTGTCTCTGCCTCCCTCTAGCTCTGTGGACCGATGGCCGGGCAGACCAGAATATTTTCTGTCTCTGCTCCCTGGGCCTTACCTGAGCCGGGCAGGGTCAGAGTTGGGGAGGTGTGACAATGTGCTGCTTGTTTACCCTAATCTCAGCTAAGCCCCGAACCAGAGCGTGCACACACACCAGCTCCTCACGCATGGCCTGATGGGAGAGCGCACACAGTCCCTCTGCTGTCTTGTGGCCGCTCGCTGTGAAGGGGCCCTGCTGTAAGACGCAGAGCAGGCTTCAGAGAGCAGTGCTGTGGTGATAGCTGGGGTGGGCGTGTGTGCATGAGGAGCTTGTACTGTATGTGTCTGCTGCATGTGTCTGCACTCTGTATGACTGTGTAGCCTGCAAAGTACATCATATCTGTTGTAAAGAAATCATGCATTTGGTTTAGTGACGCTGATTTACTTTCCCAGCAACCCTTGGGTGTGCAATTACCTCATCATGCCGATATTAGACTGAGATCCTGCAGGTAGTCGTGTAGTGCAGGCAGTGAAATGCATTGTGGTAGTACTGGGAGAATCTGCGTCTATTTGTGTGTGTGTGTGTGTGTGTGTATGTGTGTGTATGTGTGTGTATGTGTGTGTTTGTAATGGGAGGAGGTAATAAAAGCTGCTGTATGAAATGACTGTAATGGAGTGTGGCCAGTCTGGGGCTATTAGAGCTCTCTGCAATCAGTAATTCACTTGGTACTCTTTCATGGATGCCCCCATTCCTCCTCCTCCTGCTGCTACAGATGTCTAACTCTTCTTCTACTGCCGATGTCTCTATCACACTCTTTTAGACCGTCTCCTTATTCTCCTCTCTGTTGTTACATTCCTCTTGCAAAGAAGAAAGTCTGTTTCCACTTTTACACAGTGGGATGTCTAATACTGGATGTCTTATCTGCATATCCAGTTCCAGTTCACTGCTTTGACTCTAACTTCTTCCTACTAATGTAATGGTCTCTACTGTTTGTCTTCCCCTGCTCTCAACAAAGGGAGTGGTGTTGATTTCCATTATGCCATATGAGACAACTGTTATAATGTTTCGCAGACAAGGTGGTTCTTTCATTTGTTCCAGATTATCTACTTACTGGCCCAGCGTTGCTTCCACTGAGCCCAGGCTCCCAGACAGTTACTGCTAATGGCAGTAGGCTATCTCCTAGAGCCAGAACACCAAAGATTTAGATCAACTTAGCCAATATAAAACTCCCAGGACGCTCATCTCCATTGCAGCATCTGTTTCCCCTGGCCCTGGGTGTACAGCCCCCCCTCAGCCCTAACAAGCCTTCGAGCGCATCGCCCACCGCGTCCAGCTTCTTCACGAGGATGAGCTCATCGGCACTCTTTCTGCCAGAGCTGAAATGAGAGCCTTCTGCTCTCTGTGCAGGGCCAGCATAGGTTAGGCCGGCACATAGCGTGACTAAATGGAATCAGAAAGAAGAGGAAAGCTGTTTAGAGCATGATAAAAACGGAGGGCTGTCTCAGCTCTGCCCGGCTCTGTGTCAGTTTCTACAGTGTAAATTCATCTTGCAGGGAGACTGTTCTCCCAAAACATTATTTATGCTCTTTGATGCTGCGGTGTCCGATCAGCTGGCCTGTAACTAGGTTATAGTGCATTGGGGGGGATTCTCGGGTCCTTTCTCTGAGGTGGGGCGGCAGTAGATGGAACATTTTGGCAGTAGATGGAACATTTTGGAAAGTTCATAAGTTTTGTTCTTGGTGTCCTGTAATCTGAGCGCCGAGTTCTGTTTGCCTCCACACTCCTTCTCACCCCTGGAGTCTGTCATAACAAAGTGGGGAAGCTCTGCCCATTACATCTCACTGTAAATCAATTCTTCTGGGCAGCAGCTCAGATCCGCTGTATAAGAATGTTCAGTGTAAACCATGGCAGTGGAGAGACAATCAGAAAGGCACGAGGAGAGGCGAAGAGCAACTCTAGTCACAAGCAGGAGATTTCCTTTGTGGCGCATTCACCGTACTTATGCATTATTAAACAAGGGGGTGCATCTCCTGAATACATGTCTGACACTGCCCCACTCCTAGCAACAGTGAACATGCTAGATAAAAATAGAAGAGGGTTTTTAAAAACCAAGAGAATTTATAATGAAAAGGCCCCTGTGATAGAGGCAGATCTTGACAGCCCCTTGAAGGAAATTTAGGATTTCCAGGCGAATAGTTACAGCCCTGCATCTAGATATGCAACGGTTTGTGCTGGCTCATGATTATCGCTTCATTTCTAAGGCTGGGTTGCTTACTACAAATGCAAAAAGTAGCTAAGTAAAGGCAATGCAGTAAATAAGGTTGGCAAAAAAATTACGAGTCAGTCCGTTTTTTCTTTCAAAACTGTGTATTTCTCTCAAAATGTATCAACCTTAAGCCAATTATTGAACTGAATTTCCATAGCAACAACAACCACTATCCAGCATGTTATGTCAAGGTCTAAGACAGGTTTAGTGCTTCCTAATATCCCATTCTTAGAAACCCTCTCTATCTTAATACTTAGAATAAATCATCATGCGTATGTTGGCATCTGTTCCTACATTCCTGCCGAGTCTCCCCTGGTGTCGTATTCAAATGCTTCCCTCTGACAGTGAAACGGATATTATTTACAAAGTGATACAGATGTCAGATATGAAAAGCCTTACACCTACAGGCACACAAGGAGGTGCATGAATGAAGCTGTCTGCAGAGCCAGCCTCTGTCCAACTATGCCTAATTTACTGTGACGCACACAGGTCTTTATGAAAGCAGCATGCTAACCTAGATTTTCCTTTCTCCTACGAGGGGAGACTCCTCAGCACATTTTGGGAGTTGCGAACTGCCTAAAGATGTAGACATATTTTCTTGATGCTAAATGAGGATTTTCTCAAATGCCTCACAGCAGATGTCCCCTAATGTTGTGTATTTGCTTACTTTGGGTTCTGTGGCAGATTTGTACAGCTGGGGCTCTTTTGCAGGAGTAAATGTGATTAGCTAATTGCTGTCCTTTGTGGGACAGGGACCCCCTTCTGGTGTTGGAGCTGAGAGATACACAAACAATCCAACAATGTCCTGGTCGTGAAACATGCCTATTCTGAGGAAGACGATGAATCCTCAGGGTCCAGGATTTCGTGTGTGAACCTATTCGTTTGCAACAAAAACACTGCAGAAATCTACACCTCAATCTCGTCATAATAAAGGGCAATTTTATTGTTACAATTATTTTAATAATTTCTAATAAAAGCACACTCTCTGAAAAGTGTCCATTAATGTAGATGTATGACTTTCATAAAGATAATTAAATGTTGGCAATGTGCCACTTCACTAGTCAGCAGAAATGCTATGGTAGTTCTTTTATTACTTTCACTTCCACTCATGCCCCTGATTCTGTATATATATTAAAACAAGAACAAAACACTCAAAATTAAGTTAACGCTTTAACCCAAATTCATTACTGCTGCAGGTTTCCCTCTATTCATAGATCTATTAATCACATGCAGCAACAGGGCATCAACAAGTGATGGATGGTTTAGTATCACCCCAGCTGACACTGACAGAAGTTACACATGTACAAGCAAATAAATCTACAAAACAAGCAGTAATGGTTTCCGGTGTATGGAGTTATTCATGTCCCTGAGGTTAAAGGTGACTATGTTATCTACAGTTTTTATGGTTGGATGAAAAACATAAATTCAGATGAAAAGTAGGATTGTCTTCTGAAAACAGAAGGAAGTATGAATCTCAAAGGAGGCAGCGAATGCAGAAAAAAACCTCACGCTGCTGAAAAGTTCCCGAAACACGTTTGATTTTCATCACATGGATGTTTTGATCCAAAAGATTTTTTGTCAGGATAAAGGATCATGTTTATCTGAAGACTTTCTTCTCCATCCTTTACTCATATTTTTGTCTATGATCCAGACCTGTGTGTGTGTGTTTGTGTGTGTGTTATAATCTGGCTAATGAGAGTAGCAAGCTATGAACAGGAATATTAGAGTTAAGCCTAAGCAACCAAACTGTTCTTTCATTGAAGATGAAAAAACTGCAAGAAAGCTGCTCAGATAGGCGAATAACTTGACATTTCGCTTCAGTTTCTGTGAACTTAGTTCTACAGTAGCATTATTTCAACAACATATGTTCCCAAATGTCAATCTATAACAGCTGTTTAATTATAAAGAAGCTTGTGCAAAGTATGCATGTGCATTTTTAATTGTTTGCAGATATGTTGCTCCTAATTATTTCATGCTCTTTAGAGAGTGAATCACCACTATCAAGGCCAGTAGACCAATAAACTACTGCTGCACTGCTCTCTGTGGATTCCAACTTAAAAACATGTTGCGCTGTTCTTCTTGATGTCTGTTTTGACATCAGTTGAATGGGAAGTAGCCAGAGCAGCATCAGGCAGTGCAGCAGCAGGTTTCTTGCCTTCAGTGTTGATTTAACTTTCCATCTTTCCTTTGTCAAATGACACATTAAAGAGTTCCCAAATTTTTATTGGCCTTCTTACAGCACTTACTGGTAGTCTTGAACAGTGGTCTTACAACTGCACAAGACATAAACTCTGATGATTAACTGATTCACAGAAAGCTTCTGCCTGGAAACCAGCAGGCTGATACTCTGGCAGCATCCAGCGTTGAGTGAAAACAGCAGTTTTTCTGGTAGTAAGCCTAGCTGACTTTTGTGCTCACTGCCAGAAAATCTACAATAATTACTTATCAAAGTAGCCTCCCCAAACAGTGTTAATTTTTCAATAGATTAGTCACTGTCAGTACAGTATAATCTATTCTATCTAGCGTCATGAAGGACAATCACAATGCTACAATGTTTTTCAGCCTCTTTGCTAGGCAGGATTTATGGACTGATATTTTATTTGAATCTGGATAATCCCAGCGCTTAGAAAACATAATGAATAAGACGGCAGAGCAGGAATGACCCTGGCTGTGGAAAAGGTCTCAGTAAAGGACTTGGTCCCTGGGCACTGAGCAGTGAATCTCCACTGCAATATTGGATGGATTAAATGCAGAAGTCAAATTGTGTATATAAGATTAAATATAAGATTGATAAACTTAAATTCTCAGCAATACTGATTGCATCATTTCTCAGCTATTTCTTTTGTGTTGTTTTGTACTTTTGATATCTGATCATTTTAAATTGGATTGTTTAGGTCAATACTGATATCAATAGTCATGAATTTAAGAAAATCCAAAAATGATATATTGGTCAATATTCTTTTTGTTCAGTTGCTGTTAATTTGCTCCTTAATAAGGATCCTTTAAATGTGATTTTGAAAGAATTGGGACCAAGTTATGCACTGAGCGGGACATTTTACTGTTGAAAAATACATTTGTGAATGTTCTGACATATCTTTGGCATTTATGCATTGTAATTTCCTGTTACTCTTATAACAGATACGCCACCACAGATACAGTATATCTGTCATATCAGCCGATACATCAGTGGGGTTCTATTAGGGATGGACAATATATTGATATTATATCGATATCATGACATGAGACTAGATGTCGTCTTAGATTTTGGATATCATAATATTGTGATATTACAGTAAAGTGATGTAATTTTCTGAACTTACCAGAATGTTCTAGCTGTTCTACTATTTACCTTTATCCACTTAGTCTTTATATCCACATTACTGATGATTATTTATCAAAAATCTCACTATGTAAATATTTTGTGAAGCACTAATACTACAATACTGTTGCAATATCAATATTGAGGTATTTTGTCAAAAATATCGTGATTTGATTTTGCCCATATTACCCAGTCCTAGGCCCTATACAGTGTAAGGAAATTGCTCAGCAGCTCCTTCCAGTGTTTGCATTTGTTCAAAAGAAAATTTAAAGGCTTATCTATCTACCTCCCTTCATGAATGCACTGTAACTATCCTCAGTCTGTCTGTATTGAATAGAGGAACAATGCAGTCATTATTTATAAAAGGGTGCATTCGAGGTTTTTGTACAAACATCATCACAGTGAAATCTCTTTTGGCTTAGATCCAAAAATCTGAGCTAGTAGAAGTATAAACCGTAGGAAAATACTCTGCCAATCTCACAGAATATAACTAAATATTTATCTGAAAAGGACATTTGTCTTTGGGGTTTACAAGTTCAGCCTAACAACCGCTAATAGTGGAATTTGAAATCTGATGACCCCTTTAAGTCCCTTGTGTCACTGTCACGAAGGCAGTTTGCTAATTCTTTCATTTCTCAGAATGCAAAGAGAAGACAAATATATAAAAATAATAAGAGATATGTCATGGTATAATGTAGATTAAATGTAAACTTGTGTAAAGTTGTTGTTCCCGTGGAAGAAAAATGTGTTCATCGGAAAGGGGTCCACCAATCAGACTACTCTCTGTTTAGTGAATGATCCTCACGCGCCTGGTGGCCAGTGTGACAAATACATTTGCAAGTGAGGTGGCTGATGTGACAACAAATATTTAACTAAGGACTGGACTGAACAAGCAGTGCAGATTATTGTGTAATAGAATTTATCAGCTAAGTGCTAACAAAATAGAGCTTTGTGTTCACCCTCCTGTATGCTCACTTCATCAGTGCTGTATCATAGTGATTGTATTAGCTAGCTATGTGACCATGGGATTGTACAACATCTGTAAAAAATAGTGAACGGACCCAGGTGGATAGGGTTCAGGTGCAGGACAAAGCCAGTGGTGCTGTGATAGGAGTGTTGTTTTGTAGCATGTGATCTCCTACTTGTAGGTGGACCTGTCCTTTTTTTTTTAATCTCTATATACAACATGAAGCTGGCCTTCTGTTCACGTGGATGTTTGCCTGATGAAGGTTGTAGGTCCAAATGTTGCATTGATAAAAAACTTTTCGGAGACAGCTGGTTATCTTTGTTTATGTCTTAAACGGATCTTATTGGCTTAGTTTTGGCATATTACAATGTACCAATGTTCCTGAGTATGATCAGATGATTATGATGAACTACACAAGACCTTTCTTAATCTTTGCTGTGCACCTGTGACTGGCAATGCACTGCAAAGCATCAGCTCCGGGGCTGATAATGCACTGTAGGAAATATATTTTAAAAGCCAAGAGCTGCTGATCCAAATCAAATGAAACCACACAGAGAAGTGGCGACTTCCTCCGTGGAAAACAGCAGTGGTAGCAAACAGGACATGCCACCCCTGACCCACTTCTAAATCACTTTGGCTCGCCCTGCGAAAGAGCATGGAATCGGAAAAGTGTGAACTGGCAAAAGAGGAGAAACAACAACTTGGGACGAAGGAAACAGCTGAAAGCCTATTGGCTCTTGTGGAAGAAAGTGCTGATGAGCAAGGCTTAACAGCAACAAGACTAAAAATACAAACAGCCGAGAGACACTTCCCCCCAGACGAGCCAAGAAAGATGAGTGTCTATGAAGTTTAGAGAAACCCAGTCACCTTCTAACTCCTGTCACCGAACTGTATAAATTCTCATCATCACCAGAAAATGGCCTAGGATCAATATCCTGAACATAGCAGGGCCAAGACTAGCATGAGAACTAGTAATGTGTGCCTTCATGCATTGTAGATCTGAGAAAATGCTGCAACCACATTGCACAAGATTAAGGAGGCTACAGACCCACCTTCATTGTCTCTTTGCCAACAGTGTTTAACTGGATGCCTGGCAGTGACCTTAGATATTAACCAGAGCTCAGATCTGGTTCAGTGATCACAGCAAGTACAGCTTCAAAATGGTAAAACCACAGTTGAAAGTGCTTTGATTCCAGTGCCAATCTGTAAAATGCCACAGGTTATGAGCTGAAAGCACAAAAACACAGAGCTGCCAAGTCTCTCAAGCCACAGGTGAAAGGCAGCATGCATGTGCACAAAGAAAGACACACACAACCTTTATCCCTCATTTTGCACATCTTGTTCCCCCCCACTGCTAACTAGTGCACACACACACACACGCACACGCACACACACACACACACACACACACATACATACACACAGTTGTGCCCACTTGTGACAGTGCAAATACCCTCTAACAACCTCCATCTGGCACAGACTGAGGTTGTTGTGGAGGGGTGGAGAATGAAGAGGGAGGGGGCATTTCCTCAGGAAGCAGCTGGCTGCCTGCAGGGCCACAGAACTGCAGGATTATAGGGATGCAAAGGTGAATGTGGCACATGCAGACCACAATGTACAGAGGGTGGCAGAACAGGGGTGGTATCGTTTAAAAGGCCTTAGGGCTTGTGGCATGATTGTGGTGCAGTAGTTGTAAAGTACCAGGGCCAGAGCTGAGGTACAGATTACCCCCCACATGGCTCTGTGTCCTTGAGGTTAACCTGGCCTCATTTTTAGCCTACATTTCACCACGTGTAGCTGTATGGGATGTTATGTGAAAGGACGAGGTGGACTAGCAGAGGAGTTCCTGCTTTGTATCTGACATCAAATTATTAAATTATTGCACTAAATTACACTCGTATCAGCAAAACATGATGTTAATATGTTGCATTAACAATCATGATGCCAAAGACGTACAAATGTTTTGGACAAATTGTTGTAATGTAAAGCTGTATGTAAAACTTTTGAATTGTTTATTTTTTACCTTGTTGTCGCATGAAAGCAACTAGAGGCTAAAGGCTCTTTCACTTGTCCTTTAGCGATGGACAGGCAGGATGAGATCATCCCCGAGCACCCAAACAACAGCAATATCCGGTGCAGTCCGCAAGACAAACGCTGCATACAGAAGACCCTGGCCCGACACCCTCAGAAATCCACAAACCAGAGAAGCAACACTGCGAGGGAGGAGACCAAGGCGGTGCTGGTGAGAGAAACTAACTCCTGACATCTTATCAGATTCACTGAAAACAACAAACCCAGGCAATCTCCGCTGTAGCACAGGCCCCAGCTCCAGCAGGTGTTTAACATTAAAGCTTTATAGTTTCAAAGCCACAAGTGTAACCGTCAGGTTATAAATTGTACAAATTAGTTATTTACAGACCGTAACATTTAATTGTGGTCTTGTGAAATAAAGCACAGGTGTACATTGGCATCAACATGCAATTTGCTGTTTTAACACTGGAAAGACCAGGATCATAACATCCCCATTAATCAGGAACAGGCCAGCTCTTCCACATTTTGGTGCAGTCATTCAGACACAAATGTGTTACATGAATGTACAGTAATGCCACAGTCTGCCACATGTAGAATTTATTTGGACGGCCCACCCACGTAGGGATACTTAAACCCAAAAACCACTCGATGACATTTCTGTTTTTCAATTTTTTTTCCTTATTAAAGTCTTTGTGGAAATGCAATTGAAACTTCAAATTGATTGAACATTCTTCTAGAATGATGTATTTATATGCAATCATTGGTTAGCTTGTGAATTCAAAGCAGCTGGCTCCCGATACAATATTCTAGATTTGTGTGCGCTAACAATGTAAACGCATTGACATTTCTTGACGTTAAATTAAAACGTGTGTGTTGCTGAGTGTGTAGTTATCATCCCGCAGCAGCATGTTGACACAGATTTAAATAAATAAATCATTACAAGCACATACCAGTTCATGTAATGTAATCAAATATTGAAAAACTCTTCTGTTCATTTTGACTCAAATGGTATCTTTACCTGTAGCTGACTTTTAGATTTTACCCAAACTTTCTCATGTTTTTTTTTTTTTTTTGGCCAATTTGAAAATTAGAGATAATAATTTAGCATTCCCTTTTCACACTTTTTTAGTAGTTTTCGTTCTTCGCTGCAAACATACAACATAACTACATCTGTATATCTGCTGATGTATCTATACAACACGTCAACTGAAAAATTGATCAGCCTCTTGTTATTTCTCCTTCAGGCTCCATGTCGTGCTGAGCTACAGAGGGCACTGGACAGATTGGCGTCGAATACCCGCACGCATGATGATCTCTTCACAATCCCCATACCCAACTGTGACAAGAATGGAGATTTCCACGCTAAACAGGTCTGTCACTTCAAGCGCACGCTCGTGATGAGTTATTGAATTATTGAACACTATTTGGCTGTGTGTAATGGTGAACTGTGAATCTTTATTATTATGCCAATACAAATAAAAATGCCTATCTTTATACTTCAAACAGTTCCTTTCCGACTCCATCAGCAATGTCTGGGCCAAAACACAAAACATGCCTGCAGCTGATGAAATTTTGTCTTACTAGTTCAAGATCAACACAAACGTTTCTCCAAACAGACTCTCTTATGAGAGCGTGCTAATGCCAAGACATTAGTTTTCCAGGCTCACATAAAAAAAGTGATTTACTTTCACAAATCAAGAGCTGAACCGTGTGTGTGTAAAGTGGATTCCCCTAAACTGTTGGACAATAATCACTTCATTGCTGTGATGGATGCAATTAGCTTTTGGACGCAGTTGCTTTTGTTGTTATTCTGCCTTTGTGAGATTGGGCAACTATGCATGTAAGAGTGAGAGAATCAGGAGAACATAAAAAACACAGATAAGACTGCTGTGAGCTGTATGTAATCAGAGCAACAGACGCAGAGTCAGTGATAAAAGCAAAGCTCTGCTAAGGCACCGGTCATCAGGAGACTGAGTTATGTGGATTGTGTAACATGGTTAAAGTATCTTTGTCTGCACACATTCAGAGGCATCTGTTTACTGTTTAACTAAAACTGCACGGTGATAAAACCTATTGGGAAGTGAAGCACAGGTCATGGGGGACAACTGGGAACCATTTTATGGCAGGGCTGCTATGAGATTGTTAACTGGTCTTGGAGGCTTTTTGAACCTGTAAATCACTAAAGAAAAAAGTAGAAAATCATTTTTTTTTTATTACTAGAATTGTTCAAGCTCACAGAAGAACTCTCTCAGGGGCTTTGAAGCAAATCATTAAATTACTTTCTACAGCTTGTGAAAAGGTGACCTGAAATACCAGCTGGGGGTTAGTTTGCCTTAATGTATGATTCTGTTTGGGTAAGAAGACAACATTCTCTTAATTTTGTCTGATGCTAAAATATTTTTATACGTGACAAACTCCAGCCATTTGACCATTCATGCAAGCCAAGTGCTGCCGAGCAGGAAATATGTCCCTATTTGACCAAGTCTGACATCATCTTTAAGAATTATGACCTTGCATGCCAACAGAGCACTAAAAGATCTATACGATAAGAAAACACGATAATCAAGTTAATGGTCTATAACCTTTGACCTTTTGCTCAGTTTTATATACATCTGCATTCATTTATTTTTTGGCCACTTGGAGGCGGTACAACAAGCTGTGAACACAACACTGACGTATTATTACCTTATGAAATACGGTTAACATGTTATCAAAACATTAGCCTATTTACACATCCAGCAGACATGGAGCAACATTAGCATTCATTTGGAGTTGTGTCTCTGGCCACCTGACGAATATAAGTTCAATATTCACTGTCTTATATATATAATTTAGCCTTCAATGTGCTGTTTGGTGCTGAACAGGTAGTGCGCAGTGGGTTTTCTGACTGAGCTGAAAACAGTTACCTGCCAGAGCGATGAGAGTCAACAAAAAACAGTGAAGTTGCGGAACAGTAAGACCAAAATATTGATTTAGAAATGTTATAAAGCTCTAGAGAGCTGAAGGGAACTGCTGAGTCAGTGATATTTCTCTACGGGCTTTATATTTAGTTATGTGATCCATTTTGAACATGAAAAATATTGATAAGAGCAGCTTTGATATTTGCACCTATATTTAAATAAGCTGTTGCAACTAAAATATCTATATGCCCACAGTGCCATCCCGCACGTGACGGCCAGCGGGGAAAGTGCTGGTGTGTGGATCAGAAGACGGGCATGAGGCTGCCGGGGCCACTGGAACTGCGAGGGGATCTGGACTGCCACCAGTTAATGACAGCTACTCTTAGGGATTGAGAAGTGTGGCAATGGGGGTGCAGGACCAGCTGAATTGTACTGGTGCTTATTAGTAGAACTACACGAGGAAAGGACTTCGCCCTAAAGCCTCACTTCACCTGAGGCCAACGGTACTTGAGCTTGCGCAACAAAAAGGAAACCATTGAATTGAGTTCTTTTGCTATTTTGTTTCTGTGTATGAGAGTATGTGATGAGTCTTTTGAGCACTTGTCGTGTATTGTTTCTACTATGTGAACTTAAGACCGATAGTCTTTAGACACGTGCTTTAAAGTAACAGGTGGCAGGATAAAAAAAAAAAACTTCCACAGATAACAGTTGTAGTTGTGATCAATGTTAGAGAGCAAAATGTTTGGTTTTCCTTAGTATAACTTCAGCAGAATAATCTTGAAAAGTGACACAAAATGCATCAACCCTACCAAATCAACAACTGATCAGTCCTGAGATAGTCTATCTAGAGCGCTAGATCATCAGGACAAACCAGAAAGAGTCTCAATCAACAGATTGTGTACCAGTTTTGCTTCCTCACAGTCTGTGTAATTAATTGTAACAGGAGGCTCTTATTCTACTGTCCTACAGTAAATGTTGTAACCCCACCCATCTGGTAAGGAATTTAAAACAGACCATAAAATGTGTTTGCAAACACAAAGTCTAGTCTAGCAGCAATAAAAGATGGAATGAGAACAACAGATAAAATGAAAAAGAAACGGGTGACAAAGGAATGCAACAACCCCCTGCCCTGAGTTACCAAATGATAAGCCATAGCTTTTCATCACAATCAACATTGAGACCAAAGTGAAAAGTGAGATTAGTTTAAAAAACTGTATCTAAGAGCCCAGAATAGATTTGCTTTATCACCCCGTTGTTAACTCTGCATCCCCCTCTCTTTGCCAACAGGCTCTTTCTAGCATTGTGGTCCAGAAGGACTGGAAGCGAAGCTGGGCTAGAAACTCTGTATACTGCTGATAGGATAATCTTATTTCTCCAGCTGGTGCTGAGATGCCAGTGTGACTCTCGTGTTTATGAATATGCTTCAACATACAGGATTTCTCTCCAAACAGACTGCTTTGCAGAACTTTGGTGGTGCTATATACTGATTGTGCCAAAATACAAAACAAAAAAAAGGCTTCTGCACTTTTTGGGCATTGTTTTGGATTGGAACAGAAGACTGGGATTTTTTCAGGAGCAATTAGCATCAGCAAGTATGAGGATCACCTAAAGGTGTGACCATCTGCACTAGCTGTTGACATAAGCTTCCCAAGTGTGTTTTCAATGTTTCTGTCAAAATATGAAAGACAACATCGTACATTAGCTTTGCACTATCATTGCAGCTAAAAGGCTGTGTGTTTCATTGGCCAGTGTTGTAAAATCGCAGGCATGATGTTTGAAATAATAAGCAGAGTGTAATAACCTTTAATGATTAAGCTACTGGCAACATAGCAACTCTGATCCAACATGAAGCTCTGGTGTAGCTGTAAAGCTAACATAACATGTTAGCACCAACAATTAAAGGAATGTTTTCCCAGTGCAAGTGACACAGCTACTCATCAAATAATTTAGATACTGTAGGTGAGGCTGGTGGTAGTCTTAAAACAATTTGAGACTGCTGTTTGTCATCACCACATATGGGTAGCCTGTTTTATTTGTCTGGGAGACTTTGTCTTTGGAGACTTTTGGTTAATTGACACAAGCAAAAAATTCATCTTGTGTGATGGAGGGTCTTTTGCAGTTTGAGCCTGGGCTCCCTCACTCGAGAGGAGCGTTGCAAGTCCATTCTCACAAAGAACAAGCATCAATGTAAACCTGACAAACCACTGGTTTGTGGATTGCAATGCAATAATATCAGATATGCTGAAAAAAAAGGATGAAAATGACACAGATATTCACAACTATTACACAATGGATTTTTGGTTCTCTTTATGTCTCTACACTCTGATTTTACCTCAGCATCAGTTAAGCTATAAACATGACTGTGTTGTGCACGACACACTGAAGGAAGGTTCATTCAGCTCAACACAGAAATAAGAAAACGTGCCATTGTTATTATGTTGTTGTTGGGTTTTTTTTTTTACATCTTCCATATTGAATTCAAATCTTTTTTTCTTATTTGCAGTAAAACATGGATATACAAAATAGAGTCTGAGAAAAGAAAATTTCCTTCATTTTGATACCTTCCTGCATCTTCAGGAGCACTCTCCAGTAATCTCAATGCATCCATCTAACTGGGGACAGCTGACATGGTCAGTCCATTCCCAAAATAAGTTTGACAAATTTAGTCCCTTAGCAGCACATCTTAAAAGCTGTTGGTTAATTTCTGGAAAATCAAAACAAAGTTCTCCATTTATTTGTACATATAAAAATGTAAAATGTGTATTTTTAGTGCACTTTGGTCTAATTTTGCCACAAAACTCACCAATGAAGACTTACGATATATTTCCATAGATGCACATCATGTAAATAATGTTTAATCACAATAAACAATTTGAACAAAATCTGATCAAAGGTAAATTATTTTCTCGTCTGTGTGTTGGCCCTGTTATTCTGTCCTATATAATATTAACTAGCTCTCAGTCAGAATTCTTTACTTGGGTTCCCAGTTATCAATTACTGTATCTGCAGCACCTGTGAAGAATTCAATCTAATCACTGATGCCAAGGATCAATTTATAACCTCTGCCGGAAACAGTGTATTGTCATCTGATGACCAGTTTTACTTGTTACTAAAAACGTATCCAAAGGAAGTTCACTAAAACACAGACAGAAGGATGGAAGATGGTGTGGGCGGAGACTATTTGTTAAAGTTTAAAATATCAAAAAAACAAATATCCTAAAATCTTTCCAAAGACTGCTAGCAAAGTGGAGACATCAGTACTATTAAGTGGACTGCATGCACACAAAAACAGTTCCAGCAAAATCCTATCTTATCATTCATCAACCAATGAAGTGTTACTACACATTCACACACATTTCTCTGTTAAATAGTCTTAATCTTTGAGAGAGAGAAGGCAAATGGTTTTGGCTTTGATTTTGTAAAGGCCTTTTAACTGCATAAACTGTGTATTTAAGCTATAGTATGTTTCTTGATCTCTAACTTTGCTGTACTGAACTGTAATTGCATTTCTGGAGAATAGACTGTTCCTGTTTGCCTCTGATAATATCTGTTAATGTGTAGAAGATATGAAGTAATGTTTGCATGCATAGAAATGGTCCGGGGTTGGAAAGAGCTTATGTCTTATGTATCTTGTCCACAACAGGACTGTTATATTAAAACACTGAAGTGAATCAAAGAACTGAAATATAGAGTTTCAACCAATGAAATGATCAGTTATATTGTAAATGTTTACCTGATGAAAATGTACACATTGTAATACATCAATTAAAACACTTTAGAAACTACAATGTTGTTGTTGTTGTTGTAAGTAGTAGTAATAATAGTATTAGTAGGTAGTTTGTGATTTTACAGGATGATTTAGTTTTTCATGGATGTATCGGTATCATCGTCCAATATTTAAGAAGAAACTGCAGTGCGTAAATGTAAAATATGTTTTGAAAAAGTGTTTTTGATTCAATTTGAATGTGTTGATATAGAAATGGTTGGACAGAGACAGAAGAATAAATCTATTCTTAGAGATGAATAAGTCATTGTTTACAGACTATTATAACGATCAAAAATTCATTTAATGGCTTACTGGTTAAGACACATACCACATAACCGCAGCGTACATTGTTTGATTCCAGCCGTGGACCTTTGTCGTGTGTCATACCCCCATCTCTACCCCTCCTGTCTCTCCACTCCTTCAAACAAACAAACAAACAAAAAATGCCAAAAAGATCATCTCAAAAAGAAATTTAATTTAATGTTCATATCACAAGCTTGCCCACGACACACACTACTTCTTTTACAGGTTGCATTTTTAGATATTATTATTCCTATTTATCTAATCTGGACCTGATTATATTGTTGATGTATTTGTGTTTTTTTTTTTTATAGTTGCTATTGATAGTAAATTAACCTGTGAACTAAAGCTTACTGTGTGAACATTACTGTTTTATTTGCTGTCAGTGTTATGTGTTTGACAAGTTTATTTTTTAGCTGTTAAATGTTTAGCGCAATATCTTTGTCACAACTCTTGAATAACTAACTACCAGCTTTTGGTCTGTGGGAGGAAGCCAGAGTACCCAGAGAGAACCCACGCAGGCACAGGGGAGAACATGCAAACTCCACACAGAAAGGCTCCAGCCGGCCCGTGCGTTTGAACTCAGAACCCTCTTGCTGTAAGGTGACAGTGTTAACCGCTGCACCACTGTGCCGCTAAAAACAAGAAATATGTAAATCTACACATACTGTGCAGGATGCACTCCACATTTAAAATTACAGTGATCTACATGTATGAGAATACTTCAGAGCGTATCAGTCTACTTATTGCTTTCATCAAAAAGGTGAAATTATTGCCTCCAGGCCAGAGGCAGAAAGTGAAACATTTACAGTGGACTTCATAAATTTATAAAACCCACCAAATTAGCAGGACAATGTGATTTGGACAGTTTCATAGATAAATGTTGCTGCATCTTGATGTTAAAAAAAAAAATCGAAATCCAGTACCATGTGTTTCCTAATTCCTATCGTGATCACTAGTTTGATGGACAGGTTAATGATAATAATCAAGGCATTTGTCCAAGGAATACCTCTGGAATGATACATCATAATAATCTGACTGCAGCAGGTTCTAAAAATACCTCCACCATCCACCACCAGAGTAAACTTTCAAGTCTGCTTAGTTCCAGTGCCTGAGTCTATTTTGGAGAGCTCTACCGGCTTAAGAACTGGGTCTGAATCTGCATTACAAGAACAGCCTTACGGGTTTTCCTCTGATTGATTCAAATTGTCACAGGCCCTGCTCTGCCTCTGGGCATCCACAATCCCACAGCTGTGCCTGGGAGGCCCTGTGTGTGTGTGTGTGTGTGTGTGTGTGTGTGTGTGTGTGTGTGTGTGTGTGTGTGTGTATGTGTGTGTGTGTTAAGCCTGCACAGTAGCTTACAGGAGGCATGTGACCTTCACCCTACCTCCAGATGCACTCCATCACAGGTGTCCAACGGTTAACAAGGTCCTGCCCATACCATGTGTGGAATCCACTCCCTGTCCCATCCATAGATCTCTCCACCAGTGCCTGGTGAATGAAAAGAACATGAAGCATCACACCTGGTGATGAGATCACAACAGTGTCTACATGCATATTATACAAGATGCAGGTCAAGCAGAAATGAAATAAGCTCTCAAGTGTGCAGTGTAAACAGAAAGAAACAGGGTCACAATGAACACAATCAATTAACAAATCCAAAACAAGTACTATTCAGGTTGAATGGACAGAGATGTAGGCTAAATCCTGCAGGCTTTGGATTGTTATCTTTAGGGAACACACTATTACAACTATTGACCTGGGCGGCTCTCAAACAATGTGAACAAGAATGCAAAGTATTTCAGTTCTAACAACAAGGGAGCAGTGAATAGGGCAACCTTGATTTTCTCAAAAGCTTAGTAGCCTGTGAAGCATGCATAATGCAACTTACGGTATGGTGACATAATAAATCATTCCAACTTTTTTTTTTTAATATCATAGCCTGAGATTATTAACTTGTACAAAAGGGTGGATGCAAACTGTGGAGCATCTGCAATGACATGCACATTTTTGAAATGAGGTGATGTATTTTGCAGACAGGGTAACCATGAAGGTCAGCTTTTTGCCCCCATACAACTCAAGAGTAAACAGGCTACATTAGTTTCTGACCAGTTATGATGGTGCACATCTGTAACACATCTGTAAGCTATGTGGGTACATAGTGAACTCTTATTTGACTGCACTGCGCTGTTATGATACCTCGTCTTTTCCACTGAACGGCTGTTCTTGAGAAAGCTGTTTCTAGAGAAACATCTGTTTCTGCTGAAATTCAGAAATTCTGCTGTCATATCAGTAAGTGAGAGCTGCAGCAAAGACAGTTGATGGGCGATGAGCATCAGCGTCCAGGCAAGGGAGGCACAGCTGCAATGAAGAGAGGGTGGGGGTGCAATTCTGGAAGATTCTGCAGAAATCTTACGAGTGGACCCCATTTCATTCGTATATTGTGGGGACTGTGTCTCTGAGCTAGGTGGTTAGCCTTCCCTGTCAAAGCCACAACGTACACACTGTGGTGGGGACTAAAGGTTTTAGGGTGAGTTTGCTGGCCATCACTTTAGAATACATGCTTGCTAGTCACCATCAAAATCTATGGGAATTTGTTTATCTCTAGATGTGTTGGTTTGACTTGACGTTGCATGCTAATAATATCTCTATATTCTTTTCATTGAGGTAGCTAAGCTAAGCTAGCAGTTAGCTGCGTTACCAGCTCGCTAGCCGTCAGCCTACTGAGCATTTACGTTAGCCCAACACATAGGACCGAATATCTACGGTCAGAACAGTATAATTACAGTTTCACTCATCTAACTCATGTTAACTATATCCATTGCTGGCGTCAGCTGCAAACTACCTAACCTTTCGAGGAAGATACAACAAAGTACTGCAGCTTTATTACTGGCTACTAGCTATCATAAGCTACCGTTAGCTTGTCTCGGCTCGGTTATTGGAGGGTTAGCAGCAGCCAGTCCTAACGTCAACAACTGGTGCTTTTCACCTATTATTATTGCCCTTTCCACTCCTAAAGCATGAAACTCTAATGTGTTAGCAAATTAACGATGTTATTAACAACCCCTCTTCTGCTGACACGATATAAGCGATGCTTCCACATATAAGCAGCAATCTTTCCAGACAGTCAGTGATACTCATGATCGGCATCTCTTTGTGCTGTTCAATAAACCAACCTGGCAGCAATTAATTATCTAATCAATACGTTCTAAAATGCTATCTTACTCTAAACATATGTTTATTACAGAACCAATGACTGGATTAGACTGATACCTGCTGCTCATCACTGCAAAGATGTCAAGTAAGTTAAGGAACTGGGAATATTTGAGCAAGTTGTGTCAAGCTCTTTGTAGTTAGCTAGGTGATGGTGCTAAAATGCATTTTGAAATACACCAGACCTGTTGTTGCCACTATAACCATAACACTGCAGCATCAAAAGTGCACTACAATCATGAACAGAGAGTTCCTTTGGTGTGGGTCTACTTTGTTATTAATGGTTTTTATTTCTTGTAGTCATAAAAAGAAATTCATATTTAAAAGACATAAGTAGCAAATAGTGAACTTGAATTCAATTGGAGGATTGGGAGTAGCCTGCTGTTTCACTGGACTGATACTGATGTTTTAATGTAGACCTTTTTTTTTCACAACAGAGAGGCCATCCTATGCCCCTCCCCCTCCCCCTGCCCCTACAACTGTAAGTATCTCTGAAATAAATGTGGCACCAAATATTAACTGGGTATCCTAAATTATGTGGATGTTGCTTTCTGAAGATTTCATTTTAGTACAGTTTATACATTATCAAAAGGTATTTTTCAAAGAAAGCATGTTTTTTGTTGAATTCACAACCCCTGTTACACAGACTGATGTGCTGATACACCACTGCTTCTGAAAAAATTACCTCCCTATAGCTCCAGCATGACTGCAAGTTTCTTTCTTTTGCATTTCCCAGCTTCTTTCATTGGTTTCTTTAAGTTTCTGTCTTGGGCTTTACTCCTCTCCTTATTTTATGTCATTTCTCATTCGTGTTTCTGTCTCATTTGTTTCCATCAGCAAATGCCCAACACTCCCGGGTTTGTGGGGTACAACCCATACAGCCATCTGGCCTACAACAACTACAGACTGGGAGGGAGCCAAAGCAGCAACAGTCGGGTAACGGTATGAATGTTAACATTGAGAAAACACGGTGACTGAAAATGTAAGGCAGACTCAGCAGGAGATATTCAAATCTGTAACAATTTACTTTCAGTTGAGTTTCGCAGAACACTCAACAGTCAGTTTGCTCAGTCAAAACAAGGCGTTGCAGAAGCTTCTGCAAGCATCAACAGCATTGCAGCTTTTCAAAAGAATGACCAAAGTTTTGTTTGAATGAGACTAGGTGTATTTTTGCATTTCCACTGTTCAAAGAGCAGATGTTACAGAATGAAAATGTGAAAAGTCATTCCATCCCTGAGACTGAATCTGAAATGAGTATCATTCCAAACTCCTCTGCTGCCTCCATCATAGTGCAGACTGGCTAAAAGTCCATCTGTGTGTATTCAAATACCACCTGCCTTTCAAAGTCTGCATTTCTGACAGCCATGTTAAGTAACCCATGCCATCAGTGTTGCCATGGAATTACAGACTCGCTGCTCGGCATGGCTCTGGCTGCTGAGCAGTAATTCAGTCGCTGCATGCAAGCTGTGGTTGGCTGACTCTGATAATGACATTATGTCTCGCAGTGGGCAAATCTCAGCTTAAGTGAGATTTTCTTTCTTTTTTTTCACAGTCAACGCTATTCCATTGTTCTCTGTGGGGTTCCCAACTTGTATATGGCCTCAAACTGTCATTAATTAAATCAAGTTAATTGAACTGATAAGAAATTACTTTGATGCATTTTGTATTTGAGTCCAAGTATACTGTAATACTTTATTTTTTTATGTTAAATTACACAACCATGCACCTACACATAGTTTTACAAGCATGTTTAAATGGTTGCCTGATCACTCAACAGCAACTATGCCTTAAGATGAGTCTTTTTCTTTCTTAACCAGAATTCTTCAGGAATAAACATCCCAAAGCCACCGAAGCCACCTGATAAGCCATTGATGCCATACATGAGATATAGTCGTAAGGTAAGTACTCAGTGTGTAACTGCTGCCTTTTCATCATCATGTGCTCTGTTGGAAGACAGGGATACTTTGATTTGAATATATTATATCAGCTCAGAATGATAAAGACATTAATTCTGTTTGAGACGCTACTAGTTGTTTATCAAGGTAGATGTAGCTAAATGAAGCCAGGACTTAGCTAGGACACTCCACATCACATAGTGGGATTTATCAACTTGGAGATGGAGCTTAAAGCACACGGCCTCCTCTGGTTTGTGACCTCTCTGCAAAGAGATAACCACCTATAGCCCCTCCAACCCAACCCAACCCCACACCCATGTCTGGTTCTCATCACCAGGTTTGGGATCAAGTAAAAGCCTCCAATCCTGATCTGAAGCTATGGGAAATTGGGAAGATAATCGGTGGCATGTGGAGGGACCTCACTGATGAGGAGAAACAGGATTATTTGAATGACTACGAAGCAGAGAAGGTTGGTTGTTTTACAAGGGGTGTTCATGGGGTTTTTGTGATGGGTGATCGGCAGATGTGTCTCCAACAGTTGTGGGTCCCTCCAGTCTTCATTGCTTCCTTTCTAACAGTCATGACTAAACCTCTTTCCTTATCTTGTCCTAGTTAATAGAACCGAGGGTCCACATGTTGTGTCTGCTTGCCTTCTCTGTTTCCTTGTCATTCCTGTCATCTCCTCTACCGTAGATTGAATATAATGAGAGCATGAAGGCCTATCACAACTCGCCAGCCTACCTGGCCTACGTCAATGCAAAAAGCCGCGCCGAGGCAGCTCTGGAAGAGGAAAGCCGCCAGAGGCAGTCCAGACTTGACAAGGGTGAGCCTTACATGAGTATTCAGCCAGCGGAGGATCCAGATGGTAAGGCCACTCAGTTGAATGCTTTGTCTCCCAACGTTTAAAGCACTGTGACAGAGCTGTAATTACTGTAGCACGACCACACAGAGTTGCCAGTCCGCACACCCAGAGACTGTTATCTTTTTCCCTCCTCCTACACTGCTACAACCATCCACATTTTGGGTAATTTGGTAATTTCTGCTTTTAAACTGCAAAATGGAACAAAATTTGTCTTTGTTTTGCAAAACTGTTGACATTTTGTAGGTATTCTTGGCATTGGTTTAGACATAATTGCAAAATTTACATTCTTTTCCCTGTTGTTTTAAAGACTGACACACACACACGTTAGACACACAAGCCAGAAGAAGACGTTTGAGTTACACCCACCTCACGGAAATGATGCTTGTCTAGGATCTGGCTGGGTTTGCAGCAGAAGATAATGACGTACAGGAAAACTACAGATAAAACCAATTGCTATTTAGAAACACCCCAGACCATAAAAATGTCAGAGTTGGTATCCCAGCGGGTTGTGTTCTCAACAGGCTGCACGTACATCGATGATTAAATAAGATTTAGCTCTCCAGGTGGCTACATATTCAGAGATTGTGCTTTATTAATAAATACAGTCTTAAATTCTCATGTAGAATAGATTTATTTTGAACATGACATAAAAAAAACCATGAAAACAAGATAAAACAGAAACAAGAACATAAAAAAAGAAAATATGTAAATAAGGAAACAAAACAAGAATAACCAATAAAATCAACAACAAACATATACAACAAATTCTCAATAAACAACATAAATAAATATTATATGTCTGAAATGGAGTAGGAAGAAGTAAAATACTTATCTCCCCTTTTCTATACTTATTCAGTGAACTTATATGAATGATGATGAATAGTCCAACTATCTGCCCCACGCCTATCATACACAACTTAAATAATTACCTCTATGTTTATTCTATTTATATATACATAATCAATGTGCAGGTGTCCAACTGGCATGTCCCATGACTCAGAGAGAGAGAACAAAAACCCTCCAAAACAATAACAACAACGTCATCATCAGCGAGTGTCACATTCTCGAGACAAACAAGACCCCGTCCTCATTTTGTAGGTTCTTAAAGTGTTTGATAGTCTTACTCTGCTTGAGTTCTACATTAACCATTCCACTAAGTCACCCCACAAATTGAAATGCACATTCTCTTAAGATTGGTGTGAACATGTTTTTTTTTGTGCAGTCTTAAAATCCACCAGAGCCATGAACTTCAAAACATGTGTCTTTAAAAAAACAGTGTGTTATTGTGTTCACGATATCCTGCATTGTTTACCGTCCTTACAGCTCTTTTTTGTAGAATGCATAATGAGTGTAAGGTGCTTTTGCACATGTTAGCCCGCACCTCTACATAGTTATTCAGATACAGTTATACAAGTGAACAACAACAGAGTGTATAACGCTTTATGATCTAGAATGTGTCTTGTTTTTCCCAGAACTGCAACGCTCCTTGCCGACTTTGCTCACACATATCTTGTATGAGGTTTCCAGCAGATTTTGTGGTCACACCACATCACACCCAGAAATGTATTTTCATAAACCCGTTCTATATTAACGTAATCTATCATCACTTGTAAGTGTGTGTTTATTTTACGATTTTCAAACAGCACAAGTTTGGTTTTATTCAAATTTAATGAAACTTTGTGTCAAACCGCTGTTTCAATTTACTCATTTCAATCGTAACCACCTCCAAAAGCTGTTGCAAATTCTCCCCAGAACAAAAAATATTGGTGTTGTCCACAAACAAAACAAACTTCAATCTCCTTGATACCCTACATATGTCATTTATATACAAGATTTTTGGGCCTAATACTGATACCTGTGGGACTCCGCAGGTAATATACATGGTGATTAATAGTCACCTATCTGTACGGCTGCTGCCATAAACCAGTTTTTCCTTCTCTGTTCTCTCTATATCATAAGAGCACACAGAGATAAAATGCTTGTTTGACACACAAAAGACATAAAAGCAGCTGTTTGATCAATCATGCATAGTTTTAAAATGCATATGTAACACGGCTATATTATGGTTATTTTCAGCAGTCGAGTTAACCAGCAAAACTAGATTTGTTGAAAGTTTATCTTGGGTGAAATGCAATCGGGACTATGTAATAGAGTTAGGCATACAGGAGAAGCCCTGGCTTCACCTAACATCTGTAATGCAAAACTAAAATAACCTGAAACCGCATCCATAATGTAGAGGGACAGTGTTGTGCTAAAAGCAAAAGCTGGAAAGTATCCCTACATTAGCGAAACAATTCTACAGAATATGTGAGAACATAAAATCCTCACACGCTACCTTCAGAATATATTTCTCCCTTGGCTGTTTCCTGTTGTGGTGTCAGAGCACCTATGTGAGCACCTTTGAAACTTTCAACGTAGCAGATACGATTCATTTCTGCCCTCTGGAAAGTTTCAAGGGTGCATACAAGGGTGCACGCCGCGCTGACAAGTTCAACTTATACCAGCTGAGAGCTCTTGTTACATCACGCAGCGGTTAAGCAAAAGCCACAAGGACAAAAATTAGTGTCATGTATTGTATAACTATATGACAGTGTTGGCAAATGGAAAAATAAAAGGGGAACCAACTGGTAAAGAAAAATACAGGTTAAGAAAAGAATCCCGTAATTTTTCGAAACTAAATTGTTAAATGTATTTGTGAATTCTGCTATTTAGTCCCTAAAAAAAAATATACAGTACTCTCCAACATATTTACAGATTATACTGATTAATTAATGCTCTAAACTATTTTTAACTACTCTATTGTTTTATCTATTAAGCTATTTGTAAATCCTTTTTAATCCGAAATATTGATGGATTGAACTATTGTTTCAGCCTATTATTAATCCATCCTTTAATTCTTCAATTAAATAGCAATCAGCAAATACTCAATATAAATTAATAATTTATTTTCTAATCATTTCAAGCAATTTTTTAGATCCATCTAAAAAGCCACAAATGTTCCCAAAATAACATGCTTTATATAATGTCCTGACTGAAACATGTTCAAAATGGCGTCCTCTATGAATGATGTCAAACACAACAGATAAATCCTGCAGAACAGGCATGTAAACAGCTTGGATTGGGGACCTTGAACTTGAACTTGACTTGAGGATAGCTGTTCACAGATACTGTTCTCCTCATACAACCTAACAATGCCTGAGGAGCAAGACAAAACAGGACGCACCAAAATCATATCTCACAAATTCAGCGAGACTTAAAGCTGTAATCACGGTCAAAAGGCGCTTCTGCAAAGAAATGACCTAGTTGTCGAAGTCATTCAAATGTTCTGTTTCATTCACAATAAAATAAAACAAAAAAAAAACAGTTTCAATCCATCTGGAGTTAATTCTTCAACACCACAGAGTGTGGAAAAAAGTAACTAGGGATGATTATTGTCTAAAGGCACTGTAAATGAACTGTATTTGGATTTTTCCTTACTGCACAACCATCCTGTATCTAAAATGGCAAAGCAGTATACATTGAAGACAAAGAAGAACATTTGCTGGCAAATGAAAATTGCAGACTACATCTTGAAAGTTCTGTCCACATTCAGTGAGTTATAATTAACAGCTTGTCCCATTCACTCAGCAATATAGGTTTTGCTTTGCTTAAGGACGCATTTTGACATAATGGCATATATTTAACTCTTAACGGCTGAAATACATCAGGCACGGATGTGACGTGTCACATAGGCGTGGCGGTGCAGTTTTTTTTTTTTTTTTTTACCTGCTACACCGACTGCGTCTTTGTTGCGTGCCGGACGTGTTTTCTGAGGAGATTTCAAGTAGGATACTTTGGAAAATAAAGCATTTGCCGGTAAAACTATTACAAAAATAAGACCTGTCTACATGTGTACTGTAAATCTTATTTTCATATGTGCTTTCAGCCGTGTGTGATCCTATCCATATTGCCTATTAAAGTTATGTAACAACAAGTTGACCAAGCATTGCCAAGTTTAAGTTGCAAAAGATAAAGTTATGGTTATGGAGGGTTTGGAAGTGTAGGCTGTATTAACTGGTATTGAATTAAATAACTCCATCGTTTTAACTACAGGATCATGGAAACACATTGATTTGATGAGATATCTATTTTCATCATTTTTAATCAGATTGTTCTCAACTTTATGCAGTTTTTACCTGTTGGAGCGCCGTGTAGCCGTGCACAGAGGAAAAAAAAAAAAAAAAAATAGACCAGTCGCATAAAAATAGAGATGAGCAGCGCGATGCCTGCATGGGTGCCTGCGGCTTCTGTGGTCAGTGTAGCAGTTTCAGTTGATTATAATGGACACGCTCTGCTGCAGCAGACGTGTTGCGCCACGTCTATGTTTGGTGTATTTAGACTGTAACTCTGTATAAATATTGAGCGATGTATTCCTGATGTCTACAGTGTCTTGATACAGCAGTATTTGCATCATTTTGATAGTGACTATGTAACAAATCTCCACTCTTCACAGGTGTAATATATAGATATATATGTATATATATATATATGGTAATATAAATATAATATATATTACCAAAGCCAGTTGTAAAGCCTCTACTGTTTTTCATGTCTTCAGATTATGACGATGGGTTTTCCATAAAGCATTCAGCTGCAGCTCGTTTCCAGCGCAACCACCGTTTGATCAGTGAGATCCTCAGTGAGAGCGTAGTCCCAGATGTGCGATCAGTTGTTACCACTGCTCGCATGCAGGTCCTCAAACGCCAGGTCCAGTCTTTGATGGTGCACCAGGTATGATCATTATAGTCTTGTATTCTACACATAATGGTGGCATATCACATGGACAGCTTTGTTTTTTATGGATTAGTTAAGTAAGAACCGTGGTGCCCGTGTGTCTCGTGTTACAGAGGAAGTTGGAGGCAGAGTTGCTTCAGATTGAAGACCGCCACCAGGACAAGAAAAGAAAATTCATTGAAGCCACAGAGTCGTTCACGAACGAGCTCAAAAGGGTACGGCATCTTTTACATCGAACGTGGTCATCAATTACTCGCACGCAAGCTGCATTTTGCATGTTTTACTGTACAGTGTGCAGCTCTGGTTATGTGCCAGTCTATGTCTGCCTTACAGCCACCAGCTGTTGCTAACGCCATCCACATGTTCTGGCAATCATATAGCTTTCACCGTTAACAATTTGTTGCCCCCATAATAACTGTTGTTCTGAAATGAGATGCAGGAGTGTTGTTGAATGCACTATCCACTGTACACAACAGGCGGCGCCATTTATCCTTTACAGAGCCTCTCAAAGCAACCATTCACTAACTGAGAAGTTTGTCAAGACTGTACATGTACTGAAACGCTGTTGTAATCCATGTAAAAAAACAGCACTGAACTTTGTAAAGTGAACAAATTATGCGTCTAATCACTGTATACAGCATGTTCAAGAAAACATTTGCATATGCATTTCTAAAACCAAACTACCAAAACCAAACCAAACATTTCTAAAACAAAACATAACTGCTTTTCAGCTGTGCTGTATGAAAGTGGAAGTGGACATGGAGAAGATTTCTGCAGAGATTTCTGCAGCAGAAGAGGCAGCCCGCAAACGGATGGCAGAACGTGAGAAGGATGCAGGAGACCGAGGTGCTAGAGAGGCCCCCACCTGCGTCTTAGCAGAAGAAGAAAAACATGTCTGCGCAACACATGGCAACAAGTCCCAGCAAAATTCTCTCAGTGAAAGTAGCAACAAGGAAGGCGAGGACACAGAGTCCAATCCCACAGATACACCAGGTGAGCCACACTGGTATTTATCAGTGACTATGATGCTGTCGGGATCACTGAATAAACTTTTTCCTCCACTGCTTCGTGTTTTTTTTAATGTCACCTCCTTGGCTGATGCAGGGAAGCAGAAGGCCTCAGAGGAACTTGAGGCTCATCCAGGCAGTGAGGAGGGGGCGTCCGAAGACAAGGAAAGTGTCCCAGAGGGAGCCATGGAGGAGGGAACCAGTGACAGTAACACAGGCTCTGAGACCACCTCTGCTCAGACAGAAGATGCCCCGACTAGTGAACCATCAGAGGGGCCCAGCAGGGCAAGATCAGCCCACTGAGTCTGACACCTGACTGCTTCTGAACTGTAAGGCTGTCAGTACATTTGTTGGCCTCTGATAACATGTATTGCACAGTATCATCTCATTTTGTCAAAGCATATGAAGAGCGTTCAGATGAGTTTAACAAAGCCTGAAGCAAAGATGATGTTAAAAAAATAAATGAAAAATGTAAAGCACTTGAAGCCGACAAAGCAATGGTCCTCTCTAAAATCAATGGCTGCTAAGTGCACCACAAAAGCCCGTGTGAAAGCACTATATTTCCTCCATAGGCATCATTGCCATTGGGAAGAAACCATATAGGCCCTCTTCAGCACATATTGATACATATCTCCCATCTTATTCTCTAGCACTACGCAAATGAAGACTGGCTACATGAAAAAAAGCTGTTCACAAGAAACAAACATTGTTCAGTGTTATATTTAACTTTGTCCTTTGTATTGTAGTGTCATTGTTGCTTTTATCGTTATTTTTGCATGTTGTAATTTTTAAAAATAAGTTGGCATACTTGTGAAGAGTGGAGCTGGGTGACCATCTCCTTGGCAGGAGAATATTTGTTTACTATCTGTACCAGTATTACAGTGACCGTATTGTCTCAGGAGTTTGTAGTCACTAGTAGTAGTTATTTTTGTTATTTATTATCAGCATTTTTATTATACTTGTGTATTGGTTGTCCTGGGGCCTGGCCTGGTCCATCTATGCGCATATATCACATGATCATCAATGCTGTACAAAGCTCAACTACCGGTGTTCTCAAGTTTGCTAGCTGTCAATCAAATCAAAAGCAGTACGCTTAGAACATTTCTGTGTTATGGTCAATATTGCAATTTTCAGCAGAAAACTTTTAAATGTACCGTAATTGTGTACACAGTGTTACGAGGTTTGCTTAAACATGGATTTTCATGTTGTCGTAAAACATCTTTAAGAACAGTCATAAACACGCAGTCTTAAAATGAATTTTCTTTTGCATATTTATACCAATAAACTTTTCTACCCTAAACAAATTCTCTTTTCACTTATTTTCCAGAAATTGTTCGGTGCAAGGTGACTATCATGTATGAACAAATATACAAATGCACATTTACAGTATAAAAATGCATAACTTATATCTATGAAAGTGCTTTTAATGGTATACTGCAAAATCGTTGATGGGTGTATCAAACACTCCTTGTTGCATACAGTGTGCATGCAAAGAGCAAATTGTCCTCTGCACATTACAGGTAAGGGAAGTGGGTAAGATGAGAGGGAATTGTTCTGATTTCCTGTTTTCAGCACTTGGCTGCAAATCCTCCTGAGTTTCAGTTGTGACAAAAGTCAGTATCAGTTCCATAAAGAATGACTAAGAACTGACAGGATATTTAAGCTTTATATATGATGTTTTCAATGGTTTTAGCCTCTCACAAAATCATGTAACGATCAGATTTGGCTGTGCTTAAGTTTAAACATGAAAGATGTGCCCTTCACTGCAACATGCCACCTTTTTGTACCGTGCGGTTACCGCTGCCTCAAGTGAAAGCTAGAAACCACAACCGCAGAGATACAGGTGTGCAAAGCCTGTGCAGATCTTGTGAGTAAGGTTAGGTTAAGTTCCACTGCTGTCCAGTACAGCAAGTACAGACTCTGACTTCATGATATATGTGCAATGATGTAGCACTACACAAACAAATGAGTAACTTACAGTATAATCAAAATTATTTTATTAAGAAATGCAATCTGTCCCACCAACATTAATATTTTTAATAAATACTGTGTATTACTATCTGTTAATTTGTCCTCTTGAGAGTAAAAGATAACATTTTGTATATAAAAGTGTTTAAAAAAGGTAATGATGCATATTTCAGTTGTTTGATTGTATCACCTGCATTGAATATATGTGTATTTTATATATATATATATATATGTGTGTGTGTGTGTGTGTGTGTGTGTGTGTGTGTGTGTGTGTATATATATATATATATATATATACATATATATATCAATCACTGGCTGTCTACTACTCAGATCATTATCAACTGACTGCACAGTGGTGTGGCTTTGAACTATCATGGTGTGACTATCAGACTGCTTTACCCTGAAATGAGATTCATATCGAGCTCTATACCTCAGTCCCGATACTTCTCACTTTGATTGAGACATGAGTGGCTGCTAGTAATGTTAAATAACTGAAAACTTAAAAAAAAAGTTTTCAGTTATTTAACATTACTAGCAGCTACTACTACAAGTTTTTGTAGCTCTGCCTCTCAAAACATACACACAGAAAATAAAGTGTGAAGCAGTGAGCTCCAAAAAGTGGTTTATATATTTTTTTTTTTTTCAAGTCACAGTGGTGAGGCTCCTTATTATTCTTAGTTGCAAGGTGTTAAGACTATGATAGTTAAATACTTTACACATAAGTATTTACATGATACATGATACATAATACATACATAATTTAATATACAGTATGTTGTAGTACCAATAATTGAAAAAAAAGAAAAGTAGTTTTTGTTTTGTTTTTAGGGGCAGCGGTTTTCTATGCCTCACATGATACTTGAGGGCTGAGAAGAGGAAAAGCTTCAGTAAGGCAGGGTTTCTTTTCATTTCTTCAGAGGGAAACCACCATCAAATACAGACATTCAACTCATCAGTGTTTAGTGGCTTCACCTGCAGTGTATCGCTCTCAACATGACTTTTGTCAGTGGTGAGTACCTCCATCAGGGTTCGACAAGGATAGTTAAAAGGATGTTATTCCTGGCGTGGTGAACAAATGCAAAATGTAAAAAAGCCATCAAAAAGAATGTGTTTACAGAGATAATCTCAACTAATAATTGAAAGTGAATTAGGATAATGTCAAAAGCAAATCTGAGAAAGTAACTAAGGATTCCAGGATGAATGGATCTTTTGGTATCAAATTTATCAGAACCAGTTATTTTGTCTTGTCTGTAAAAATAATTGAGAGTAATATCAATACCATAATCATTTTTAGCCTTTGTGGTTGCTGCTTTTATAAAGAGCGGGCTGAAAGCCACACAGGTCGCATGCAACGTGGTACCTGTGACACGTTTAGTAAGGGTGTCGGTACATGTTGGTACATATGAGTCAGTTTGAACTGTTTGTCCTGAATCATTTACTCTGTTAGCCAACATTATTTTTTGTTGGACCTGCCAACCATTGTCGCCACTAAATAGTAACCTTTGCTAATTTATTACTTGAAAGAATAATTACTTGCCTGGGTATCTCATTTATCGAACAGCAGTTTTTTTATTCTCCCTGTAAGTACACCTTAATAGTTAATTAATAGTTTTGTCAATATCAAGTTATTTGACTAATGGTGCAGTCTGTATTGAAGTATAATAAATCACATTTAACATAACAGTGTCAGTTATTAGATATAGATATGATTAATGACTACTATTGAGAGCTCTTTTTCTTTTTTTCTTAGCCAATGCAACTTAAAACCACATAACCACTGGCTGCAAATAGAAAAAATAATACATAGAACAATATACAGCAATCAATTTACAATAATAAAAATCAAAAGTGAAACAACCACATTAAAAAACATCAATATTAAATAGATATTAAAAGGTGATTGGCCCGGCTAAGTTTTAGGGGAGGCTGTAATGTAATGACTAAAGGTAGGTTTTCTGAATGTGCTTCATTAACATGTAATGGAAGGCCGTTCCAGAGATAAGGGGCACAGTAGGCAAATCCTCTGAAGCCAACTGACTTTTTGTTAACTGAAGGAATGACCAAGAGATCAGCATTGAGAGAGCGAAGACGGCATGCTGGCGTATATGGTGTAATTAGCTCAGATAAGTAAGGTGGTGCAAATCCATGCAAGGGCTTATAAATTAAAAGAAGAACCTTAAAATCAGCTCTAGCTTGCACTGGGAGCCAGTGCAAAGAGGCCAGAATGGGTGTTATATGGTCAAATTGTCTGGTTTTTGTCAAGATTCTAGCTGCAGAATTCAATTGTCCACATAAAGGTCAGTTTACTGGTAATAATAACTAGTAATAATAATAATACTACTCAGCCTATGAAAACAGTTGTCAATGTCTAGCAACTGGGAAAATAACCCTATTCTATTATTTTCTAACATCACACAAATTCCTCTGCACAGCAATATGTTTATTAAGGATAATGTCATCATATTATTACCATGCTTGGTTTTCTAAAAAATAATTCAGCTTTTTTTTCAGGTTTTCACAACTTTCTGCCCGCTGTCCTGATATGGTTTATGACCTTGGAGGTAAGAAACCACACAAGTGCAGCTGTAAACATGAAAAATAAAAGGATGTAGAGCATGCATGTCTGTAGTATCCGCAAGAAAGTGAAAACAGCAAGTATAACACCTGTTTTAACAATAGCCCTTGACACACAAACATTTCCTCAAAGAAGGGGGGTGACAAAAAATGTGTCAGGATGCAGTGAAAAGCAAGTAGCTTAGTTTTCTGATTTACACACACACACAATATTTCTTTCTTTCATCTGATCATTTAATCTGTCTTGATTACAGCCTTGCTTGTCTCAACAAGGACAGAATCTATCCATGAACTACACAGATTACACCTTTTTCACAATAGATTATAGCGACATCCCCGAGCTGTGTGTGAAAGAAAACAACCGCCAGTTCCGCCTCTGGTTCATGTCTATCTTCTTCTCCATCACCTGCTTCCTGGGGCTGACGGGGAACCTACTGGTCATCCTCACCTTCTTCTACTTCAGTCGTCTCAAGACCATGACGGATGTGTACCTGCTCAACCTGTCATTTGCAGACCTGCTCTTTGCTCTGTCGCTCCCCTTTTGGGCAGCCAACTCCATGGCAGAATGGGTGCTGGGTTTGGCTGTGTGCAAGGCCATGCACACTATCTACAAGGTCAGCTTCTACAGCAGCATGTTCCTTCTCTCTTTCATCAGCGTGGACCGCTACTTTGCCATAGCCAAGGCTGTCTCAGCTTTCCGCCGTCGCTCCCAAGCTGTGTTTCTCAGCAAGGTGTCATCAGCTGTCGTCTGGGTGATGGCACTGATCTTCTCCATACCAGAAATGAAGTACACCAACATCAATAACCACACCTGCACCCCTTACTCTAGCAATGCTGACCCGCTCCGTGTCACCATCCAGACAAGCCAGATTGTTTTGGCTTTTGTCCTTCCGCTCTTGGTCATGTGCTTCTGTTACAGCAGCATTGTCCAGACCCTTTGCCAGGCTCAAAACTTTGAACGGAATAAGGCCATCAAGGTGATTCTTGCTGTGGTAGCTGTCTTCGTGGTCTGCCAGGTGCCCTATAACCTGGTGCTATTTTGGAACACAGTTGTCACAGCAAAAGGAGGAAGCAAAGATTGCAACTATGATAACGCTCTCCTCTACGCCACCGACATCACCCAGTGTGTGGCCTTCCTGAGGTGCTGCCTGAACCCCTTCGTCTATGCCTTTATTGGTGTGAAGTTTCGCCACGACCTTCTGAAACTACTGAAGGAGTTGGGTTGCATGAGCCAGGAGAGGTTCTACAAGTATACCTGCGGCAGGAGGAGGAGCTCAGCAGCCACCGACACTGACACCACCACCACATTCTCTCCCTGAAACTGTCTCAGTATGGACAAAATCCTGTTCACACCCAAACAGTGGACTGTTGAACATAGTGATACAAGAGAGATTCAAATCGAAAATAATTTTTTATGTACATTCTGGTAAGACAATTGTGTGTGATTTTGCTGTTTTTGTATTGGTTTTATCTTCTTGTTAGTGCCTATTCTCATCTGTCAAGATTAAACAAGGCTTTGGTTTTTCTTTTTTGCAGGCTGCAAGGTAAATATTGGTTATTGTATTGATATTTTTGGTATTTCAAGAAATGCATTGTGTTACTTAAAAAATATATTATCTACAGCGCTGTTACTCAACTATTTGAAGTGGACCAACTCATGTACGTTAAACTAATAGAATAAATCACAGTTTTACAAGTATACTCTGTATTGAATGCTATTTGCAGTATTGTAACAATTAAATAAGCTTAAATTCACTGGAACTGAACTTCATATGTATTGATTTTTCATAAATAAAACCCTGAAATACAACATTAACAGAATTAATGTGTATTAAAAACATATAAACACATAAATTTATAATCTTAAAGTAGCAGTAAAAAGTTATAAGTGGTGTAAACTTTGATCACTTATATTTTCTTAAATAGTGGGACATGAAGAACTGCTACCAGTCATATGCTGTGTTATTTGAGCTTTGGCCACCAAGTACCCCAGAAAGCAAACAGTTCACTTTTGTTAAAGATAAAAGTACACATAAATATTAATCATTCTTATAATAAAATATCAGAACATTATGAAACATCAATAAAATACAGGAGACATAGGTCTTAATATGTGTTAAAAAGCACAACCAGGTTTCCTTATATAACCTCGATGGGAAGACTGTTCTACAACTTGAGAGCCAGTGCAGCATTAACCATGGTCATCTTGAGTTTAGCCTGAAAGTAGATAACAACCAGGAGACATTATTCAATGGACTTCAGGGCTTAATGGACTAACAAAGAATCAGCAAGATGAAGCCAGGCTTATAATGTATGTAATGAGAACAGAATGACAATGAGAAGAAATTTAGATTAAATCTTAAATGCTGTGAAGTCTGGACCAGAGGTATTATATAACTGCTGTGAAGTTTAAGTTAGTAATCTTAAAGCAGCATTTTGCAGAGGTTAAACTGCACTGCTACTGTACAGGCACCCACTGGGTTAATATTTTATCACACTAATTGTTATGAGTACGTATACATGCAAGCAAGCACAACATTACAGAAGATTTACATGATTACATACTCTTCCTCTCTTTATACACTTTGCTTGTGAGCAGTTTGAGTCTCAGCTATGTGTAACCATTTGGTTCAATGGTGAAGTAACACCCCTCCAGCGATAAACTTTTCACTGTTAAGATGACATCATCAGTTGGAACCACAAAGATTAGTGATTCTTGCTGCTGATAGGCTTACAGAGAAATGGGTTGGGATTGTATTAATAAAAGCATGCAACACATGTAATGTCAAAGTAAAACAGCGAACCATCTGAGAGTAAAGCTACACTACACTTCACTACAGCTGTAGAATCCTGACCAGAAGAAAATAAGGTAAGAAGACCTTTTTTTTTTGTTTTTTACCTTTAGTTAAGATATACAATTGAACAAACAAGGCATCAGTTGCAGTAAAAGTGTATATAACCTGACAGTGTACTGTATCGGCAAATTATAACAAATATATTAATAGTGTCTCACTTTTAGTTGATGGATCAACATTCATCATTAGTACAGCCTTTGCTTCATAAAACAGTTTTATTAAATGCATAAAACTTTGACCAAATAGTTGCTTATTATAGTAGCAGATCTTAGAAGCTATGTTAAAGCTGAATATGATGCTTGATTTGTATGTTCTCATTTCCTGAAAAAGAAAAGATAAAGTAAACTAAAGGTGGCTTTACTCATATGTTTATATTTCATGAAACGCTATGTTATAGAAACTTAGTGGGTGCTTCTCAAAAGCAGCAAATGTTCTAAATAATGTGAATATTCCAAAGAATCAGCAGATTTCTGCCTGTGGAATATTTCCAAAATACTATGGCCACCCGAAAAGTTTTGGCTGTTGTAGGAAAACACTAGTGTAGTCATGGTAACCAAAATGACTCATTGAGCACCACGCCTGTCTGAAACAGGAGGGAGACACTGTATGAACTGATCCTCCCACACATTACACACCCTATGAACATAGAAGTAAGCCATTTACTCAGCCTGTGTCATCATTCACTGAGTGAATTTATGCATAATACGTAATACCACATGTTCTGACTTACACATCATAGGGGATGTCATATTTATTAACCATAACAACAAGTTTTAAGATAGCTATCATTTCAGTCCATTGAACACTAGTGAGATGGCACTGAAGTTAGCTAAAGTTGTATGTGAGCTCATCTCAACAGTATATAATTCCAATGAAAAACATTTGTTTATAAAATCTACAGTATAGAGGATCATTTTTATGAAATGTCATAGCTACTTCTATACAAATATTTCTAAGTTGTTGTATCAATTACTAACAATAACAATGACAAACTCAAGATATGTGTTAAGCTACAGTGCCTTACAGAGGCCACAATGACTTTAATTTTCTATGAATATGACAATCTGGGAAAAAAAAGGTTTTGATGGGTCTGTTGTGCAAAGAAGACAAAAGCAAGGCTGTTATTCCAGTGAAGACTTCCAGTGAAACTGATCTCTCTCCATTGTGTCCATGTCTTTGGTTGTCCCAGAAGACTGTGAGCTTTTCTAACATGATGCCTACAGCTAAAGGCATATCCCTCATGATGCCCAATCACGTTCTGAGAGTGGGTCAGACTATCCGCCTGGACTCGGCACAGGAGACAGTTAATCAACATCCCAATCGAACTGAACCCAGCAGTAACCATGGTGACACCGATCTCGACATTTCCCTGGAGAATCTCAACCAGCTCATCCTGGAACTGGATCCGACATTTGAACCCATCCCGATCAACAAAAGTCCCCCATGCATCAGTCCTCCTACAGGTACAGTGCAGCAGAAAATACACAGTGACCGTAAAGCCGCTTTGCATTAAAGCATAGCAATGAAAGTTTGAATATTTTTCAAACCTTCATCTATTTTATAACTATTTCTGACTTAAAAAAAATCAATAAGGTCAACAGTGTACAACAAAAGACAGCCTCCAACCTACAGAGGTGTGACCCAGCACAGTAAAACAATAGTCACTCTTATAAAACCAATGGTACACATAGCCTGGGGCTTTGGAAATGTACTCACCCTTTTTTGTAAGATAGTTTTAATTTTTTTTTTATCATGGCATAATTGCACCACTTTAACTGTTCTGGGATTACTGCCCAGACTACATGCCACACCCTGCACATCTCAGGCTACAGACACAGCTCACCAACTCACTAGTCATGTACAACAGTAGCACAGTGGTGTCTTCACTGAGTGTTGCTCTGATCAGAAAGTCTGAACAAGGGTCAACAAAGCATATGAATAGACTTCCTGTAGTGCGTTCTTTCTAGAGAGACGTATCTGTGTATCTGTGTCACTGAAAGCTGTTTGCCTCCACAGCACATGGTACTCAGTTACAGCGGATAGTTTAACCACATTCACAGAAAACAATGTGGTGTACCAATTTTTCCATCTGTCTGAGGTCATTCTAATGTTACAAATTAAAACAAGGGAGAAACGTTTCTCCTTTTATGTGAAGTTAAAGTTAATGTTTACTGATACAAACCAAAGAATATAAGGTATTAATGCCCAGACTACATACCACACCTTGCACATCTCAGGTACTAGTCATGTATAACAGGGGCACAGTGGTGTCTTCACTGAGTGCTGCTCTGATCAGAAAGTCTAAACAAGAGTCAACAAAGCATATAAATGGATTTCCTGTAGCTCATTCTTTCTTGTGGGATGTATTGTTGTATGTTTATGAAACTGAGTGCCAGCAAACAACTCTGAAAGAAATCAAGCAACAATTATGAGAAATCAGACAATAAAAAAGTCAATTATGTCAGAGAGGTTAGAACAGTGAAAGACAGTGTTGTGTTGACTAGTACTCCTTTGATATTCTTGCAAAACACAGTATTTCCCCTTGTAGCAACACTCATCACAGTACCTACCTAGAGTCACGCAAAGATTTTTCTATTTCTGTATCAACATAAGTCATTATTATGTAAGTGGTTGCAGACGCCACCCGTCTGGCTCACACACTGACCACAGGCTACAATGTTTTCCCGAGGGCATAAACTCACTCGGTAGTGCCCATCAACACAGTGAGGCAGACAGTTCCTGAAATGAACAAGAACAAGTTGGGACTCCTCTAGGTGATGTGGTGTCATCACAACAGCAGAAAAGCACAATTCAAAGCATTTGATTCGGAAGGAATGGTCTGAGCTGTGCAAGCAGGTACCTGCATGAGAAATATGACTGTCTTTATCGGTGAGTGTCAGCAGCTGTGTGTTTACATACTAAGGCCAAGCCCATTTTGCTAGCAGACAACCAAATATTGTGCCAAAAAAATCATGAAGCGCAGGGTTTTTCCAACGAGTGGGTCAGAGTCATATCCTTTATGACATATCATGCATTATCCTTTTTGTTTTGACGCTAACACTTTCCCCTCTACCCTCAGATGACTCAGATGAAGATGTCTCCAACTGCATGCTGGTCCCTAGAGGATGTCCTCCCTGCTCCTCGCCTGAGGTGCTCCTGTCTGTGTCACCCAGTATCCCCATCCCTACACCCACCAGTCTCAGCTGCAGTCCCCATGGCACGGTGGTCTTCTCCAACTCCCCGTCGTCCTCTCTACCTCCGCTGCCATTTGGAAGTGCACCCCGACGAAATCCCTCACTGAGGCATGACATATCCTGCTCCCAAGGATCCCTGCGATTGTCACACTCAAATAGAAACAGTGCCACCTCACTCCTCTCCACATCAACATGCTCAGATACCAGCTACATGCTTGGCAGGTAGAACTCACCACCAATTACACAAGGCTATTAAACTAAAATATACTGTGGATCTTATGCATGCAGCAATTTGTAAATGTGCTGCAAAACCTTATACGTATTAAGAGGTTGACCAGGACCAATGTACTTGGTGATTTAGTCGACTAAAATATTTATGATTGAGTTTGCATTAGAACAACAGTTTTAAGGCACCATTTTCAGTTCTAAACTGGATCATTTAACCACATTCACAGAAAACAATGTTATGTACCAACTTTTCTGTCTGTCTAAGGTCATTCTAATGTTACAAATTAAAAGAAGGAAGAAATGTTTCTCCTTGTCTGTGAAGTTAAAGTTAATGTTTACTGATACAAACTAAAGAATATAAGGTATTGATCTGTGCATTTGCAACATTTCCTCATCCTCCCTGCATAGCAACCTGTCCTTGGCCAGTGAAGACACTGACTCTCCAGAGTCCATCCTTACTCTCACGTCCGGATCCTTCACTGACGGGTCCAGAACGAGACCCTTTGACCCCCGGCACAGCCCAGACAAGCCCTCTCTGACCAAGCGAGGACATTTACCGGAACTTCACAGCAAAGGAGCACAGAGCAGTCCTGCTTCACTCTCTGGGTCTTTCACTGATATCCCTGTACTGCTAGTCAATGGTGCACCACAGCTGGATCTGCAGATCAACCCGTCTCCTGGACTAGAAACAGACTTCACACAGACCAACTCGAAACCATTTTCTCCTCACAGTGAGTCTCAGGTGTTACTATTGTCTGTTTTGCTGGCAGCTGCCGCATTTTTTTAAATATTTGACCCCATGTCACATTTCTTTGGTTGTTTAGGTTTCCAAGCCCATTTTAATGGAAGTCAGCCCTCAATGAAATTTGTCATGGACACTTCAAAATTTTGGTTCCGTCCACATATCAGCAGAGCAGAAGGTAAAAATCTCATAATGCCACTTTAATGAAAACTCATTTAAGACATAACAGCTTTAGTCATGTCATCCTGCAAGATCTAGTATTTTTTCTACAGATATGTAGGGATATAGAAAATATATATAATAAACACACATTTGCAACTATCTCTAAGCATTTTCTCTGGTGTTTAATTCATTTCAGCTGATGCTCTGGTAAAGGACAAGGAACCAGGAACATTTGTGGTGAGAGACAGCACTTCCTACAAAGGCAGTTTTGGTCTGGTCATGAAGGTGGACCAATCACAAACCAATATCTCTGCAACTGCCTACCCCGGTAAGCTTTTATTGGCTACTACAGCCACCTGACCTTGTGACTTTTGAATGAAATAAGGAAGCAGCAGCATTTCAGTAAGACAGGACAGAAAAAGAGAAGGTCTTATTTACCACAACTATCACACAGACAAACAACGTGAACACACTGTAGAGCAGTGCTTATGTCATCATTTGACTCTATCTGAGATGTAAAAGGCACAGGGAATCACTTACCCAACTCCGCTGATGTGAATGGGCTATCTGTGGCAAGGCAGGAGACAGTGCTGTTATTTTTTCCACCCACAGTATAAGCTGTATAAACACAAAAGAAAACCAGCTGTTTATGGCACTGTAAGCAATCAAAGATGAAAAAATGGACCGTACTCACGAAACAATCTTGAGGCTTACTTCATTTGCAGATTTGTCCTTTCTCAGCTCTTTTAGGAATGCAGGATATGAAAGACATGTGAGCACTGTGTCAGCACAAAGGCAATTTCAGTGTGCAGACTCGAGAGTATGTTGTCTTTTACAATAAGGCTCTGCTGAATTATCCCTCAACCAAGGATCATTGGAGGACACAGTGATCCTTGGTCAAGAGATATCACAACAATATGTTCTCTCTCGCTCTTTGAAATGAAAAAAGATTTTGATTTTGGCATTTTTTTGCTTTTATATGACAGTTGACAGTGTAGAAAGATGGGCAACATGGGGAGAAGCAGAGGGGAATGACATGTATATTAGGAACAATTTACAGTGTAACACAAATTCTGTTTAAGAATCCTGATTTATTTTAGTGGTCAGGATATAATGTGTAAGCTTCTTAATGAGCAGATTTTTTTTGTTGAAGATATTCGGTGGCTAAGACAGAGGGCCCTGTGTCCTTCATGAGAGGATACAGGGTCAGGACACTGCTGTTATGTAAAATAAATCTTTTGAAGTTGTGGATCGTCTTGGTTGTTGTTGCTGTCTAGTATCTTGTGAGCCCATACAGGCTGGGCACCATGTGATCCAAGACACTATAAATAAATAAAAAATTTAAAAAAGAGGAAATGAATTAATCAAAAACAAAAAATCTGTGCATCAAAAGCCACATGAAATTGCTGCCAATACCTCTTTATATTTTTTTGTCCAAGAAAAAACAAAGCTAATAGTATCAGTGTAATGCTGATCTTGTTTTTCCTAACATTTGCCCTTTGATAAATACAGGAGAAAGCAGTTCTGATCTTATCAGACACTTCCTTATTGAATCATCAGCTAAGGGTGTACGCATCAAAGGCTCTTCTCAGGAACCATACTTTGGTGAGTAAAAAAGTCAAAAACACCTACTTTGTTGCATATTTAGAGGGAATCAATTTTCCCTCAAAGTAACTTAAAATGTGCTCGCCTACTCAATACGACTGCACATCATGGTTCTGCTGATCTTGCAACACCAGAACTGAGTCAACCCTGTGTGGCGTCTTAGGGTGTGGGTTGGCGGGAGTGGGTGGATCTTGTCCTTTATTCAAAGGTATGAGTTCATGGTTCATAGGGTGTGTTCTCACACTCACAAAGCCATTATCTAGGGTAATGTGATTCTTAACTTTCTTATCAGAGCCCATGAATTTGAGCAGACACGTGCATTATACTGCACTAATAATCATAAAATCTCCAATTCCCCATTTACATTAAAAAAGAAAGTCAGAGAGAAATATTGAAATTTTTGTCTGGTCTTTTGTGATCTAGAATAAGACAATTGATTTCTCAATAATATCTGTGCTTAACAAAACCTATGATTTTGTTATCTTTGCAGGCAGTCTCTCAGCCCTGGTCTACCAGCACACTATTTCTGCTTATGCTTTACCCTGCAAATTACTGCTCCACTCTCAAGGTAGGCCTTTATTGCATCATTTAATATTTAGTGTGTCAATGTGTGTCTGTGAGTGTGTGTGTTAGAGAGAGAGAGAGAGAGAGAGGAAGAGAGAGAGAAGGCAGTAAATTAAAACCTTGTGTATTTGCCCACACAGAGCTGTGCACGGGAGAACAGAGGGCAGCTGACAAACCAGCATCAGAGGACAAGACGAAAAAAGGTGAGACAAAGTTAACAGGACAGATAATTTTTTTGTTTACACTTTTCCCCAGAAAAAAAAGGTTTGGGTCATACATCCCATTATTAGCACTTATCTTTAAGTAATACTAACAAAAACTAACTACAAGCAAAAAAAAATAAGGAGCAGCAGAAATATAAAAAGAAGAAAACAAGTGTTAATATCAGTGGGCTAAGGGATTAAAATAATATTTGTGGTTCTTACCTGTTCCTCTTCTGTAGTCAATCATTATTGCATTGCTGCCATGCCAGAAATGCTAACAGTAGCATGTCCCAAACAGCTTGCTAATTGATGTTAGTTAATTAATGTTGAAGGCTAGCTTTAGCTACATCTTTAAGACTCCTCTGAGATGTTTCCAGGAAGTCCTCAATTATAAACAGCCAGTGTAACATTTAAGTATAAAAAGTTCATTTCTTGAAGTCAATGAGACACATCATTATGGCTTATTGTAGGAAGAAAAGCACACACAGGTGTAATTAATTACACTAATCATGAAGGCTGCCTTCTGCTTAGGTGTCCCAGTATAGGGTCCTGTTATTAAGCCTGCTGGCTCATTCACATGGCTTCCTTATACATTTACAGAATGGAGCCATAGCTAATTAATGGTATGTGTTACACCTGTGCTTTACCTTCAAAATGCCTGCTGTGAATGTGAACAAATAGATGTATGTATGTTTTTATGTAGCAACCTTTTAAATCAACTACTCATCTTCCAATCCAATCCAATGGTGGAAGAAGTATTCAGATCCTGTACTTAAGTAAAAATACCAATACAGCAATGTAAAAATACTCCATTACAAGTAAAAGCCATGTATGAAAAATCCTACTTAAAGCTGCAGTGTGGAACTTTTGTCTCCCCCCTCTGGCAGAGACACTAAACTGCCCTTCAGTTCTGGCCAACCAATCACAGCTGGTTGATGTAAAACGTAGCACCAGTGCAGGAACATTGCTACAGACACCACCAGATAGAGAGGTTTATCTGGCAGCGATAGGCTTAATCAGCATTGTGTGAACTCGTTTGGCAAGGGCTTGAATGTTGCAGATGTTCATTTATATGTAAAAGTCCCGCACTCCAGCTTTAAGTAAAAGTACATAAGTATTAGCTGCAAAATGTATTTAAAGTACTAGTACCTCTGACTGATATATTATTATATATGACATCATTAGATTATTAATACTGAAGCCTCAGTGATAGAGCAGCATGTTTAGCTGCTGGAGGTGGAGCTAGTTTCAACAGCTTTATATACAGTTAGCTAGTTTAGTCCAGTGATTCTCAATGTAGGGGTCAGGGCCCTCAAAAGGGTCACCAGATAAATATAAGGGGTCGTGAGATGATTAATGGGAGAGGAAAGAAGAAAAAACAAAGTTCTGATACACAAATCTGTTTTCAGTTTTTGGACTTTTTCTCTAATCTTTGATTCTTGGTGAAATATTGGATCGTTTGAACATTTAATGAAATGAAACCATGTGAGAAGTTTAGAGGGAAATATAAATCTGTATGTTAAATATAAATCAATGAGAATTCTATAAGTCTATGTTGATAAAACATGCTCTTACGGCTAATACATTTTGTGTACTAACAGTTATCTCGCAGAGTTCACTAACCACTAACTGTTTTGATGTATCTCTTCACAACAGCCTCCAACTTTGTTTACCTGAATGCCGTCCCCACTGAGACACTGACAGGACCTTGTGCAGTGCAGAGGGCGGTGTCTTCAACAATAGAGAAGGCCTCGGGTTCCTTCACTCCTACCATAGTAAACCTGAAGGTGTCTATGAAGGGTGTGACTATGACAGACATCAACAGGAAGTAAGAAAAGACACATCCTGTGCTGCTGAGATTTGACTTACAGTAGATTTTTTTTTAAAAAAACATGGTTTTTAGCAATGGTGGTGATTTCTGTGTTTGTGTGCAACAGACTGATTTCTAACAGCCATGATTATTTCTTCGTAGGCTCTTCTTCAGACGCCATTTCCCTAACCACCTGCTTAGCTACAGTGGGGAAGATCCAGATAATCGACAGTGAGTATGCAACAACATGCTAGGAGATTCATTTTAGAATAGTGAAAAATTTGTGCTATGTAATATTCACCAGGGTTACAGTCTCATTTATGCCAATAACTGTAAGTAGAGAGTTAATGATAGTTACTCTTTAGCCCTGCAGCAGTTGTTTTGACTTGTCAGCTAGGGAGGGAACCATATAACTGGTAACATGGTTCATCACTATGGGCGGCAGCTTTCACATTACTCATAGTCTTTGAACCATAGTTAATATAAAATATTGGTTAGTGCCTTTAGTGTTATTAAACACACAGATGTCCTTGATGTCAAAATGTTTACCTTATAAGACCTGTTGGCAATGAAAGACTTTTTTTTTTCTTAAACTTTGTCTTTTTTTTACTCTTACAGGTGGCTCAGAGGTTCAAGTTTTGGTGCAAGGTAATTTTGAGTTGTTTTTAATGGCTCAAATAATCAGAATGATGTTTTAAATCATAGAGTATATGGAAACCATTTATATATTGTTCAACTGATTTCTGACTCACCAGCAATTCATATCTTTTATACCTCAATTTAATAAATTCTTCTTGTACTTGTAATTTTTTTTTTACAAATTAAATCTAATCCATTCTTGCTTTATCCCTTCAGGCTGTTTGGCTTGGTGGCAAAAGGTACGGAAGCCAGCATGGAGAATGTGTGCCACGTCTTTGCAGAATATGACCCCCTACAGCCCTGCAACAAAATTGTCGAGGTTATTCAGGATACTATAGCCAAGCTGTAGGTGCACAATGACTGAGACGACATGAAACAGCACAGGGTGTTAAGCCCTGATTTACACTATCTCCTCCTATACTGTACTTTTCTCAGGTAGCTGCTGTTGTTTCTCTATATGCCTCACCAGATTACAATACCAGCAAAATCTGAATTTGAGATGCAGACTCATTTCAGATGATAAGTCATTTAAATGACAGGTATAACTGTGGCATACATGAAGATATACAGGACTGAAAAAACTTTCAAGCAAGAAGATAAAAGACGAGAAAGCAACAACTTATGATTGTAAAAAAAAAATATGATAGTTAAAAATATCTGAACAGCTATACTTATTATATAAAGCTGTTGGTTGGGAGTGGGGCATTTTATGTCATTGATTTGTCTAATTTCTCAATGTTAGAAAGATTCCTATGGAAAATGAGGTGTAAATCTGCACTAGCTGATGCTAGATAGTATAAAATATTGATGAGAGATTTAAAGGTTCTGTTAATAGTCTGGAAGAAAACAACTGAAATACTGTCATGTCCTGTCATTTCAAACAAAAACTATGCAGATACCCTATATGTATAGTTCAGAATATATTTATTATAATGCACTGTAAACTTTTTCTTCTCTGTATATTCACTGACTTGTTTTTTCAAATTGTTATGATGAAAAATAAACATGTTGAAATAGTGAAAGTGTGCTCATAAATGTTTATAAAGGTCAGAGAGAGAGCGAGAGAGAGAGAGAGCGAGAGAGAGAGAGAGAGAGAGAGAGAGAGAGAGAGAGGTGTTATGTGTTAAAGTGTGAACAACAGAGGTTTTTAACTTTTCCTTTACCTCATCAAAGCCTATCTGTAAACACATCCAAAAGAAGACATTGATGTCAAGTGTGTCGTGTCCTCTAGTAAATCAAATTAAGATGATGATAGTAAACATTTGACAGAAACACAACAGTCTGCATTTTTTTTTTATTTTAAATGATAAATTGTTAGATAAAAGCATAATACTTCATTCTGAAGTTACAGAGCTCCCAAAATGAAGAGTGTGCTTCATGAAGCAAAGCAAAATCAAGCACAGAACTGCATAGATAATATCTTTAAATATTCTCAACATATTCTCAGGCACCTAAATGCAATGCACAATGGTCCATTTCTTATTTTCAATATCTTTGGTGCCGACTCAAAACTTAGCATAAAAACTCTTATTTTAAGGTGTAACAGATAGCATGTGTTACACAGTTCAGCATTAAATATACACTGCAGTGTTAACTATTTACAAATACTGCCCTCCTCTGGTTAAGACGGGGAATCTAAATTCTCGGAGACATGATGAGTGCTCTGAGCCTCACTGCTAATAAGATCACAGTGAGCAGTTTATTTTAGATAATGCTTCGTAAAATATAGCCTACATTATCAGTATGAGCCGCAAGATTTTTTTTCTCCACATAGAGAATAAACTGCAATAACAAAAGACCCTCAAAGTACACACATTCTGAATACCTCTCAGTGCTGATGTTCTTCTAAGTGCTGTATATGTCTGCAGTGCAAGTATTTAGGGACTGTATGAAAGTTATTGGGGTGGGGAGGGGGGATGAACATTATGTTTCACTTTAAAAAAACAAAACAAAGCCCTCTCCAGTGTTATTAATATTTGTATTTGACCCTTCCATTGACTAGAAGGTAAATTGCAACACCCTCCCGACAATGTCTCAATGTAATATTGAATTAATACAATTGATATTGCCATTAATAACTGAGAGTGCACAAAGATATTAAGATGGTGTATTCCAAATTAAATCTTAAAGGAAACTTTGGTATTTTTCAACGTTCAACCCTCATGGCCCCGTCAATGTATGTCCACTAAAACTAGTTGTTTTTGCCACTGGCAGGCTCAGATTGTTATTATAAGTTTCTGACAACATCACGGAAAGGACCCCACAGAGAAATAAAACTTTTTTCTTTACCTTTCGCTTGATCCAGTCTGTTCTTTACTGTGTCTAACCAAGTCTCACTCAAGAAGTATTGGTGAGAAATCTTGTGAGAGTTGAGTTCTTGTCGAAAACAGCTAAATATTCAGCCATGACTTTGAAAATCTTTTTAGATAACACTAAGCTATGCTTTCTGTACTCCAACACAACAAACTCCTCCCAGCACTCCTCTCTCCAACTCTGTCATGGCTGAATATTTATCCAGATTACATTACAGCCTGTTTCGCTACTGCTAGCTGAAGCGCTCTCGCTCAATACTGGACCAATTTCAAAAATTGTTGTCCCCATTAGTCACTTAGACACAAAAAGATGGGAAAAAGATGTTGAAAAATACCTAAGTTTCCCTTTAATATGTTAATGGAATAATCATTTTCACATAGAAGTTGAATGAGCAATTGCCCAAATTACTGTCACTGTCGTTTTATATGGCACATTTACATTTTTAAAGACACTTTATTTTACTGTAGTTCTGCCTTCTGTTAAGATGCAGAATAAAGTGAAGGTGCGAGCTGCTGTATGATACTGACAAATGATGTTACACTCTCCCCCCAAAATTTCTGAGTCTAATAACTTCTGAGACTAATCATTTTCATACAGTCCCTTACAGAAAAACTACAAAATAATCCACCCTCAAATAGTCCCCATCAGGTCATAGAGCTCTGTGACTCCTCGCTTCCATTTATCTCCATCTATCTCTGCACTCAGCCACCTGTACCAAGTGTTAATTAGAATTAAATGCTGTAGTTAAACTGAGTCATATAGTCGATATAATCTCTTTTGACCTGTGACCTCATACTGAAAGAATGACACACACTTTTTCTTCATCTAGAATGATGATGGAGAAATATGTTTACATTAAACTGTTATCCTGTGTAATGTAGTGAATGTAGGTCTGCTATATTGTATACTCTATAAAAATGGCCCCATTAGATTAGCACAAAAGCCCGATGGGTGATGCTTATCCTGCCAGAGTGAAGATTTGATTTGAGAAAAATCAGTTGTGATGCAAAGTTTTGAGTAGGATATTTATGAATGATGTAAATTGAAATTCATATCAAGCATAACGGGATGGTAATAACCCAGATGTTAATGACACATCACCAGTGTTACCACAGACAGCTGCAACAGGGGAAACCAGTGTTGACTCGGTCCAACCACCAACAGAGTTACTGTGTGATAGTTGGGATGCTGCGTGATCTCTTCATGATGAGACGCACCTCCACGTCTGGGAGGCTGTCCTGTTTAGTCTGGGCACACCCCTCATCTGCTGCGGCCATGTGCAGGTCAAAGCGCAGCGACACAGACTTCTTCCTGAGCTTAGGATTCCCTCTGAAGAATGAGCCCTCCCACTGCTTTATCACCTTGTCAATCTTCTCTGTTCTGGTAGGATAGAGGTGGCAATGAAAGATGGTGATGATACATGATGAATGTCACAGGATGCATTATCAGATTATTTGAACAATGCATGACTGTTAAGAAAAAAATTTGTTGTACAGGCGGTTTTTACTTTGTACGTCTCTATTTTCTTTTTAAAGTCAATGTCAACTGCTGGAAGGCTTTATTTATTCATTTATATTATTATTGTATGCCATGCAATCCCATGTGCTTTGGGTGTTTACACTGGCATGACACAAAAATAAATAAATAGTTAATTCATTTATTCTTTTTTTTGTAATACAACTGGTTGAATCCGGCTGATAAATTCAGTGCACAGTGACACTAGGGGGCAGCAAGGGAGAGAACTTAGTACTGAACAACAGCACATAAAGCTTGAGTTGTCTTAAATGTGGCCTGGTATAAGAGATATGTGACAAAAAATGAACTTCAGTTGTAATAAGATGTGACCAGTCTGGCACTGAATAGACTCACTGTTGATCAGGACCTTGGATTTCTTCCTGACCAACCAAATTAAATTAAAAATGATGCAGCTCTCTCTCTCTGTTACATGCTGTGACCAGACAAATGCAGATTGCAAATGTGTCATACAAAAAATAATAGATAATCATGGGTGTGAGGGGGTGGGTTTGAGAATCACGAGGAGTACTTGTTGGGCTCTTATGAGACTCAAAGGTGGACAACAAATGGGCCAAAACACATTTGCCATGTGAGATTTAGATGTTAGTAAACTAATGTGGTAGATGTTAGTTACAATGTGGCCTTAAATCTGCATTAACTGACTTTTTGGCCACTTGGGGGCAGTGCAACAAGCTGTAAAAACGACACTGGCTTATTATCACCTTCTAAAGTTGATATGGTATTTGCATTAACAAACAGTTGCCTGTTTACGCATCTAGCAGACAAAGCAACATTAGTATTCATTTAGAGTCGTGTTTCTGGCCACCTGATTCATTCTTGTTTTAGCTGTGTTTTGGACTTCACCAACTGCTAGTTGCTAACTTTGTCTGTCTGCCATTTGATGCTGGGGAAGTAGCACTCCTGTTGAATGAGTGTTGTTTTGTTTTGTTTTTTTGCTGAAAACAGGCTGAAAAGACACTTAAAAGCCCTATATCCTCTGTGGCTTTCTCACTACGAGCAACACAGTTCACATCAAAGTACAGTAGTTTGGCTCACAATGTGTTGCACTCTTTCCTGTGAGAAGTACAACAACAATGAACCATAAAGAGCATATCTACTATTCATTGTAACCAGTTGACGGCATTTGCAGTGGGTTAAGAAACATCAGTGACTGGAAAAATGTTGTGTTGCTGTTTCACCATGGCTTTAGACTAAGGGTGGGATGTAAACAACATGAGGACATTATAAATATTTAGAAGTGCACAGGCCTGTGAGGAAGTTTTAATGTTTTGAGGGGCATTCAGCTAACTAACACTGGTTCCACCAATACCTGTCTTGATGCCGTATCTTTGTACAAATCTTTCTACATTATAGCAAACCAACTTCATCAATCATAGAGCATCAATAAATATCTAACTGGAATATTTTTAATAGAATAATGCCTCTTGTTAGTGGGCTGGCCAACAAAGCTCACTGATATCAGTAAAGATTCAATAAAGTGATTTATTAAGAGTGACTTATACTATCTGTCAATCACAGCTAAAAGACAAAAGCCAATATTCTGCCTCATTAATCTAATCTGATAATCGTTATATAGGACAATAGGAAGAGGCCTCATCTAATTAAACAGCATTAACAAATTGCACAAACATACCACAGCACCCTGTCAAGCCTAATGTCAACTAACCTAATTATCCTCATTTTTGGAAGGGAAGTTTAGAAAATGAACACATCTTTTGATGAAACAACAGAGTTGGTGAGAACACACTGTAAATGCATGCTCCTGGGCTGGCAGAGTCACTGGGTTTGTGTGAGGCTCTTTGTGGACATTATGCAAGTGTGTGTGTGTGTGTGTGTGTGTGTGTGTGTGTGTGTGTGTGTGTGTGTGTGTCACTTTGTGGATGTGTGCATGGGGCTGGTAATACCTGAAGCATGAACAAAGTATTCCACCCATGTCTCCTCCAATAATAACAGATGCCACACCCTGAAGACTCCATGCCAGACCATCTCCACATCAAACAAAAGCCATTAAAGGAGGAAAATTCCCATGCAGCACTATGATGAATTACTCATGGGAACCTGAGCAGCCAACTTAATGTTTTTATCGAAACTTGTTCAACATATAAAGGTAATTCCTTTTAGGGTTTGTACATCTTGTCTGCTGGACCAGACGTGACGTCGCCAGGGTGCAGAGGACATAGATAATTGTCTTGTTGAGACTCATGAGTCAATAAAATACTTACTGAGTCAAAGTTTAAGAGGTGTATCTGAGAGGTGTTAAGGCTTCAGGAGATTAAGCAAGCACAAAACTATGTTGTTTCACAGTCAAAAAAGCAGCAAGTGATGCTGTTGGTGCTTCCTGCTAGAAAATGCCTACATTTCAGATTGAACCAGAGGTGCTGACTACAGGTCAATGGGGGGCAAAAAGATCAATACTTACTCAATGGTGCCATGACCCTCTGCGCTCTCCCGCACCACATTGCCCTGAAGAATCTCCTGAGTCTTCACAGTGGAGATGGGCAAGTCTTTATCTTGCTCTGGCTCTGTGAGAAGACATTAATGATGAATCATGACAAGATACGACTGTGATGAGGGTGTGTGTGTCTGTTTGTCTCACCTGTGAGTATCACAAGGCTTTGCTGTCTATGGAGTATCGAGCTTTTCTTTAGCCCATTGTCTGCTGGGAGGAGTGAAGGGATTTCAGGCAGGGGCTCTGACTTGGGTTCGTCTGGAGTAATAGCAAGGTCACTGAAGTCGTTCTCGAGCCCGTTTTCCTTCGGCTTCACCACAGAAGACCTCCAGGGCCGCAAACTCATTGGCTGCCCATTACGGCCCATGTACCTGCAGGCACGACACCCAAAGTTGGATTGTATGTATGCATGCGTGCTTGTGTCTTTGTTAAAGCAATAGTTTGATGTTTTGGGAAATACAATTACTCCCTTTCTTGCCAAGAGCTAGATGAGAAGATTGATACCACTCTCAGAGGGAATACATGCATTAAATATCAGGAGGCTCCAATCAACCACCAGGCCCTGTGCTCTTATAGTCCAAACTCTAAAAGACTTTCAGTCTATCTGCTGGCCAGTCTGAGGCTGAGCCTGTACCAGGATGGGACGGTCTGCCAACACCACCCTAACAGAAGTGGCCACCATTCCTGTCTCCACCACTGACCATAGCCCTCTGACAATAGTTTTGTCAGTCAAATATTTGAGCTATATTCTCTCAAAGGACTGAAACCTTGATCTTGAAGCACACAACCAGATCAGACAAGCCTTAGTTGCCTTTGGGAAGGTACACCGGAGGGTGTTCATGAACTAAAATCTCCATCTTCTATGCTGTCCACCAAGCTGTGCCACTGCATTTTGACAACTGTGAGTCCAACATCTACAACATGAAGACAGTTCAAATGGTCTGTGTGGAATGTCTGTGTCGCAAGAGTGGGAGAGTTTTTTTCACTTGTTATCCTGCCAACTACGCCAAGAATGAGGCAAGAGCTGGGGAGTTGTTTTTTTTTATTATTATGCTGCCAACTACGCCAAGAATGAAGCAAGAGCTGGGGAGTTGTTTTTTTTATTATTATTATGCTGCCAACTACGCCAAGAATGAAGCAAGAGCAGGGTTTTTTTTTTTTTAACTACGCCACCAATTTCACCTCAAGGAAATTCTTGAGTCTTAACCATTTTGGCACCCAAAAAAAGAAAGGTCACACAGGCTTGCCAAACACTGGACTGAGACGTGATTCCAAAAAAAGATATAAATTTTATTAATAATATTCATTTAAAAAAAAAAAAGACAAGCAGGTCTCCATACTTAAAAATACAAATTAGCAACTCAATAAATTGGCAAAATCAAGCAGTGTGGGGAACGGGGAAAGGGGAGCACACAACAAATAAGTGCCACCACAATGGTCAACTAAAATAAAAAAAAATGCACACACACACCACACACACACCCAGTTGACCAAAGAGAGGATACAACATACAAAAACAATAAAAGCAAAACCAGTTGATCTACAGACGACGCCTGCAGAGTAGAGGCATAGAGACGTAGACACAAAACAGCCATAGAGACAAAACCAGCTGATGTAGAGATGTAGATACTTAGATAGACAGAACAGCAGTTATTCAGGGAGTGGGGGCCGGGTGTTTGGACAGGCCCCTCCACCGTAGGGCACAGCCTGGCTTCAAAATTACCAAAGAGAGTGAAGGCGCAGCTTCCTCCCAGCAGCAGGAGGGGGAGAGCCGCAAAGACGCAGCTCAATCACTTGACACACAAACGACAGTGTTAAACAAAGGCTTGAAGCGAGGCAATAATACTCTGGGTCTGCAGCCGGGAGAAGAGCAGACCACGCTAACAATTGCCGGAAGACCGGATTGTAAGCAATCACGGCAGACATACGCCAGACTGTGCACATGCCGGCCACATGGAAATCAGGCTCCAGAAAGAGGCAGAGGTGCACATGTCCATCTGAGGAGTGGTCACCTGCCTAGATATAGTGCTGAAGGGCGCTGCCTAGTAATCAGCGCAGAGCTGAATCATTGAATCCAGCCTGGTGACAATTTAGTGGGCCAGAAGAAAGGAGAAAAACCTAATCTGCCACATCTACAACACATCAGTGAACTTACCTGGCAGAAGTGCGTGCCTCATATTTTACTTTGTGCAAGAGTATTGTGAGAATAATCCTCCTACATCAATTATGCAGGATAGGGCATGTCAGGGATACCCCAAGACAGACAGCTCTGCAAGATTCTTTACAGGAAATGATGCCAATCATGACCTAAATTTGAAAAAATCTGACTGGATACACTGAAAAAGTTTGATCTTTATTTATCCAGTGAAGTTTTCAGGGTGTTTTACTGCATCAGTATTTTCTGTTAGGAAATTTTCTCTGCAACCTTTTTCAGCTGTCTGTCTGTCTGTTGGCCAGTTGGTCCACTACTTTGGTCCACACTGAAATATCTCAGCAACTATTGGATGGATTGTCATGAAATTTTGTGCAGACATTCATGATCCCCAGAGGATGAAGTCTAGTGACTTTCACAACGCCCTGACTTTTCCTATAGTGCCACCATGAGATTGACATTCGTGTGGTGATTTTTTTGTGACTTTGGTGACAACACACTAAAATAAGATGGTGAACATGGTAAACATTATACCTGCTATACATCAGCATGTTAGCATTGTCATTGTGAGCATTTCAACATAATGATGTTAACATTTAACTCAAAGCACCACTGTACCTATAAGTATAGCCTCAGAGACCTTCTAGCATGGGTAGAGACTCTTAGGCTTGTCTTAAAATTTTACTAAAATATCAGCAAATGCCAAAATGAGTTCATATGGTGCAAAAAAGAGTCTTTGTCAAACAAATACACATTAACTCTAGATGCACAACCGGAACAAGACCTTGGATGCTTGAAAGATGATATAAGAGTATACTGCATTGGCCTTTTTCCAGATATTCACAATCCAGAAACCTTTGTGGTTTTATGTTTGTGGTGTACAGATGCTTCAATAAGAAAGACTCTTTAGTAGTGATTGCTTTCTATCCACTCTGTCAGAGTGCAGAGTTGCAGATCAAGCATCTGCAATCCAAAGAAATGGGGATAACCATAGGCGGTGCTTCAATCTGTCTGTAACCTCTACAAGAGTCATAAAACCAAATTACCTTCCTCAAACTATAAAATGGCAATCATATGGTTGATGCAGCAAATGTGTTAAATTGCAAAGGAACTAATTGAAGGCCATGGCAAAGCAATGGAATATTCCCTAATAAAACAGCTTGGTGCTGGCAGGGAACAAGTTAAGAGGCCAGACAAGACCGGTCGAATGTCTGCGTTCTTCTATCATCATGTCTGATTAAAGACAGAGCTGGATTTTTAGGCTATGAATCAGTGGCAGAAAGTTTGTCATCCTCACTAAATTTGCTGTTCTCTTCATTCGTATAGGCAAAATGACTGGTATTTCTGGCCAATTTTCAATCACTGTTAATACATGTCACTACGTTGCCTGGGCGTACACTACAGTCTGAGTATGTCTCAACCTGCAATTATTGTGGATTTACAGTTTCTATACAGATAGACTGTACATGTTCCATGCCAGAATAATGGGCTTTAACAAGATGTCTTTTTAAAAGGAACACATGAAAGTGGATGTTTGGCAGCTATATATAAATGAAACGATTGAGAAATTATTTTGTTAACTTCAGTACTGATGAAGACGTTTCTGTCTACTTGTCTCAGTGAACAAGTGGTGTGTGTGTGTGTAAAGTCTGCTTTTTAGGCAGTCTTTGCATTAATATATAGCATGCTTTATAATAACGTATATGTGTGTATATTTTATTTTCTATTTTTAATTACATTTTCCACAGTGAAGTGTTAAAAGTGTATTCAGAAGTTGTATGACTATGTGTTATTCTTGACAATTGCAGCCTGTGAAGATGACGCAACCCCAGTGTTCTGGGAAATCCCAGTTAAACCTTCCTGGTTCTTCTATTGTTTCCATTCCGTTCTCTGCCCCTTGCCCTCACCTGCCCTCTTCACGCTCCAGCAGACGTCTGTAAGTGGCAATCTCTCGCTCTAGCCTCATCTTGGTGTTGAGCAGCTGGCTGTGGCGCTCGCGCTGGGTGGCCAGACCACTCCTCACCTGCTCCAGCTCACTCTCCAGCCCAGCAATCACCTGGGAAAGGTCCTGCAGCTGGTTTGAGTACAGCTGTTGGGTGTTCTGCAGGGAGCTCTCCAGGCCTTTCTCCTGCACACCGGGAGGCAAGGAGTTATTAAGATTATGACTGGACAGTTATCTTTATGTTATTAACTAACTCCACACTGAATTCAAAGAAACATGAATAGTTAAAAAAACATGAACATCATCCCTCACTGACTTCCCACTGCCAACAGTGCCAGTTGTGTTAGTTAGCGTGGTCTATCCATGCTGGAGGCCCTGCTGCTGAGAATTGAACCCAAGTCCCTGGAGTGTTGAGCCACATGGAGACAACCATGATTTTAGGTGTACAAAACCAAGGTTGTGGGTGTGAGATGGACTTAATATGCACTCATTGTATTACTTTGTTATCATAAAACGTGTCAAGGTATTACATTTTCATTTTAAAAACTGCCACCAAAATCAACATATAATAACCAGCAAATGATGTAATAACTTATTACAATATACTCAAAATGTTACATTATGCACTCAACTATTTATATTACAGACAGGTTACATTACTTAATTACATTATGACTTCTTAGGCACACTAGTGGCCTAGCTATAGGAATGGCAATGGATGGATGTCATGACATTTGGTGCAGACATCCATGTCCTCTATTGGATGCCTTGTAATCATTTTGGTGACCCCCTGACTTTTCCTCTGGTGCCATCATCAGATCAAATTTTTAATTTGTCCAGTGCTTTGGTTTGTGGGCAAAAACCTGTAAAAATAATGACATTCCCATCAGCCTTAGTCCTGTTCCGTGCTAATTAGCAAATGTTAGCATGCTAACACACTAAACTAAGATGGTGAGCGTAATAAACTTTATAGCAGCTAACACTCTGATGAGCATTTAATTCAAAGCACCGCTGTGCCAATGTACAGCCTAATAGAGCTGCTAGCATGGCTGTAGACATGCTATTACATTATTACATTACATTATTATATTATGCACAGTTATTACATTATCAGTTTCAATGGACTATACGGGTGGTTTTGCTTGTTTTAGCCAGTTACAAATTGCTTATACATTACTGCAGACTATTTTCTAAACAGTCTCCACTTGCAAATGCAGTCCTAAAATACAATGACAACTTGTCCTCTTAACTCAAATAAACTTTTTAACTTTACAAATGTGTTTTCGTTATTGTTACTTCACTTGGATGTTTGAGCTTCACTGTGCAGAATGAGGTACACAGAGTTTAACACTGAAAAACTGTTTTCACATTAATCTGCTGGAAGTGGAAAGTTTTTCAGCGCTCACTGAAAAACGGAGTTTAAAGCAGGTGGCTGCGGCTGAGGAGGTAGAGCGTCCACTAATCAGAAGATTGGCTGTTCGATCCCTGGCTCTTCTAGTCCACACGTTGTAGTGTCCTTGAGCAAGATACTGGGCCCAAAATTGCTCCTGATGGCTGCGCCAGCATTGTGTGAGTGTGTGTGTGTAAATGTGCCTTAGTTTAGATCCTGATGAGATTAGTCAATTAATCAATTAATTGCCAACTATTAAATGAATTGCCAACTATTTTGATAATCGATTAATCGTTTTGAGTCTTTTTTTTTTTTTTAATTTGAAATTCTCTGACTTCAGCTTCTCAAATTTGAAATTTTCTGGTTTCTTTAGTCCTCTGACTGTGACAGTAAACTGTCATATCTTTGGGTTCATATCAGTATCTTTGGGTTGTGTTGACTGTTGATCTGGACAAAACCAGACATTTAAGGATGTCATCTTGGACATTTTTCACCATTTTCAGACATTTTATTGACCAAACAACTAATCGATTAATTGAGAGAATAATTGACAGATTAATCAATAATGAAAATAATCGTTAGTTGCAGACCTAGTTTTGAGGCTAACCATGGTCAAGTATGCAATTTACACAAGTGTGATGTGGAAAATTTAAGCTTTCAGTGAAGGAGGAAAGCAGTGAAAGTCCAGCAGTGAAACTGAACAATAATGTAAATGAACAATATTTGCATATTATCAATTCTGGATTTTTCAATGAGGGAAAAGAAATAGATGGAATTTAAAGGTTTTTAGGAGGTAATTGTCTTTTAGAGGAAAAAAGATATTAGACACATATTATTATTCCAAGCAGAGTATTTTTTTTACTGGGGGGGATCTTTAGATTTAGCAATAAAGAAATAAATGTATATTTGCTGTCCTAGATGTCCTGCCTTGTTTCAAGTTTCTGCAAATAGTTTTCATACTGTAGTAAAATTAATAGGAACCAAGGGGTGATTGGAAGGTAAAAACCTATGGCACAGTATTCTTATGAAATGCTTAGCAGGAATGTAAAGTATATTATAGTATATGCAATTTGTAGTTATAGGCTAAAACAGAAAAAAACACCAATATCCTGTCCTGTCTGTGCAGCTTTACAGTGTAGGTGTGGCTGTATGATATTCTACAAATATGTACATATTCTGTTTTCTTAACTTGTCATTAAGTCGTTATCTTATCACTTCTACAAAGTCAACACATGCAATCTGCCACTTGCCATGTAAGAAGTGTTATCAGTGTGATAGTCAGGAAGTTGACTGCAGTAATATATGATGATATGTGATTGTGTTTTCTTACCAAGGCATGTAGGGTCTCAATCTCCACCTGGAGGGAGTGCCACTGCTTCCTGGCCTCAGCTAGCTCAGCCCGCGCCTCCCTCAGTGCAGTGCCGCCAAGGCTCACCTGCGCCCACGCTGCTTCCTCCTGAGTGAGGTGAGGGGGATCAGACAGTAAAAGAGACACCATCACACACCTAATCAAACACAAATCTTCAACCTTTTATAATAATGTTTTTCTAGCACAAATAAATGCTGATGATATGTGGATTCTTGGAATTAACATCTATTCAAGATAAATGAAACAGGCCTGATGGGAATCAGGTACAGCTGCCTCACATAGACACACTGGGTGGGTAACTGATCTTTCCCACTGGCACTCAGTCAGAGGAGAAGCAGCCACAGGTGGTACTGTTGGTAGTGTGCGTTTCACTTGGAGTAAACAGACAGCGGAGCAGACACCCGGGCCTGCGTGTACACACAGCTGTACCAGCTGTGTTGACACACTGTACAGCTGTTAGGTGTTTCCCATTGAAGTGGTGAAGTGGTCTCAGCACAGTTATGACAATAATAACAAAAGATGACTCAAGTTATTTTCTGTTTAATTTGTTACTCCAGTGATTCTCATTTTCTGTTTCAGATATAAATATTTTTATTATATATCTATATATATAAAATAAAATTGGATTGGAAATAAAGTTGGATGTCAAAGGCAAGGAAATTATTATTCCATCCTTGTGGTTGTAAAAGTGTTCAGACCCTTAACATGAGTGAAAGGAAAAATACTCTGTTATAGGTAAAAGATCTGCATTCAAGATGTTACTTAAGTGAAAGTACACATGTATTACCAGCAAAATGTACTTAAAGTATTAAAAGTGAAAGTATTCATTATGCTAAATCTGTCAGAGTGTTTTATTATATATATATATATATATATATATATATATATATATATATATATATATATATATATATACATATATATATATATATATATATATATATATATATATATATATATAATATAGCAATAATATTACTGATGCATTAACAAGTAAACACAGATTTAATGTTTTAGGTGCTTGAGTTGGAGCTAATGAAATATCACTGATGATAATCATGGACATCACGCAGGCTTTTGACTGCAGGATTGTGTAACTGTTACTTTAGTGGGACAGACAGAGTGGGTCTGATGTAAACAACGGCATTTCATAAAACCTGCTCTGTGGTAGCTTGCAGCCCTTGGCTGGGGCACTTCATTGTCGCTGTCAGACCAAAGTCATCGTGCTGTGGCACAGGAACACTGGCATAATAAAAGACAGATAGACTGCGCTTTTTCCAATAACAACAAAAAAGAGACCAATTAGACTAAAATCACAGAAGAAGTGCTCCTTGTTAAAAATAAGAAATGTTGCAGTTTCAAGATAAAGGATAAATGTCTGAAAGAGAGATGAGGATGCTCAGGTTGTAATTTGGCTCATAAATATTTAATGAAGACCAGGGATCATTCACATAGTGGAGTAAGTGACTGTATGTTGCAACACACTACTGTAACAGTGTGTAAGATTAACAGTAACAGTCATTAGGTGAAGAGAGTGAAGAGACATTCACACAAACACTAACCTGCAAGAAGGTATATGCAGACACGTACAAAGAAGCAGGGAGAGTCATAATCCTAAATAAAACCTTTCACTATAGTCAACAAATACTCCACTAACCATTTAACTTCAGTCAAGCATATACATCAGTTGGCTTTGCCTATGGACCAGGAGTTGGTCTTGAGGGTGTGTCTAGTTGGCAGTGGGCCAGGACAACATGAGAGAGGCACAGGCAAAATAAAAGATGAGAAAAGATGCAGGAGGAGATGCGTACCTCACTGAGAGCTGCTCCGTGTGTTCGGGTTGCTGATGCTGCTGCTGCTCCAGCTTCAGAGCGGCTAGGCCCGGCCGAGCCTGGGAGTGGATTTGAGCCCGGGCTGGGAAGTCTGCTCAGGTCGCACTGCGCTCTGATTCGGTTGAGGAGCTGGGTGAGCTCCATCCCTGTGCCATCCTCTTCCTCCCCTCCTGCTGTTGCTGCTGCTGCTGTAGTTGTTGCTAACAGAGCATCGCAGGAGTCGGCCCGCTGCAGCTGCAGAGCCCGGGCTGCCTGCAAACAGCCAACCAGAGGGAGCAGGAGGGGGAGGGAGGGGGAGCGAGAGAAAGGGAGAGGGAGCAGGAGAGAGAAAGACAGAAAGATGTTGATAAGATTGTAAAGGATGAAAAGAATGAGATATACAAGAGAAAAACAAGACAACAAGGGAGATGAGATTAATTTGTGAATGAAAAGGTTCAGGTTCAGGAAGGAGAAAAAGAGAGGAAAAGAAAAATGTGTGTGTGTGTGTGTGTGTGTGTGTGTGTGTGTGTGTGTGTGTGTGTGTGTGTGTGTGTGTGTGTGTGTGTGTGTGGAGGGTTGCTGTAAGACAGTCCACGCAATGCAGAGGCAGGAGAAAAAGAAGAACCTGTTATTGACCCCTATATATGTGCATATGTGTGTGTGTGTGTGTATGTGAGCAGGTGTGTGTGTTTGTATGGAGGAGATGACAGTGGAAGAGAGGGAGGGAGGTATTAGTCAGCAGGAATGAGAAAATGAAGAGAAGGAGGGAGGAGGAGGGGGATGAGGTCAGAGTGAAGGGACGAAAGGAATCAAAGGAAATGTTTAAGGGTTTATAGTTTAGACAAAGCGGTTAGCACAGACCTTATCAGCTGTAGCATCATCTACCAACTGACTATTATGTGTCTTTTTAGGAATTAGAAGTTTAAGTTTATGGCAGATGTTCCCAGTAAACTTGATCTATTACCCCATTTACACCCTGCATTAACACGTGATCTGCATCTGGATATCTTATCTCAATGAGGAAAAACACATGTTAATTCAGAGTGCAAATGCATGCATAACACATTGTGATCAGATCAGCTACCACATCTGTGATTGGTCAGGCTCACATTGTGATCAGATCAGAAGCCAGGGGCAAATTCAATCGAAAGGTCAGCTACAGGAACTCTTCCTGCTAGTTTGAGCAATTACATCAAAAGCTATAAGTAGTAGCAGTAGCTATAAGTCTTCCCTTGCAAAAAATGAATGATGTCTGTCCATCGCATTGCTTCCTATGACCTGGGATGTGCATATTTGTTGAAAAGTCCATGGTCCATGATTAGGATCTCATTATTCAGATAATGTATCCAGATACAGGTCACATGTTAAAACCAGGTTTTAACAGGTGTGGGTCCAGCAGCATTCTCACCATCTGATCCAACTCATCCCCTGCTGCTGATTAGTTTACAACTCAGTCCATTAAATCACCTCAAGTCAATCACTGACTTTGTGTCCAAACTGTGGTGGTGGAAAGTAACTCAGTACATTTTCTCAAGTACTGTACTTAAGTAGTATTTTGAGGTATTTTTACTTTACTTGAGTATTTCCATTTTATGCCACCTTATACTTACACTCCACTACTTTTCAAAGGGGAATATTGTACTTTTTACTCCACTATATTTATCTTACAGCTATAGATTCAAGTTCAGGTTAAGATTTTGCACGTTTAAGACAGAGAGTTTATAAAATGATGCATTATTAAGATTGACACTATTGAACAGTATATAAAAAAATTAAAATTAGTGCCACCTCAACCGGCTACAACACTGAAATGCTGTTTACATATTATTAGTAATAATAATATGATAATTCAATATTTGATATAGCAATATAACGGTGACCAGGCATTCTGCTGCCTAGCGAGTACCTGCAATGTTCTTCCTGATATTTTTGAACTAATCAAGGGGAACTAATCTTATCCAATTACTCCCAGAGTCACTGAAGCAAGAGCAGGTTTCAATTTGAGAGTGGGAAGAGAGTAAAAGAATGAGCCCGAGACAAAAAGATGTCATGTCGGTTCTTTGCAGTACATTTAGTGACCTCAAACTCCTGGTTCATCTCCTGCAGCTCTGTCATGGAGTGGCGAAGCTCCTCCTGCAGCGTCACGCTGCTCTGCTCTGCCTTCCTCTTTGAGTCCCTGAGCATCGCCACCTGTTGCTCCAGACACCAGGTGTTATGCTCCTCTGCCTCACACCTACGATGTCAAAAGGGAGGATTATTCTCAATGTTTATTGTTAATCATTTAACCATGACATTCATCAATAACATATTAACCTTGTATAAACAAAGGGAGGAAAAGGTGCCATGGCAAGGGCAATAATAGGCAAAAATACATTTATTTAAATTCTGTGCTGTAGATCAAAGTCCAGTGGAAAGCTTTTATTTTACTGAAGTATTGACACGTTCATCAGTCGTGCCAAATCTCCAGTTAAACTTGATTGAAAGGGTATTCCAACATTAGGTAGTGTGTGTGTGGGCACTAAGATTGTGGTTTTAGCTGAAAGATCTCATTTAAGTGCATACCTGTGAAGCTGTGTGTTTCAGAAATCATTACTAAAAGTAAAAAGGACATAAAGAGACCTTGACATCATCCTAGGTGTGTCATAAACACAGTCCAGAGTCTCACAGACACACTCAGACAGTCAGGAGACCCATAGCTATAAATAGAACAGGTCTATTTATTTCAAGCTGCAGTGTGTCACCACTGTCCTTCAGGGGTTAATGTACCTCTGTGACAGCAGAGGGGTGGTGTGTATGTGTGTGTGTGTGTGTGTGTGTGTGTGTGTGTGTCTTTATGTGTGTGTGTTTGCGTGCTGAGAGAGGTGGTGGGGGGCTCGGTGTCACTCTGCATCAATACATAAGTGAAAGTGCCGACGCTGCACAAAGCCCGGCCTGGATTTGTATGCAGGTTGGCTCACAGGAGCGGGAACTGGCCTGAGTTAGATAACAGAGGACTGGGTAAACATTGCAGCGGGATGAAAACAGGAAGTCTTTCATATTTCTTCAACAGCTATGCTTATATTGGGATGTTTTTATAGGCCTGTCGTAATATGTTTATGTGATGTGATTTTGTGCCAAATATACTAATCAATAAGCCATAGGCTGTATTGATTAGGTGAGAAGTTTTACAGCTTTCAGGAAAACTACAGCCAAATACAGCTGACCTGGCCTGGATGGCAGCAGCTCTGGACTTCATGCTGTCAGACTGTAATGCCAGCTGGGCATTCTCCATCAGTAGTTTACCAACCTGGCAAAAACAAAAAATGCAATAACATAGTATTATATCAAGGAATGTGCCACAACAGCATGCATTTTTTTCATTTGACTAAGACAGAGAGGTACATTTCCTTGTTTTGTACATGTCCCTAGTTTTGAATATTTCATGTTTTTATGAGCAATGAAAGATAGCTTGTACTGTATGTCTTACATCACTACATACAGATACTGTACTTTTAGTTTGATTCGATCTCAAACATTATGTCCAGTGTTGTTATGCCATCTTATTAAATATGACCTATATAATAATAATTAAAATAACCTTCACAGTCATATACTGTATATTTGTTGTAAGACCTCTTCAGAATAATTCATCATGCCTTTTCTGCAGCAGACATTTTGCCTTGTCATGGTAGTATAAGCACAGGTGTTAGTAATAAAATTAATGGTGGCTCTGTAATATTCAAATGTCCCAATATGCCATGACAGTGAGACAGTGAGCCATCATGCACAATACCGGGACTCTGAAACTGTAGCAGCTAAATGTATTCAGTCATCATTCATTTTATAATTTATGCCTGAGCATTTCCTTCTATGACAAGTCAAAATGTCTTTTGGGAAAAAAGACACATTTTATTTCAGCAATGATTATGTACATTCACCAAGCACTTCATTAGGAACACCTGTGCAATCTAATACATTTACAAAGCTTACACATTTTCAGTTTTTGTTGACATTGTCAAAAGGTGATAATTTCATTTGATGTTTATTATTGAGGTTGTAGTGGGTGGCGGTGTACTGGAGTGCATTATATTAGAGTGTTCCTAATATTTTGCTCCCCTTGAGTATGTTAATGGAGTGGACAAAATATTCCTAATATTTTGTCCACACCAGATTACTGTTCTAAATTATATATTAACAAACAATTCAGCATAGCTGCACATTTCCTGTTTATGTGATTAAAGCTTCCAATTATAATAATAACACTGATAAAAATAGCTAACTAAGCAAGCTTGTATTATAAGGACCAAACCTAACCTAATATATTTTCATTAACTTTAAAGGGAGGATACAGAACTTCCTGGCATAGCGTAATTTATGTATAACTGTAAAGCCAAATTCATGCCAGATTCAAGCAACACTATGGTATTATAGATGTTGTACATATTCTGATGAAATAAATCATTTGCATGAAGGCCTTATGTTTAAACAAGCTAGTCACATGCCAAATCACTTGAAAAATACAGGTATTAAAAAGAATGATGGCTGAATTCCATTTAGCTGCTTCAGTTTCAGGGTCCTGGTATTGTGCATGCTGGCTCACTGTCACACTGTCATGACTTACTGGGACATTTGAACAGAGCAGTTATTAGTAACACCTATGCTTTTCCTACTATGTCAAGTCAAAATTACTTGATGATTACTTGATTTGTTGGAAAACTGAAATTGAAGGTGTAACAACTGTACCTATGTTCAAAACAACTCAGTGTATGCATCTGTTCTCACCTATTCAGTGCTCAAATCTTCAGTGCATAAATCAGTGCTCAAGTATGTACATATACATTCTATACATGGAATAAAGCCAATGTCTTCAACACAGCCAATGAACTAATGTATTTATTTGTTTAGCATTAATATTGGCTAAATTGAACAGATGCTTCTATAAAAAGTACCAAAAATTTACAATTCTTTCCAGCTTCACTTGATTTTTGCTGTTTAGACAAAATCTGGATATTGTGAAATGTAAAGTACTCTTCAGTTCTAATAGACAAATCAGAGCACATAAAGGTGGCTCCCTGTCGTCTACCACACACAAATATGCACACACCCTTATTTATTTTGTTTTCTTATGAGTGCAATACTTTTAGAGAAAGACACACCCATGCCGAAGAAAAGCCAAAGATAACATGGAATATTTCATAACATTTATAGCAAAAACATTATGATACACTCATCATGTGCAGGTTCCAACACATTCATAACACCTGTCCCCCTTTTAAGCCCCTGTGAGATCAGTGAATCGCTGACACAGACAACATCACCTGCTTAATGTCTTACTGGCTGAATACACATGATTAAGTGTGTGCTGTAAATAAAAAACATAAAGCAGTCGTTAAGAATATAAATAGCAAAGTAATCCTATACGTTAACATCAAGGCATTCCGTGGAACAATAAGACTTGCAGAGTTTGATCTTTTGTCTGTCATAGACGTGGGAACATCAGCAAAACTTTAAAGACGAGCTAGATGACATGGTATGCAACCAGGAACAATCTTTAAAATGATTGTCAGTGACACCTACTCATGCATTCTTGCAGAGAGTGACACTAAAAGAACAGTCGAAAACCATCAAGTCAAGTCATGTGAGATCACCATAACTAAATGGAAAGGCCTTTGAAGTAATAAAGAGTCTTGCATTCTTTCTGTATGTGTGTCTGCGTTCCTGTGTCTCTCTGGCTCTAGTCCAGGTGTAACAAGTTTGTTTGAAGTGGAGTTATCTCTCACCTCATGGTCTCAGAAATAACTGAGCACCTGCTTTTTGGTGTATATTTTGCTACATTGCTCATTAATGTAATCTGTTCTGTTTTTATTGCCCTGTGAAGCACTTTGTAACATTTTTTTGAAAAGTGCTATATATAAATAAAGATTATTCTAATATCTTGTGACTTTTCAAAATACAGATCCCTTAAAATACAGTATTTACAGTATTTGATCCATGTTCAAACATGCAGTGCTTCTCGGAAATGTCAACTTTTCCTTTTCCTTTAGCTTGATGACAACTGAGTTTCAGTATTAATTTGACTTTGAAAAGGTTTTCATACATAAAGTAGAACCAGCTGAGGTAAAAACAGAAGTCATGAGGTTTTTTATGCAACTGCATTAACCTCAAATCCATGATTAGCCACTACACACTGTCAGTCCTTGTATCAAGTTCCAACTACAACTTCATGAGTGTGAAAAAGTTGTCATTACATGGTGCTGTTAATCAATAAACTACCATTTAAGAGAACCAGCAATAAGGTTTGCACCTATGAAAAATACAGCCCTTTCATGGTTATCACATGATGTCACATGCAGCTGTCATCAACACTGGTAATCGACTGTGACTCTGTTTTGACTGAAGTCACTGCTGTTTGATTATATACACCTGCTTCAGTTCTCTGCCAGCTGACATGGCCTTGAGCTGTTGCAGTGGAGCATAATCTCAGTATGATCATAAAGCCTGGGTGGAAATAATACTGTAGCATGCCCACTGCACCTTTATCTGGCAAACAGATGCTAGCTGCAATTTTCAATGCTCTAACTGAATCTTACAGAATCATTTTATCACTAAAAATCACAAGATATATGAGTCTGACCTGGGCACGGAGCTCTTTCACAGTCTGCTCCTGTCGGGACCAGTCCTGAGAGCGTGAGGACCTCCTGACACTCCAGTCGGCTATCTGGGCCTCCAGCCGCTGGTTGGCCTCCTGCAGCCTGTTCACCTGCTCCAGGAAGCCCTTCAAGTGGGCATTCAGACCAAACATGGTGTGACTGGAGTCCTGCAGCAAGTCCGTGGAGACCTGAGAGGGTACACACTCAAATGTTGACAGACACACACAATGAGCAATGACATTTCCATACAGTCAAATGACACAACAAAGCCAGTAGTGCCTATGATGGTAAAACATTCAGGTAGTACACGACTGACAGACTTACTGTGTTTCCTGCAGAATGCATACGCAGTCGTATAAAGTTGAAATTTTAACAGCAAACAGTCTGCCACCCATGTGAGATCACAAGCTGCCAGAGGCGTTTACTAGGTAAATGTTTACCCAGTGATACTCACCTGAGGCAACGTGGCCTTCCAAGAATAAAGCACAGTGAATGTAGTAACGTGGCAGCAAAAGTCCCTCAGTCTGTTCTCCTGGTCACGCCAAGTCAATCCACTACTCCCCACAGCTTAGCCACATTCCTCTACAGAGAGCTGGTTAACACTTTCTCCTTCCCACTGTGTCCCAGGTCATCATCAGCAGGCCCCTGAGACAGAGCAGACAGGCTGCGGTTAGCCTGCCGTTTGTGTGTTAATCTGTAGTCTTCAGGGTCAGCCACGAGAGGGATGTTGCTCCCTGTCCCACCTCATCCCCCAGGCAGCATTTGGGACAGGGGGAGAGCAGTGGGGTAAGCACTGGACACAGTGCTTACATCACCAGCACTCTGGGGCCCTTTGTGCTCTCTGATCCAGGATTACTGAGCTGCTTTCAAACAGGCAGCAATACAAGCTGCGGAGGGAATGTTCAGGGAGAAACAGTGACAGGACATGTGTATGAGTGTGTGAGACTATGTGTGTGTGTTTGAGTGGTGATTTAATAAGGGGTTACATATACCATAATTAATGTAAAATCAGTGTCCCTATACACTGCCCTGAAGTCAACTAATACACACTTATTGCTCAATAACAGTCTTGGCGAATAACTGTGTTTGTGTCCGACTGTCTGGGTCAAAGGTTTTATCTTCTAACTATTTTAACGTGTATTTACTTGAATAATGTGTTTCCTTTTGTAATGGATCTGTCATGACAACTAAAGCAATGTGCAAAGACATACAGTATTGTGGCTTTATTGCCTCTGAAATTTACATATATTTTCATAGCTATCTTCTACAGCCAGCAGACTGTATGGTAAATGGGCTGCATTTATATAGTAACTTTCTAGTCTCATCGACCACTCAAAGCGCTTGCGCCAGCATTCAACCATTCACACACACATTCATACACTGATGGCAGAGGCTGCCATGCAAGGTGCCAACATGCTCATTGGGAGCAATGCAGCACTTCCTATCCAAAGCGCCCCACAATGTTTCTATGCTCACCCATTCACACACATACTCACACACCAATGGCACAGCCATCAGGAGCAATTTGGACAAGGACACTATGACATGGACTGGAGGAGCTGGGAATCAAACCCCCAATCTTCTGATTAGTGGACTACCCACTCTACTTCCTGAGCCACAGCTGCCATATGTATGTAGGTATGCAGGTATGCAGGTATGGCATCTTCACAGACATCAATAATATCATAAATATATTTTAGCTGTCACAATAAGATGACTTTATGTTTGGTTATGCTAAGGGTGTTGTATTTAAAGATTCCATTAAATGTTTAAAACCACAAGCTGTGATCCAAATGTAGACAAATGGGTCGGCCCACTATCACAAAAACCTCTAAACACAGCATTGTAACCTGGTAAGACTCCCTAATAGATTGACAGGTTGTTTAATGCAGAGAATATCACTACACAGGAACTAAACTGATTCTTTTTGATGCAGCTAAAGTAAAACTATGTAACTTGCTGAACAGTGGCCATTGTGGTCACAAATGGAAATTACATAATAAATGCTAAAATGTAATGTAAAGGATTGGTCACACCAGAAGACACAGTAAAGTTTATCGCTTGTCACGATAGGTGATGCTAGAAGGTTGGTGATGTGGTGAACTCGCAGTGCTAGTTCAATCAGCTGACATGGTAACATGCTAGCCAAATGGGAACATGCTAGTCACATTAGCCCTGCCAGCAATTGCTAACAGGAAAATAATTTATGTAAAAGACATATTTGTACTATTGACTCCTGTCTGATAACTGTCTGCAAACTGCTCCTCTTGTGTGGAGCATTTTATACTCTGGCAGAGGACGGTTACATAAAAGTGGATTGTGCAACAAAGCTAAGCATTTCGGACTCTTCGCCTCTCTGCTCCTAGACAGTTTGCAATTAGTTACAAATTCATGGGAAAGTTCACAAAACTTAAACTTGACAAAAAAATTCACATGGATATTTACTTCACTGCTGCCAACAAATCTGATCTGAAACAAATAATGTAGTGACTTCATTGAAATTAATCCATTTTGCAAAGAAATGTTGCCGTAACTTAGCTAATATTAATCTCCATAAGCTACTGGTCATGCCAGAAGTGTCTTATAGCTTGTGTGTTACTAAACTAGTTAGAGTAAATATGTTGGTGGTCTTGTTTTAAAGGTTTGATCACATTTATTAAGTATGATTAGCTTACAAATACATAAAAATGCAGTTTCCACAACTTTCTTCAATTTTTATGAATATCTGTATGAAAATTTATGAAGTAAAAAGTTATGGATTGATCCTTTAAGTGTGAATGCTAGCAATAAATATGAATCTCACTGTTAGGAGAAGTAGTTCATATCTCATTTCTTTCTTATGTAACTTTGTTTTCCATAAGCCACTTTTGTGAATTTGCAAATACTGTATCTTAGGATCTGACAGAGGAGGAGCAGCCAGCTGAGCTGACTTTTTCATGTGGTTTTGCTGACAGTTTGTTGTGGTTTTCGTCCATCTGCATGGTCAGAAAAAGAGAAAGAGAGATGAACTGATAGAGAAAGACAGTGTAGGACAGTAAAGCAGGGAAATGTGTGGCAAGAGGGAAAATGTTAATGTAATTTTTAATAATTAAACACACACATAAAGCATGCACACTAACCAAAGAGTGCCAGACAGGACTGCTGGGACACTTACCATCATCACACTCCCACACCCTCTCAGTAAGGTGGCCACCAGTTGGCAAGAGGACAGCGATGATGATGACAGCGATTAATACTGTATGTAGTTGGAAGTCCTGGAAAAACAACCACTGTCAGGGCGTTGCAGGCAGTTCCGTTCTGAGTGTCTGGGACAGATTATTTCTGCAAACCAGGAATGCCATCGAGCCTGTTTCTAGATGTCATGTTACTCCCACACAGATCCAAGAGATAACCTTGTTGCACGATATTCGCAGGAGTGTTTGGTCAGGGGAATCACATATCTGAGGGCTACACAGAAAGGTAGGTGATGACTCTTTAGTCAAATTTCAGCAGCAGAGGTGGAGGCAGCTGAGGTGGACACTGCCTACAAGAGAATGAAAACAAAACATGTCAGCCACAGATCATGAGTTTAGCAACAGTCTTAACAGCTCCCTCTTGTACCTGACCTTTGTGACTTTACATTCCACTGCCTTTGTTCCCTGCCAGGGTGGGTGCAAAGGAGGTCTTTGATCGTTTCTCATGTGATCCCTTATTTTCTGTACAAGGAATCTTTTACTTAAGTTGTCTGGCAGACAAAAAAAAGAAACACCTGTTATAAAAACATTTAATAGCTTTGATCCATTCTCTAACAATTATAAAATATACTCCATTGCCAGGTGGTTTTTGTCTGTACATGATATCATTACACAAGCCAGTTGAGTTCAGGATTGGAAGGTATTGTGGTTTAAATCCAAAACCGCATAAGGGATTATCTTCACATAAACTCTTTACCACTCTGCTGCAGAGGCTACAATATGTTAAGCTAAAGCATGTCTCATGTGCTTTTACTTGTGGTGTAAAGCTAATGTAAGAAGCAGAAACCACAGTAACATGTCTTAAGAACACCACAATAGTCAACCTGGGACCCTCAGGGCATATTTATACCTGTCAAGCACTCATCATTCATATTTCTGCTCAAAATAATCATTACAGTCATTGCACCATTTAAAGCTGCACTAATAAATATTTTTCAACAAATCAATGCATGTATCGTTATGTGAAAGGGGTCGCTTGTAGTAATGATAAGCAGAATCGGCTCCCCTCAGTACTATTTAGCTTCTTTTAGCCCTTTGTTTTCAAACCTTACTGTTTTGGTTCAGTCTCACCACTGGCATCAGTGACTTTTCCAGACACAGCTGGCAGCTATTTTCAGAAAAGAAAGCTCAGATAGACCAAGAGCACAATACTGTCCAGTACCAAATGACAGACAGACAAAATTAGCGACTAGCTGGTGAAAATATTGGAACATTTAGTATCTAAAGAGATTTGTAAACGGGCACCTGTCTGCTAACGCATTTGCCATATCAACTTTATGAGGTGATACTATGTCAATGCTGTGTTTGCAGCTTATTCTGTTGCCCCCAGTGGCAAAAAGAAAATACTATAAGTCAACAAATACTCTTAGGGCCTCTCCGCTAAGCAGGATATTTAGTTTAGCTGGTTAGCTGCACTGCGTTAAACCCAGAACAGTTCTTCTTACTTCAGGATGTTCAGGATTTTGTTGAGTTGTGAGTTTCACTTAATACACTTTTCTAAGTAAAGCAGGAGTAGTCCTAACCTGATGTGCCAGAGGGTCACATCAGGTTCTATCACTGCCTTGCGAGGCAGCTGGATATGCAATGCTGATTGGTCTGAACCACTGCAAGGTAACAGTAATCCTGCTTCATGAAATGAGGTACGCTACATGGCCAAAATTATGTGAGTACATCTGGTCTGGAGCTGTTCAAACAAGGCCTCTTAATTGCAATTTAGACAAATCTTAATGGCAGAGCAAACAATCATATTTTGGACAACAGTTCCTCCAACTTTGTGGAAACAGTTTGTCATGTTTCAGCACCACAAAGCCCTGTCCAGAAAGTAAGATCAATAAAGAAATTATTATCCCAGTTTGATGTGTAAGGACTTCTGCACAGACCCTAACCTCATCCAACACCTTTGGGATGACCTGGAGTCTGGCCCTGTTGCCTAACATCAGTGGCTGACCTCACTAATGTTCTTGTGGCTTATTGGGAGCAGCCAGGTACCAAAATCTTGTAGAACGAAGAAGAGTGAAGCCATGTAGTGTATCTCTATATTTAATGACTGGGAACATGACTTGAAGCTTTTTTGCAACATAACTGAAGAAGAACTCAATTTCCTGTCATCTGAAAAGAGCTTTCCTTCATTTTTAGCTCAACCACACAGTCACAGTACTTCATAGACAGACTCCAAGAATCAATAGGCCAATCCTAATTTTATTAAAATGATTTTGTGTGAGACAAAAGCTTTGGCAGTACCAGGATCAGAATGTGCACATTTTCAGCCAATAACTTTCCCTTATCTTTTTAATTCTATCATCCAAACCAACCACACCTTTAACTTTATTGCTGATCATACCAGTGGGGGTGGACAATTATGCGGTTGATGTCTTAAGGCATGCATCATTCCGTACATTTTATAGTTCACAAGAAGACAAATGTGACATACTGATGAAAGAAGGTGTTTTACAACTGTACAATGAAGTGAACTGAAGGGAACGGCTCGATTCTTCTGTCACACATGCATGAACCCAGCAGGGTGGTTCCTCCTGACTGGCTGGGAAAGAGAACAGAATTCATCAGATAAAAATATGTTATTAATGTTCATCAGAAATGCTGCTTTGTGTCATCCCACTGTGGTTTTTACATAATAATGAATGCACATGGCAAGAAAAAGCAACAGAGAAACAAAACATGTGAGTGACTCTGAAGTTAAAGTATTTAAATAAGGATGTAAAGACGGAATTAACCTGATTTTAAACAGACGTTCAAATTTTGTGTAAATTGCTGGTTTTACATGAATTGTTAAAGCATTAACAACTTAAAGGAAATGTAAAACATACTATCAAATTCAATATCAGTACATACTTTTATTACTATTTATAAAGAAGTGCTGTGACAGGGCTTGAAAAACGATTATCCTCATCATGAGCAGTTTGACATTTTGCTAAGCACCTCAGGGTTACACAATACTCGCTTTTCACAAAAACAATTACACTAGGAGTGCCACACTTAGCTGTCATTCACTATTATGTAGAGCAAGGATGGGCAAATATTTCAAACAGCCGAACAAGTCAGGGCCATGTACTTGATGTTGTTACTGGCAGGTAGAGGGGTCAGCAGAGGGGCTGGTGGATGGTGTGTGGGTGTATTTCTACTCAGGTGAAGAGGTAAACTGAAAAGAGGCACTTTTTTGTTAGATCTAACCTGTCAGCATGTGATAACATGACAACATGATGAACCTAAATTACAATGTCAAGATGGCCTGTTACTGTGTGGCACAGAGACCTTACTTCATCCAGACAACCTGCAGTGTGTTTAAGCCAGGATTTTTCAATATGGCATATGGTTTTTATCTTATATCTTTAGTTTTAAAAGTCTCATTCAAAATGAATTACTAAAACAGTGATTATCTTTATGATAAATTATTGTTTGAATAAACAAAATGAGCAAAGAATTTATTGCAAATGCTGAATTATTTCAACCTCACTGTAGCTACGCCATAATGTTTATGTTAATAAGCTTACTTGAGTGAATTAGGCTTGACATTACGATACATTCCAACTCGGACACATTAATTTGAAACCAGCCACTTCGTCAGTATTACTTTAATTTTTCTTGCAGCTAGCCAGGTGGTCAACTCGCCTCTAAAAAGCATCAGCAATGGTTGACCAGTACAGTTTACATATAGTAGTTTTCTGAATGTAGCCACTAGGGAAGAATGTGACAGAACAAACAAACCACAGGGTGCATTAGAAAATAATGATAACTTTAATCTCATAGACAGACATGGACAAACACAAGGCCAATATTAGCCTGACAATGTGGATTGAAAAACCTATGTATTGGTCTAATCCCACTATTAGCTCCTGTGTTGCACAAACTCTCACAGAACTAGACATAATTCTGTCTCTCAGTTATTAAGAATTAATGTGCCAAGATGACTCGCTCAAACCGTGTAATTTTGTTAAAAAATTCACCCCTGACAGAGCTACGCCTGCAGGCTTTCATCCAACAACCTGACCTCACATCCCTTGTTTAGATTGCTGTGTTGGTTTGTGTTTAAACGCCTGTATCATTATAACCTGAGTTTAAACTCGACTGTTGGCCATTAATCCTGGTTTAACCTTAGTATAAGCATGTATGTTAGTCTAGCCCTTGTTTAAGATTCTGTTTTTCTAAACACTAGTTTAAGATCTTGTTTCAGTCTAACATTAGTTGAAAAATGTGACATAGCAATTTTTTGGCATTTTTGGCCACTTGAGGGCAGCACACCGAGCTGTAAAATCAACACTTACATATTAACAGTTTATAAGGATGGCTAATGTGTTAGCAACAAACAATTGCCAATTTACTCCACACCCAGCAGACATGTAGTGGCATTACCATTTTGAAGTATGGCCACTTGAAGTCCAATCACCATTTAGCTCTGTTTTGATCTCCTAAAACTCCTAAGAAAAAACACTTTTCTCTTTAGCTGCTAAATGCTAAACTATGTACACAAGTTAACTTTGCCATTTGGTGCTGGGAGGGTAGGATTTAGGAGGGTTTATCTGAGCTTTTTTGCTGTGTTTGGAAATGACGCTTGATAAAAGCAGTGAGCATGAATAAAAACAGTAAAGTTGTAGGCCATAAAACCAAAACAATAAGGTGAAAAGGGCTAAAAGCTCCATAGAGCTGAGAGGAATTGCGGAATTGTGTGATAATTATCTCTGGGTTTGTCACTACGAGTCATCCCTTTCACATTGCACAAAGTCATTTGATCCATTGTTAATAAAAAAATATTACATCATACAGTATTATTGAAACCCTAGTTTCAGCTCCAGGTTTAGTTTAGTCTAAACCATAGACTGTTGTTTTGAAGCTCAAAGCGGGTGGCTCCGGCCGTCGCCATCCTGGCAGTGCCTGATTCTGCCTAACTCCTGGCTAATCCAAAATGGGCAAAGAGGTGGAGTTGAGGTAGGCAGGGATGTATTATAAGAGCTGGATAGGGCTCTGCTGCTCAGCCTAGCAGCTAATTTTTCCCAGTGGTCACTTGCGATATTGCAGTGAAAAATCCCCCCTGCGGCACAAAAAGCATTTTCCCCATGGACTACCATTGTAAAATTGTTGACAGGACACCTCGAACTGCAAACAAGGTCAATTATGACTCTTTCTATTATGAAATTTTGATCCATGGAGGTTTTATATTTTTAAAATTTTCCACAAGCCGAGAAAAGTGATTTGAAAATCTGTGACGTCATCACAATCTAAAGTCTATAGGCCAAGTGGGAACTCGCGGTCGGGGCCAGTGGGGGAAACACCACTGTGCATATTCAGTGGGCCACACAACGCAGAAGCAAACCCGAAAGCTAGAAACTTTTTTTGGTGTATGCACCAGCCGAGCAATTCTCATTGGACTGAATGCGCTCCATTTTTGGTCCGGTATCTCTTATAATACATCCATGGAGGCAGACTGAATGAAGCCTGGTTGCTGAACCAAAGCACTTAGCGGCTAGCAAGCTGTCACTCAAAGTACCCACGACCTTAAATATGCATAACTTTTCGGCTTAATAAAATTTGAAACAGGTGAGTTATACAAAAATTCACCCCCTGTACAGTTATCACAAAAGGGGAAATTAGCTATAGAGACCAAAACTGTAAAAACCAGGCTGTAAACATGTTTATTTCTGCTGTAAAGTTGGGCATTTTAACATGGAGGTCTATGGGGACTCGCTTTTGGAGGCAGCCTCAAGTGGCCATTTGAGGAACTGCACTTTGTGTTTTTGGCACTTCCGCGTTGGCTTCATTTTTCAGCCCCAGAGGTGGCCCCTTGGTCTAACTGCAGTTTAAAATCTTGTGCGGGTCTAACACTAATCTTCCTAATCTTCATGTCACAATGTAAATTTAATCTTCTTTGTCAGTTTAACTCTAGTTATGCCCCTGTGTTGTTAGGCGCTTCTCCCACAATGTATATAGAAGAAACCTATCTGACAACTTTTCTACACATATTTGCCTTAGGGGGCATTTACATTACATGTCAGTACTTTTATCATTTTTAAAGATTTGCTTCCAGAGAAATGTGGCTCAATACCATAATTACTTCAGTGAAAATGAAAGTCTGGTTCAGTGGATTGCCTAAATTTCTCAGCTATTAAAGCAAAGTGAAAGGGAGCCACAGAAAAAGAACATATGATTAAAGGCAGCACCTGTTAGTCCACCCATTAACTGCAGTAAACACCTACCAACCACCCCTAATTGATCCATTTGATATGATTCACACTGATAATTACACACAATTTAAATGATATATAGCCATGTTTGGGTAAAAGTTTGCAGTCCTGAGAACAAACATGTTTTACGGGAACTGGAACTATTCAGTTTCAGAAGGACTGGCAGTATTTAAAACAAGGATGCTTAGCAGCTGCTATGAAAAATAGAATAATATTATCTTCATAGTTTCCTTGTTTATCCAGGAGTACGCCTCTTTTGCTGAATATAACTTTTAACTGCACTCTAAAACAGTAGACAGGCACAGGACATGGAGATTCCCAAACATTTTGATTATTTATGAACCACAAAACACTGTTGTACTCGTGTGGGATCCCAGTGGACCATCCCAGTGCTGTGCAGTGGGGGTTGGGGGTAAATATAATATGCAGTTTGTGTTTCTCATGTTGGATCCCGGTTGACCATCAGGAAAACACGTTTTGCATGTTAGGGTCATCTGAATTAAAACATGCTGACAGACTGGCCAACACAGTCCTGCCTGCATCTAACCAAATTAAAACGTGACATAGAAATGGTGATCATTATCTTGAAGGGGAAATTACCTTTTTTTTAAAAAAAACAAACAAAAAAAAAAAAACAGATATAAAACTGTAAGATTGTGTAAGAAACACTGCAAATTTTCATGTTCTGAGTCAAATCGTGGTCCAGAGTTTGGTCACAAAATGCATTTTAAGCTGCAAAGATAAGAAATGTGTGTTCTGTCATCAGGGGTAGAACTATGTCATTATAACACAAATAAGAAATACTGTACATATAGAAGAAAACAGGATTTTTATATAAATTCTCAAATATCAGGAGCATTTTGCTGACAGCTGATCTAGAAAATGTATGTTTGCAGTGTGTCTGTATAGAGCCTCAAGCACATTTGTGTGAACACGCAACAAGTAATTGTAGGGGAATGAAAATATGGTTTCCATATCAGTAAAAGGCATCTAAGGCCACTGTATGAGAAAAGTTCATATTAGCTGCTACAAAGACAACCCACAGTATGAGTGAGATTAAAGATGAAGTAAAATAGCAATAAATAATACACCAATAGCCTGAAACAACTACATTTTAACAAACACCTCCTCTTGAGTGTATGAAAATTCATGTGCAAGCATGATCCTAAAAAGGACAAGTTGCTGATCCAAAATATGATGTCAAACTCAAGATTTGAGAGTATATGAAAGTGCTCACCTATAAAAGCTTGTGCAACAGCAGCAGCCTGAGGCAGCAGCACACTGGAACCAATGAGTTTACTGAGCAATTAACTTGACATTAGCGTGCCTTAAAATTGTGCCTACACTTGACAAGATCGTAAAATTTAATTAAAGTAATTTCAAAAAGATCTCCATGTCTCCTATCTACCTGGCACTGCAGGACTCATGTTGTGTATGCGGTTACCTGTGCAAATGTGCGTTACAATTTGTGAAGAATTAGTAAGTTAATTAAAGAATGAATCCCTTGTAAAATTAGAAGAACACTGGAGCAGCACATTTTTTGAGTAGTCCACTTTGGACTGCCCACTTTGGTCCATACTGACATATCTCAACAAGTATTGGATGTATTGCCGTGAAATTTTGTACAAACATTATTGGTCCCCAAAGAATGAATACTGATGATTTGTGATCCCATTACTTTAAATCTAGTGCTACGATGATGTCAGAATTGTAATTCGCCCAATATTTTGGTTTATGACCAAACATCTGCCAAACTATTGACACCCCATCAACGTCAGCTGTACAAACTGTGCATAATGTCAGTCAAATTAAATTAAGCATTGACTTAGTTTAAAATATTTTGGGAAATGTTCAAAAACTTAAAATGAATGATTTTTGTTATTGGATAATGGGTAATAATGCGTAATTGTTTTGGACAGTAGTCTACTACTACTACTAATACTACTACTAATAATAGACTAAATACTAAATGTACACAGTTTTTGAAAATTAATTTATAGGTGAAGTTATTCAGTTGAAGGTTTATTTTATCAACAGAAAAATTGATAGTGAGCTCATATTTCCGCCTGAGATATCAGCCTGGCTTAATTAAAGGTGGCAGCTTGAATGCCTCTCACCTAAATCGCCCTGACAGCCGTTACACACCGCCAGCAGCACACCTGAATGCCAACGCACCACGCCCTGTGTACTCACACCTGTGATGGTAGAGCAGCATCTTTCCACCTACCTGCTCGGCCGCTCCCACCTCCAGGCAGGAGCCTATAAAGTCCATCCTCCAGGCCGCCTCAGCACCATCTGTTCCGCACCACCTGCTGAGTTTGACAAGTTTCACTGAACGCTGCACCTGAGTCAGAGCAGAAGTCATGATGACCACCTCACTCCGCCCTGGATTATCCTCCATGTCCCTGTCCTCTATGTCCATAGGCTCAAGGCGGGCTACAAGCGTCTATGGCGGTGCAGGTGGTAGAAGTGTCCGGGTGTCCCACGTCTCCAATGGCCTCGGAGCCGGCTTTGACCTGTCAAGCGCTCTCGGAGGGGGCGGAGGTGGCAGCAGCGCCGTTTCATCGTCAGGCAGCGAGAAAGTGACCATGCAGAACCTCAACGACCGCTTGGCCTCTTACCTGGAGAAGGTGCGCTCTCTGGAGTCCGCCAATGCCAAGCTGGAGCTTCAAATCCGCGAGTGGTACGAGAATCAGAAACCGACTATCAGGGACTACAGCAAGTATGAGGCAATCATCCTAGACCTGCGCAACAAGGTGAGCTTCCCCCTCCCCACTGTCTCACCGAAGAACCAAAATGTCACAATATTTGAGTTATATAATCTCTATTTTGCTACTGTAAATGAACGTTAATAATTATCATTATAATAAAATCGACTCCCTTAAATAATGTTATTCAGGGAATTTTTCATAGTCTCCAGCAGCCTTTGTTGAAATTAACAATATGTTCCTCTTGATTCCTCTTGTTAAACTAAACTTTTTGTGGTGAAACTACGACCAAACGTGAACACCAACACAGCCAATAAATAAAGATGAATCATTTCTTCATGTGTGTTACATTAAAACCTAATCCATGTATAACTTAAACTGACATTCTTCTACAGAGAAGGTGTAGAAAATAGCTTGTTTATCCCCCACTTATTCTTGGAATACATAATAGATAACTTGTCTTTTACCCTAATTGTTTCACTGTAATCATCATCATCAACATATTGTATGCTGATTCACTCACTGAAGTCTAGTAGGCACTCTCACTTAAGCATCTGAGTGATGGTTTATATACAGTATGTGCATGTGTGGGTTCAATTCAGAAGGACAGTTGACCTTTGAAATGAAAGATAATTCTTTTTTAATTTCTCACTACCACCCACGAACACTGCTAAGAGCAATGTGTAACACGTGATGATTAAATGTGTGGATCATCTAATGCTATTGCAGTGGAATGCAAGTCATGACAATTCTAAAGATCAACAAACACACAAACCCACATTGTAGATGGTGAATCAATAACATTAGTGGTGGTATTATATGTGGATAAGAGACCCCTGACAATGCTTCTCTCTCTTTTTTTTTTTAGATCGGTGTTGCCACACAGGACAATGCCAGGCTAATGCTGCAGATTGACAATGCCAGACTGGCAGCGGAGGACTTCAGAATCAAGTGAGTGGAAAGGTTATGTCAGAAGTTATAATCCCTGAGTTTTATGATGGCAGAAGTCTGGCACTTGACAGATGTTAACACTTGAAAGCATTTAACATGGCATAATGTGTTTGTTCAGACTTTGTGGACATTTTGTCACAGGGGCGTAACGGTCAACTGACTGATAAAACTGGTATGACTGGTTTTGGTGGAGCTTCGTCTTATCTTTTGTTGGTAGTTACATCAATTCAGTGGGTGCAGTAACATGAACCTCTGTGCCTTTTTGCTAACAGGTTTGAGAATGAGCTGGCAGTACGCATGTCAGTGGAAACGGACATCGCCGGACTGCGCAAGGTCCTGGATGACCTGACCCTGTCTCGTTCTGAACTGGAGATGCAGGTGGAGGGCCTGAAGGAGGAGATGGTCTACCTGAAGAAGAACCATGCTGAGGTGAGAGTTCTGCTGTTAGGAAAAGTGAGCCCAGGAGCTCATTCCTCCTTGATATCTTTTCTACAGTGGAAAACCAAACATAATCCTTATTTAGTGGATAGATAGTCTCTTCACATTACCACAGGGAAATATGACTTATGTGTTCCTATCATATTTTCTGAAAAGTATGGATACAGTTGCTGACAGAAATCAGATGATTAAAATTGTTTTCCATGAAACAGTTAACAGTCCATTATTTGCCTAATGTCTTCCAAGAGATGTTATCTTTTGCTTATACAAACAACAGTCAATACAAAACTTGTTAGGTTTGTCTGCTGTGCCTTCAAGTTGTGTACTTCTAGGTAGGAGCTGCCACCAGCCCCAGGGTGGTGCCAAAAAACAATGAGTCATGAGAAATAAAATGATAAGACAGTGATTAATATTTATTGACTTAAGGCAGTGCTGATAAAGCCTTCCTAAATGATCATTTACTTGTTTAGTTGTTTAGATCCTACATTGTTTAGTTAACGTTAATTATCATTAGCCACCATAAACCACTGGTCATACCAGACCAATAAGGCTGTAACAGCAAACTTGAATGTACTGAACTGAGTAATAGTGCGTTTTGTTACTTACAAACTAAACATTTGATTTTGAATAGGAAGAATGTGTTATATCCCATTACTTCTTTTGCCTTTTAATGTGGTTTAATTTGGGTCTGGCTGTAGGAACTTGCCGCTTTGCAAGGCCAGGTTTCTTCCAACTCTGTGAATGTGGAGGTGGACGCTGGGCCCCAGGCGGACCTGAGCAAGATCCTTGGCGATATTAGATCTCAGTATGAGGGCATCGCTGACAAGAACCGCCAAGAAATAGAAGCTTGGTACAAGACCAAGGTAAGGGCAGCAGGATGACACATTTCACCTCATAAAACCATGTTCATATCATCTCATATTGTGCCTTGTGACAATTTTCATTCAATTTTCTTCCAGTTTGACGAACTGAACAAGCAGGTGGCAACCAGCACAGAGACCCTCCAGACCTCCCGCAGTGAAATAAACGAGCTGAAGAGGACCCTGCAGGCCCTGCAGATTGAGCTGCAGTCCCAGCTCAGCCTGGTAATGACAGATCCCATATACACAGATGTACATGTACATAGTGGGAAGGTGGGGTACACATTTTCATGCAACAATTTTTCACTACAGTACAACATATAGGCTATCTGTTATATTGCTGACCTTTTGCTTATAGTTATCAGTTTAGCACCTCTTAGTGCAATACAAATACCATAGTGACATATTATAGAAATGTTTGACTATACACACTATAATTAGAAGATTTTTTTAAACACCTCAGGAAACTGAAGTGTAGAGATGAGTTAGAAATGAAGCAATTAGTGCGCAATAAACTCATATTTACTTGTCTCCTGTGCAGAAATCTGCCTTGGAGGGCCAGCTGGCAGAGACAGAGTCCCGCTACAGCCAGCAGTTGAACCAGCTCCAGACCATGGTCAACGCCCTGGAGAGCGAGCTCAGCCAGGTGAGGGCGGACATTGAGAGGCAGTCCATGGAATACCAGATGCTCCTTGACATCAAGACCAGGCTGGAGATGGAGATTGCTGAGTACAGAAGACTGCTGGATGGAGAGAGTGTAAAGTAAGGGATTTCTTAAGTGAGCTGTTTGTCATAAAGCATCTAACTTGACATATTATTTATCGCTAGCTCAGCACGGTGGTTCTCAAAGTGGGGTTCTGGGACCCCCAGGATCCCAAGCAAAAAGGAGAATAATTTATTTCACTATAATTCCATCCATAAGTACTACAATGACATAATGTATGGCATTTTGGTCATGGATTTCATACACTCTCTGTAATAAAACAAATAAAAGCAAAAATCTTATCAGATGGGGGACCCTGGGACAAAATCTTATCAAATGGGGGTCTGTGGTCCTTGATGTGAAAAAGTTTGAGAACCACTGGTTTAGCATGTATATATTTCTTGCAGGAGTTTGATAATATCACTCTCATGTCTGTACGGTTCATATTTGGTAAACAGACAAGACACAGGTATCAATCTTCTCATCTAATTCTCTGCAAGAAAGTCAATAACCGTATTTCCCAAAATGTAGAGCTATTTGTTTAACATTTGTATTATCAGTCTCAAATGGTTTGAATGGAAAAAATAACTTTTTGTCTGTCTTCTAGGGTGGTTGAGGTCGTAGAGGTAGTCAAACGTAAGTTCACATCACCACTTTATTTTGGCTCATTTTTCAAGTTGAAATGAAATACCCCATAGATTAAAATTTGATTTGATTCCCTCCGCAGCTCAACCAGTTATCACCCAGAGGAGGAAGGTGGTGATTGAGGAGATCGTTGATGGAAAAGTGGTGTCCCGCACAGAAGATGTGAACACAGAGGTCGTCAGCCCATAGCTTCGAGAGGCCTTCCTGGACATGTTGTCAGAAAAAATAAGCAAAGCCAATACAATGCTTTTAAAATGTGTAAGACGAATGTGTAAACATGACTTTTGTTGTTCTTTTGGAGATAGAACCAGATATTTTACCATATTTAAATGATATATTTCTTCATTTTATATCACCCATTTATCCAAATCCCACAGAAAACAACTGTACAGAGTGCCCTCCAACCTGCCTCCAGGCGCTGTGAGTCTGATCATTTTAGAAAGGAAATACACTATAGTGGAATTTAGGTCTTTCCTTCTTTGCTTCTTGGCTTAACTGGATACATGGAGTGATAATTTTGGGGTTATTGTCATTATCAGTGTGAAAGAGTTAGCTTATAGATAGAGAGGTCATAAACAAAATTTGTGTGTCTAATAATAATGAGGTTTAATGTTGCCAATGTTAAAGGTGTTACATGTAGCATTTTTATAAGGAAATGTTGTTGCCAATTTTGATGTTATCCAAGCACAATTACATAAACGAATTAGACCATTGTTAAGATGACTGGCAGTCTCTGTGAAACAAATCATTTCTTAAAATTAAGACCACACTTCCAATAAAGTTTGTGTCTTGTTTTGAAAGGGATGCATCTTTTTTGCCTTACACTTGTTTCATCTCCTTTTGAATAAAAATTTGAAAGCTGTTAAGTATATGGGTTATATACTATTGTGTTCAATATCCTTTGTTTATTTTTGTTAAAACATACATTCCCTCTATAAAAGATAACAGTAGAGACATATTCACATCCTGATTAAAACAGATATAGACAGATCATCAGTCAAACATAGTGTGGTAACTCACAGCCAGGAAGAGGTGAAGAGTGGAGAGCTTTAATGGTACTGAGTAAATGAGACATCCTTCCCTTGTACATGCAGTGTTTTCATCTGTCCTCTAGATGTCGGTATATTCACAATGATGAGGTCAGTGTTGTCAAATCCTGACTCTTCATTTAAGTCTTGAATATATGCAAATTATCTTCTTTATACAGTAGCAGTTCAGTTCAGATCTACTTCATGATCAGAATGTAACCACAGAAAATACTTTGTAAATATTGAATATTATTAAAATTAGTTCCAAGTATTCGTGACACTATTCAAAACATAGGGAAATGTTTGAATCTTATCTCTGACTTTTATTATAGCGGACATAAGGTTTGGAGTTCCTCCCATGGTGATAAAACTTAGCTCAGTGTCTACTCTTTTGCTAGTGTAGTTGAATTTGAATAGAATAAAACAAATTAAATATGATTTTAGAGGCTCATTTTCCTTCCAAGATAACATACTGAAATACATTACCGAAATAATCATAATTAGTATTCTACATTTTGTGTTTTCTAAATAAAGATCAGGCATGTGTTTAAAAGATACAGACTAAACTTAACTTCAGTGTCTAACACTGTTCTGGTGAAAGCATGAATAACTTTCCAACAAAAGTGTTTTTCAAATGTTCACACATTCAAAACACATGCATAAATGTTCCTTCTTTGTTTTTACATCTGGGATATAATCGGGAGTCCTCGTGTGTCTTAGCTGGTGGGAGATTTAAAAAAGTATGTACATTTGTTTAAATTTATCTTACTTCGATTTTGTTACTTGCAAATGAGAAATATACTCTGGTGTATATACATTTAAACCTGATACAAAATAAAATCTGACTTAACATTAATTTTTCATTTTGGCATTTCATTTTAGAAATATCCAGACATTTGTTTTTCCTTTTCACAAAAAAAATAGTGTTTTTTTTCTGTTGTTGCACAATTTTGATAGCAGTTTCAACAAGCAAATTAAATACTTAAACATAGAAACACTTTGAATTAATTGTATTGTACTTGTACTTGTACTTCAAACCTTTAAAATTCAGTAAATCACCTTAACCTTTCCCTGCAGAGAATGCTGTTAACCTGACCACCTAATCTTTCTTCTCCACATAAAGCAATTTAATCAAAGTTTTTCATGAAATAAAATAAATGTAATCCACAATTCATATCCACCGATATCCAGCAGAGGGCTCTCTCAACAAAATCACTGAAATGAACAATCCCCTCTATGACTCTCCTTTATTTCCAACATTATTGGCTTGCACAGCAAAGACTCATGTTATATTATCTCAGTTTCCCCTGAGAGAATGACACAGCACATATTCTGAAAAAATTTTGGATGTTTGTGCTGAAGATAGGTAAATCTGGCTATATCTTTTTTTCCCCTTTTCACTCACACAGAAGAATAAGGTCATTTATTATTACAATTATTTATAGCCTTTCCATAATTCAACTGAATGATGTGGGTGTATGAGTGGGTGGGTTTTGATGGGCTCAAAAGTCCAGAGTCATTTTTCATCCTCCTTGTCCCTGACAAGACATGTGAATGTGCAAAAAAATGCTGAAATAGGTTTATTGTGTTTTGTGTGTGTCCACTCCCTTTGACTGATTAATATCTGTACTACATTTTCTGTTATTGATTTTGCAGCTGCTTACACTGTAATAAATTGCTGTAAAAAACAGCCAAATTCTAACAGTAAGGTACTGTTCTTTCTAAATATGTTAAAATACTGTAAATTTTGATGCTTTTTGGAGCCAAAACCAAGAACAGACATTAACAGTAGGCTACTATAAGATTTGATGGTACAATACAGTAGCACCTGGCAAGCACAAGAGAGCATTTTCAGGTAGTGTTCTACCAGTATTTAGTTTACCGGTATTTAAACATTATTTTCACTGCTGCTTGCAAGTCTAGTTTAAAGATTATTTTTGGATGACTGTTTTCTCTTGAACTACATACTGTATTAGTGAATGCTAATGTTAGATTGTCCTGGTCTATACCTACACCTTGTTATTCCACTTGCATTTCATAACTAATAATAGCCTACTATCTAAGTTAACAATTGAAGTTTATTTGAATTGTAATAAGTTGATTAAGATATGTTTGCTGCTGAACCCCAAAAGACAGAGTGGTCTTATTGGTTATTTTAGCTCAATCCAAGTGTGTTTCTAAGCTGTAGCTAGGTTGCTGCAAATATACTGTAGTTTGTTGCCAAGCTGTACTAAAACCTGGGACATAATAGGTGATTTGTTAAATGTTGTTTTCAGGTACTTCATTGTGATTAACCCTGAGAGGGGAACAAAGGCCAGCCGGAGAAAGTAATGCCTAAGAAGACAGGCAAGCTCACAGTGAGTCCTTGTTACCACTCTTGTGAAGAACCTAATGTCACTTCATAAAGGTAAGTTTTCCATCTTGTTTAAAGTGTTTCTCTCACTTATCTGTCTCTTACTGTGCTTGATTTTCATTCTTGGTTCTTTCTCACTCAGTGAACTATGAGCCTGGAAGCCTGGATGCCGACCGTCTTCCAATTATAACAGAGGACATTTAAAGGCATTACTAATTGTGTATCATGCAATCTCTTTATCTGTGCTTTTATATTTTTTAAACAGTAGTTTGCAAAGCAGTAGCTGTTTAGACTCATGACTAAGTTTTGCTGACAGCTCAGGATATTATAATTAATAGATTTACATTGACCCCCTTTGAAAGGGCATGAACCTTGAGAATTATTTTTTTCAAACAGGTATACTTGAATATACTTGACATATTTGAAAGCTTCTGAATAAATGTTCAGTTCCATAAAGCTGTCGCTTGTCTCATCCTCTTTTGTGCGAGATGTTAAGAATTATGCATTTTTAAATGTAAAACTGAGCTGCTCTCATTACTGGACCATTAAGATTAAAGAAACATTCTTATTTACAGTAAATGTCTGAAATGTATACTTTTTTTCATTAATATGAATAAGAAGGAAACTTTTCAGTTGTTTACTGTAACATTTACAGTAAGAAACTGTTCAACACTGTAAAAATACAGTATATTACTGCAGGCCTGGCTACAGTATCAAACTCTAAACCTCACATTCTACAGCAGAATACTATAACAGTAATTAACTGTTAAAGTAAATTATGGTAGTGACACTGTAAAAAAGCAGTAAAATGCTGGTAGATACAGCTGCCAGCAGTTTACTGTAATTTTACAGGGAAATTTGTTACAGTGTATTACTGCACTGTAACTGCACTATAACAGTGCTTTTTGTCCATTTATATTTTATTTTGTTATTTAATATAATTTTGTTCTATCTATGTTCTTATTAATATTGTTGTAATACATTCTTTCTTTCATTTTGAATGACCTCTGTGTTTGAAATGTAATAAACTTAAACTTACATTAAAGCTGCAATAAAAACTGTGAAAACTTTGCTAATCCCTCTCATGCATTGATTTAAGGCATTAATTAGTTCACAACCGTGCACTAACTGTATGTGTTGAGTTTACCAAAGCTCAATCCCACCATGTACAGTAGCAAGCATCATTAAAAAGAAGAAACGAGGCAGCAAATCATGGACTGACTGTGCTCTCCTTCACACTGTACTCAGGGTTTATTTACAGTCTGAGGTCTGCAGCAAGCAGCTGCTCTGCTGTTGCACGACTGTGTCACTCAGGGCTGGTGGTCCCTAGTCACGACCTAAATGATGACAAAATTCTGCACCACGGGAAGTTGACGTCATCGCGATACAGTCACCACCTCGGTGACGTAACTTGACGGAGGCTGGGTGGCAGCAGCAGAAGCAGTCGGGGTTATTGCCATCTGCTGGATGGACTCAGCTACTCACCCGGCATTACGTCATCGGGTAGAAACCGGTGCCAGCTCTGGATCGGTATAGCCTGAGAGTCTGGATCAGAATGCAAAACGAGCCGAGAGGGGGGCTGGCCTGTAGTAAGGCTATTATTGGACACCAACTGTTTGATCCAGCACGGAGCTTCAACCTCTCTGCATTTAGCTGACAGCAATATAAACAACAAATAGGAATATAAAACTCTGGAACTTAAATAAAACATTATTCTTGGTCCCTTGAGTTCCTAAGATAAGATAAGATGAGATAAGATAAGATAAGATAAGATAAGATAAGATAAGATAAGATAAGATAAGATAAGATAAGATAGCTAATTTAACATCTGGCCAAGGGACAAAACAGTAGAGAACTTTCGGCCAACACTGGCACATAGAGTCATGTTGATCAACGTGCGTCATCCATGTAGAAATGTAAAAAAAAAAAAAAAAAGAAAAAAAAAAAGATATTCAAATTTGTCTTATGGTACAAAACTGTCTCAATTTTCAACTTTACCCTTAATGTCCACAGGGGAAAATTAGTCTTGCATTCAGACAAAATACACACAGACATAAGATAATAAAACATACAATAAAAATATGTAAAACATATGCTATGACATACCAAGCAAATTCACAAGAAATGAAACAAATACCAAGTGACAAATTGATACAGTTTGAGTTTATACAAGCACACAGGCAACAAGCATACAGATTATGTTTAATGAAGTAAGATAATCAGGATTTGTGTAAAAACTACTTGTGCAAGTTGCAGTCGTGCCAAAATGAGGTGGATTAGCAGCTCAAACAAACAAACAAAAAAGTAACAAATAACCATGAAGTCAAAACAGCAGATTAGATGTTCAAATTTCTGAGAAAACAGCAGAAATTTAGGAAAGTTGGGAAATAAGATCTGGGAGTGTAGACAGTGTTGTTGAGAAGAGCTGCTGTCCATGGTGCTGAAATAGACGAATGGCTCAAACATTTCTTCAATGAGGCAGGGACAACTAAGTAATTGTGCACAGCTACTGCAGCACATGGTTTATGAAACTGGCTTTAACATGCACTTAATCAGAATTGACAAAATACTAAAAAATGATACAGTATCGCGAGAATGGGCAATTAAGGCTATAAAGCCGTTGTGCACTTTAGAACTTGTGTGCCAATGTGTATGTGTGTGTGTGTATATGTGTATCTGTTCGTGTTTGTGGTGGATAAAACACTTGGAGTGTGTGTGTGTGTGTGTGTGTGTGTGTGTGTGTGTGTAGCCACAGTAAAGGCTGCGCTTGCATGTGATGATGGTGAGGACCCCATTCTCACATGAGTAAGCGCGCCTCCGCAAAAACGGGAGAGGAAGGGCTGCATTTCCATTGACTGGGAGAGAGAGAGAGAGAGAGAGAGGGAGAGAGAGAGAGAGAGAGAGAGAGAGAGAGAGAGCACGGACTCCACCTATACCGCCTCAATATCCAGCTCCAGTCCGACGACGGCGGAGGCACCACAGACCAGCCGAGTGATTCAGGGGTCCCATCAGCTCGACTCAACACCCAGCGTGAAAAACGGAGATGGGTTCCCCGTGAATCCGGGCGGTGGAGGGGAAAGGTGGGCAGGCGGGGGGTGGGGGGGAACGACGACGAGAGTGTGGTGGGAGAGAAAAACCCTGAGAGGACAAACAAAAGCACAACCGAGGGTGCCTGCAACTATGACCGGCTTGCACTATTCGCCAGAGCTGCGGCTGCCGCTGCCGCTGCCGCGTTGCCCGCGGACCATGTCGTGAGGTGTGGCTCGGAAACGTTCCGGGGAACCTGTCAGCCGAAACGACACGCCGAGGAGGAAGAGGAGGAGGTGGTGGTGGGGTGGTGGTGGTGGAAAAGATGTCCGCCTCGGTGGGGCCCCAGGGCGGCCCTCGCCCACCCACCGCGCCGCCATCCATGCCGGATCTGCCGGACCTCAGCCACCTCACTGAGGAGGAGAGGAAGATCATCATGGCAGTGATGGCTCGGCAAAAGGAGGAAGAGGAGAAAGAACAAGCCATGCTAAAGTAAGGGCAACATTTTCCGTTTCCGTGGAAGTTATAATGCGTAACGCATAGCAATCACCGCTAGAAACACGTCCCTACACACCGAGCTGCCCATTATAACCCAGTGTTACCAGTATGCCTTTGTGATGGTCACACACCCATCACATCCAGTCACCACTAGTCGATGCTTTTCCCCTTATCAGCCATCATTTTGCACTTATAGATTGATATATTTCCGTATAGAGTCTTGAGGAGGTGGTGGTGTGTTCCCAAATATGTACCCACCAATATAAAGGCACGATTGAGCAGTAACAGCTCAGGATATTCTTGTGTATTTGCAAAAGAAGTCAGTATCATTATAAACACAGCCGGTAGCCTCGTACGGTTTGCTGCTGGAATCGATCAATACATTAAAACAACACAGTCAATCGAGATGACCCGAAAACACGGTCAAACGTGTTACAGGTGTAGATAGCGCTGTGAGGGTGGGGTGTGACAGTGGTGGTGGTGGTGGTGTGTGTGTGTGTGTGTGTGTGTGTGTGTGGGGGGGGGGGGGGGGGGGGGGGGGGGGGGGGGTAGTGCTAGGGATGAATCATAGCATCATCTATCCCTCACCCACTCGTTTTTCATCAATGGGGGGACTGCGCCCCATCCCTTAGTTTACAAATCCACCACCGATCACTGCTCTCATTTTCCTTTTACGCACGCATGCAGGCTGGAGTGGCTTTATCAGTTAAGGCTTTTGAAACCGCTGAGTGGACGTGTGTATATGTGTGTGTGTGTCTTAGTGTGTGTGTGTGTGTGTCTTAGTGTGTGTGTGATCGCTTTGACAATAATGGGAACAACAATGACATTATAGCCCATAGCACTGGAGCGACACAAACCGTTTTATAAGCCCGACAGACAGCCGGTGGTGAGGCGGTGTGTGCGATCATTTGTGCTCCCTTCGGCGGAGAGAGGAAGATGGGGTGTGGTTGGGAATATTAGCAGGCCTGAACTGGACACGATACAGATTAGTAAAGAGACGGAGTATATTGTGGAAACGTTCTGTATATTGATGACATAGTCATCCATCACCAAAAAAACCCCGAATCGTTAAGCAGCTAGAATAAGAATTTAGCGGTCTATCTCATCTATCTCAGATAGATGCTATAGAGGCTATACAGAGGCTGTAAACTACTAAAGGAGCATTATGGGAAAATTATGTGGGATCACAGGAGATAGCTGTAGGTCACTTTACACTCACAGTGTCAGATGGTAGAGGAACATTACAGTGGTTTGTCATGAGGGCTGGGTGTGCTACAGCTGCTTCTTACAAAGGGCTGGTTACATTGCAGTTTGATGCCTCAGGGGTTTCCAACACAAGCCATGGCAATTTGAACGACCAGAGCCTGGATGGAGCCTGGCCTATATGCTAATCTGCTGCATCCACACCTGCACTGGAACATGTGAGGGCCCTGTTTCTGGCTTCGAGATGCCTAATGAAGGATGTTGCTGTTGCAGGCGTGCAGCATCCCAGCACTCTGGCTTGCTTCAATTCTAATGGCTGTTTTCATTTCCTGACTGCAGCCTGAAGGGAAGGGAGCATCGTCGGGCCCCTTGAGAGGAAGTGATGTATTTAATGTTCCATGAGGCACAGCTCAGGTTCAGTCAATAATGCCTTCATCATGTGGCTAATCATTGATGGGGACCAGCACACCATGGACAAAAAATATTTACTACAGCATGTTTTTGCAAGATAATAATGCACTACATGGACTTTACAATCAGGAGTCACTATTTCGTCTGTACATTGTGGTTTGTTGGGCGAAATGCTTTGGGTTAGGACAAGTAGATCAACTAAGCTTTACACCCATAGTTTAAAAACCCTCCGGCTATAGCACACAAGAATTGGGATTGCCCTTTTTTAATTTTTATTTTTATTTTACAGCTTTGATTCATTGATTGCTGGCATCACTAGCAGGAAATTCACATGATAATGTCAACCTCTTTTAGTCAAGATACATCCTCAAGTGATGTGATGTCACACCTATGCATGTTTACCAGTCCTCTCAAAAACAGACCAACACCAATGTAATTCAGAGGCCATGTTGGTTAGTCAGTTAGTTAAACTTTGTTTTACTTTTTTTTACTACTTTTTTTCTTGAAAGATCTGAGAGCAAATCACATGTATTCATCTGAGGTAAATATTCTATATGCAAGATCTTCTTATTCAGATGTTTCCAGAGCTGTTGACTGCATCCAATGGCCTTCTTCAGTAAATGGAATGTGCCCCGGTGTTATCATGTAAGTCACATGATAACAATGAGGAGGAAATCATACCCCTGTCTCTCTGCCTGGTTCAGAGTCTCTGAATCACTGCTCACATCTCTGATTTGTTCAACCATTCAAATACGTCTGATTGTGCTCAATAACGGCTATTTCTTGAGAAACAATTGACTAATCATAGCTTTTTAGGTGTGATTAACATCTTCCTACATAGCTAGCTACCTAGCTATCTACATCTATGATAAGTAGCAACAACAATGAAGAAATATGGCCACAAAATGGCAACAAGCATAGATGAGATCTGAGCAACCCATACTGCAACTTCTGTCTTGATTGAAATTGCACAATGTCAGGCTGAACAAATGAAGTGAAGCTGCTAAAATCCAAAATTTAAATGAATACCAAAAATGTGTGCCCTGCTTTGCTATTGTTAAATGGTTAATTTATCCATTTATGTTCTTGATGCAGTCATGTCTTCTTTTCACTGTATTTTGACAAATCATTTTGCTATTGCCAAAAATATGTGCTTTTAAACCATATGTTAGAGTTCAATATAATTCAAAGCAGCCTCCCTACCTGTGAAATTTACAGAACAAATTCATGTTCATTGACAGAGGTGGCCATAAATAAAAGAGAATCATACATCCCTAATGCAGCAGTGAAAATTCACATCCAAAAAGAGAACATTCTGTATCTTACGTCAAGACTATTCCACCTGGTCAGCACTGTCCTATCTGGTTGCTGCATTGCCTGAGACCTGAGCAGCTGCTGGTGATAAGGTTATACTGATACAGGACTTTATCTGTCATGAGTTTAACCTCCAGTATGGGAGAAACTGGAGTGTCCTGATCTGTTGTTCTGTCAGAAGACGTGGTTCTGGGCTAATAATTTGCTCTGATCTGTCCGTGAGAAGTCTGCACCTGGGCTTTCCTTTAAAGATTCACAGTGCTAACGAATGCTTTGTACACATCTAATACACTATAGACTTCAGAGACTCCCTCCATTGACTTGCTAAACCTCCATTGACTTCCTAATCCAGAGGATGTTAGTGGAGGGGAGCTGTCATGCTGTGGAGAATGAGCGAAATGCTGAACGCAGCAGTGACCAACCTCTCTGACGCTCTGATGTTAAAAAAAAAAAAATCTCCTCTGAGCACAACAGAAATCTTTTCTCTGCATCCCATCACTCCAAATTCCCATCCACCCCTGGGGGTTTTTGAGGTTTCCAAAATGTAAATATAGAAATAATGTGTAAAATATTGATGTGCTCAGCAGAGAGGTTGTAGACATTTCAGACGGGGGTGGATGCACAATACAGGGCCTTAAAGTTGGAGTGGTGGGTGGGGTTAATGGATGTTAAAGCAGGGCCAAAATACAAGTAAACACTGTTTGAGTTTGTAGTAGTACTCCTTGGATTCACTGGCACTCACAGCTGAGACTTTATGAGTTTATGAGATTATTTTTAACAACACTTGTTTCTGATCTGTGGTACAGTACAAGGTGCAAATTGGCCAGAGATGATTCCTTAACACCAGATGGACAGAAGAAGAAATCAGGACCTGGGGCACAGAAGGAGGGAGAGAAGGGAGGATTTAGAGGTTTTAAGGATTAGGGCGGTCGAAAGAGAGAGAAAAGGGGGGACAGAAAGAATGGCAAGGGCTTCTGTTTGCTCCTCCCCAACAAACACATACACACACACACATACACACACTGCTAATCTCTCTTTACCAGGACTCCCCAAGGCTGCAGGCTACAGGGTGCATCTAGAGGCCAGCGAAGCCCCCCTGCCTGTCTACTGTCTGATATGGCTTCTACTGTCCACCAAGAGGTCACTTGTAGTTGGGTGACCAAGGTCAAGGACAAGCTTTCATTTTTAGGGGAAATAGCTTGATTTCTGTTCTAATGTGGGACTGAAACAGACAGTTTGGTGGCTGTGGAATTTGAGTATTCTTCCTTAAAGCTGCATTAATCAATCTTTATATCAACAATGAATCAAATGATTGTATGTATTCTGAAAGGTGTTGCTTATACTGTGTGAAGACACCGAGAATGATCTCTCAACTCTGCAGTTCCCCTTAGCTCTACTGAGCCTTTTAGCCTGTTTCAGCTAATTGTTTTGGTTTGATAGCCTGCAACCTTACTCTTTTGGTTTACTCTCACTGCTTTCATCAGCCTGGTTTGTAGCCACAATACGAAGCTGTTTTGAGCAAAAAAGCTCTGTTAAACCCACTATATGCCACCCTCCAAGCACCAAACAGGAGACAGACAAATTTAGAAACTAGCTAGTGAACACAGTGGAGCATTTAGCAGCTAGCAGATATTTCCCTCAGGAGTCATTTGAGAGCAAAACAGAGCTAAAAGAGGAGTGAATATTGGATTGGACTATTGGTCAGAAACATGACTCCAAATGAATGCTAATGTTGCTCCATGTTTGCTGGATGTGTAAATAGGCAACTGTTTGCTAACACGTTCACCATAACTTTATAATAACATGTTCTGATGTCTGTAGGATCTCGTAGCAGCTCTTTTAAAAAGTAGAAATATACACCCACCCCTCCAAAGATTGGTGAGAAGTCTAACTAAACCACATGCTGTAATTTACTTTTTCATGAAATTAACAGACAAATGAGATTATATTAAATATCTGGAAGAAGTTAGAATTGGGATTGTTAGAAAGTGAACTGACAGGTTTATTGGCTGGAATAGTTATAACACTGCTAGTAAAAGTAGAAATATGCTGTTTTACAGAAAGTAGGGGATTTTGATACATGAAAATGTACGGAAAAAGTATAAAATAAATGTTAGTGATGATGTTGCTAATCTTGAAATATACTCGCATAAAAATATACATTTAATTAAATAAATGCAGGCTTGATAAAGTCTGTACGTGACATGTGAGCCAAAAATCGACACAGTATTCTCAATCTGTGTAAGGCCACAGTGCTACCGAAACTGAAAACTAAACTGTACAGTATCATAAGAATAGTACAGGAGATCTCTTAAAAGTCACAATGCATTTGAAATCTTCACTAAAGCTCCTGTCTCCCAGAAGTACACTTGCATTTACCAGCCTCTATTTTGGTTTCAGCTTGTTTGCCAGATGACTGCGGCTAGTTGAAAACAGCAGCAGCTAGCATGATGTCAAGTTACCAAATTATGTCTCAAGAGTAGAAAAAAAAAAGATTGTTGCTAAACTCAAATCTGTATCTCTCAGCTGAGATAAAGAGAAACATTTTCCCGAGCAGACTTAAGAGTTTCAAGGTTTCTGGGAGAAAAATGCTAATGTTGAATTATGGATCAGGTCTTAAAAATAGCACACACTTGGAAGCGGTTCCTGAAATATTTAAATATTCAGTTCACTGGCTGCTGTGGATGTTCTGAATCTTTTTTTCCCCTTGTTGGCCCACTGTTGAATTCCACTAATTACAGTCTATAATGTTTACACAGTGTTTGTGTGTGTTTATGCATGTTTGTGTGTGAGCAGGTATATGTATTTGATTATGTATTTTCATATACATGAGAGAGCATGTGTGTTCATTCCTACTTTATATGAACATGAACGGGAACACATGCACTTTTACATGCACATATACTTTTTTCCACAAGCACATATGCTTACATGCGCTCTGAATCCACACCTACCCTTTGTCACACACACACAACATCTATACAGCCCGTCTGCGAACATTTGTGGTGCAGCGCTTATGAGAAGCAGCACCTAAATGCACCACAGACCCAGATGGTGTTGTTGTGTTTTCTCAGCCTGTGGATGAAACTGTGCTGAAGGAAAGTACGTTCTTGCAAAGACAGAATGCTTTTGTTACTTTGCGGTTTGTCCTGTTGCTTTGCAGCCAGCCTTCACTGTTTTTCCAGGCAGTTGGAGAGTGTGAATCCATGTGCTCCATATGTGTGTGTGTATTCAAATTGTGCTGGATTGGATCTTCACACTTTGCTCTTAATTAAAAGAACTCAAAGGCAGTCGGGTGTGTCCACAACACCTGGAGGAATGGAAGCCAGTGTGTGTGTGTGTGTGTGTGGAGGGGGGGCTTGTTTGCTTGTGAGTTTGAGTCACCTGTCATTTCCACCACGTCTCAAAAAGTTACATTTGCTTCTCTATAGATAGAAATCGTAGCACTCATGGCAAAATAAAAGTATTTAACTTATACATATTTCTGAACAAACCTTTTTGAAAACCCCACAGACATACAGTGATGTGGTAATTTACTACATAGTACAGTGAGCAGTCATAGTCAGTGTCCAATATAAGCCCAAAAGTATGTGGACACGCCTTTTCACACACTTAGTCCATATACTTAGTTCTAATTAAAGGGGCACTCGTCCGATTTTACACATAAATGTCATACTTGTCATGAAGAGTACTACTCAGTCTGTGAAAACATATGAATATTGTCATCTGTGTCTCTGGAGGGAGCAACTTTTAAAGTCTGAGAAAATAATTATCTTATCTTGACTTGGGCTTGGACACTAAAAATGTATCAGAAATCCTGTGTTAAATACTGAGGACATAAAGCTAGAAAAATTTACCATTTACCATGACCCATGCTAGGGCCAAACAAAGGCTTTACGTTGCTTCTTTTTTGACCATTCTTTTTTAAATCTGTCTGTAACACATCCTCACAACTTTATAGAAGAGCAAGACTAAACCCGTTTAAGGGAAATCTCAATTCTAGAGCATACATTGATACAATACTTCAGACATTGGTGTACTTAACCTTGTAACCTCTAACCTTGTAGCATCAGTTTTTTAGGAAAGGCCCTTTCTTCTTTTAATATGACAACACTCTTGTGCACAAAGCAAGGTGCAGAAAAAAAGGGATTCTGACATCAGTGCTTGACTTCACTGATAAATAAATAGATATTAATATATTCAACAATCACATATGGATTGCATTGTTCTGGTGTCCACATACTTTTGGCCATGCAGTTTATGTTTAAAATTCCAAAATACAGTAATACCTACACATTTTAAAACCCTAACCCTAAGCCATTGCTTCCCTCCTTTTTCTAAAAAGAGTATAAGTGAACATGTCCTTAACCCTTTGAGCTATCTTAAGTCTTTTACTGTCTTGTGTGATTTGGGAAACAGCCGTGTGTTTGTGTGTTGATACAGCTGTGCTGATTTGGGATGTGGTTAATCATTAGCTACAGCACCAGACATAGTGGACAGAATGTGAGAGAGAACCAGAAATGGCCTTTCACTCTCACAGAAGATGAGAAGAGATGGTGGCTCATAGACTGTGGCTGCATGGGTGGGACTATGGAGTGAGTGTGTTGAGAGAGAGAGAAAGACCTGAGTGAGCCTTGGTGAGTAGCCTCTTTAGTGCTCCCAGACCTCACCAGCATTAAAGTTTAATGAGAATGCATTCTGCTTGGGCTGACCAGGCTCTCTACATCTCTCTCTTTCTCCTCCCATGTCTGTCTGTGTTTGTGGTCAGAGGAAGTTATGGGATTATATCATGAGTGGCCACACACATCATTATATGGGACTCCGAATCAGCCATCTGTATGTTACCAGTTAAGACGTTAGTCATCCTGACTGTGGTTTAAACTGCGTACAATCAACAATTGACTAACGGCTTATGATTTAAACAGGCCTCCTTTGTCTTAAGTTGAGTGGCTACGATATAAGAAAGATATTATCCTCCAAAGGATCCTGATATTGAAAATAATGGATTACAGTATAAGATTCAAGATTAGTTTATTGTCATTTTCTTGTGTATTTGCATACACAAAAAAACGAAATGCTGTTCCTCCCAGCCTACAGCAGTGCAACCACAACAGAAAGCATAAAGATATACTGTAAATCTAAAAACTCCCTTTAAAAAATGATAAAAAAAATCCTGAGAAAAAACAAACAAAAAACCCCCCAAACAAACAAAAAAACCAAAACAAAACAAAAAAAGAAGTAGTTAGCACCACAGTGCGTAAAAGTGCATTTAGAGAGAAACGTACATGTCTCAGTTGGATGTAGAAGACATCTCTTGCATGTCAACGAGTGACCAGCAGTGATTGGGGAGTTATATAATCTATTTTGCTGTACAGAGAACATTAGGCAACATGATTGTTGGAACTGCCGGTTTGTATGAGTTAACAGTTAGCCTAGCTTCATTCCTCCCCGCTTGCTCCACTTCCACGTCCTGCTGCACCGTTTTCATCTTTCCTCTCGAGCACAGCTCCAGGCAAGGCTGTGGTCTCCTATGGGCCCACTGGATGTAGCAGACCAAGTGCACTCAGCTGATTTAGCTCCCAGCCAGTATTTCTCGTAGCAATAGTCTTTGCTATACGAATGTCCAAAAGAACCTGACGATCATAGACATATTTCCCTTGCTCTCCACAAGATGACACAGATGTAGACATAGACATGGACAAAGACACTGCATAGTCTAGGACTAGAAGAGGCCACCACAAACGTCAGTCGTACTGCCATCACACCAGTTCATGGAGAGAGACAGGAGAATACCACCAACAAGGACCCCTTAATTTCTCTTCTTGTCTTCTTGTCAGTCTAGTTTCTCCTTTGGAATGTTGGTAACATGGGCAGGTAGCAGTTAGCAGTTTACAGCTAGCTAGTTGTTTTGATTTAAAAAATATATCCAAAGATGATATTTCCTCTTCTGTTCTTATGTGAAATGGAGTGGTGTTCGTCGCCTCCACCTTGTTTTTAGTTTCTTAAATCAGAGCATCTAACTGAGCACCACCTTACAAACATACCATATATTGATGTACTGTATGTGTATTCTTCACTATTCACTACTTATTGTGAGATATTGTAAAAACAGCCTCAGTATATCCATGTAACTCAGGAGTTCTTAAAGTTTTTCTGTTATCTCCCCCTTAACCCCCTTAAAAAAAATCATGGTTTTCCATTGTTAACTGATTTAAGGTTTATCCATCATTAATCCTGTGGAAGTCAGTAGCAAGAGGCACTTGTGTACATGTGCATCTTCATGTGCATAATACAACCAAAAAAGGGACTCACTTGTGAAAACATTGCTCCATATTGCTACTAGTGGTCAAATAGTCCACAGGATACCTTTAGATTGAACGTAATTTTATTGAAGTAACATTATCAAGAATATGAATTACAAGTTTCATTTCAGTTTTATATCTTTCAGTTTTTCTGTTGTGCAAATGAAAAATGTAGAACTTTTTCAAAAATAATCACATTTTATCATGTGTCACTTTTATACAGCTTTGACAGAGTGAGTTTCCTGTTCATGGAATTCAAAGAGTTTTCTCTGAACATTTTTGAGTGGGTTAATGGTATCATTGATGTGTAAGTTCTCTCTATGTGTCTTTTGAGTATGTCAGTTTGACAACCACTGATCTTACTGAACATATTGCTATACACATGACTATACCACAACAGCCATCTGTACTGTGTACTTCTCCTATCCTGTGATGTAATTCAAAACACATTACTGTACAAAGATGATGATGAGGGATTTGTCACATTTAAGGTGTTAAGATCTATAGACAATATTACATTTTCACAATAATACCCCAGTACAATGCTGTTTTTCTCTACCATGTTAAGCTCTTTGGAAATGTTTTACATTATGAAGAAGCATCATAGTGTGGTATGGTGTCTCAGTTATGGTTGATATGGCTTACTCTGGTCTTTGCTCTTAAAAATAATAAATTTTTGACCCTTCAGCCAATTTAGATACAAATGGCCAAAGAATATTGTATGTATGTATGTGTGCACTTAACAATTATAAACTGCAGTTATTGTAGGCGTTCTCTTGTCATGCTGAAGGCTGGGGTGGCTTAACATGAACTCTGCACATACTGTTACCTTGTGAGGGAGCTAGATTTGCAAGACAATGACATCACAAGATCATGCAAGAATCCATCTTGTCAAGTTTCAAGTTATGCGCTTGTGTACAAATCATCAGTAGTTTGGACCAATCAGCGTCCTATGAGGATTCTCACATGATCTTGTGATCTTGCGATCTTCCGAATCCAGCTGCCTCGCAAAGTAAGACAGTGATAGACGGTGATGGACAGATGTTTCATCCAATCACCTATCAAGTATTTTTTGAAAGTGCCTGCCCTTTTCCAAACAGTTTCCAAGGACGACTTCTCAGATGGTTCTGTGTAACAAACCATCTGGTGCATCAGGTTACACATACTGCACAAGAACAACATTTTGGACATATATGAACCATGTTGCTGGCAATTATATCATGCGCAAAAAACTGTATCATAACATTACACCACACCAATTCACTTAATTTGTAGTTAATTTGTGAGGGTCATGTAATATGAAGTGTAGAACAGGAGAAAGAGAAGAAGATGAAGAAGAAGGGGGGCAACAACAGAGCGGACTGCTAGCTGAGGCTGCTGGGATAGAGTGAGGGGATTAGTGGTTGTCCATAATTACTCCACAACTACTCCACCAACTAGAGTCATGGCTTATACGTCACCCAGCAGGCTGTGTGAGGTCAGAGGCTTTGTGTGCTACAGTGCTACATGTGATTTGTGTGTGTGTGTGTGTGTGTGTGTGTGTATCAGTATCTGAGAGAGAAAGAAAAAGAGGGCTGCAGAATGCAGGGTGAATTGTACATACGCAATACAATGATATATTTTCTATTCATATTTTATCAATTACTAGGCTTTGACAGAATGGGATCTGATATGTTGAAGATGAGATGAGAAAGTGAGGTATGAGAGGGGAGAGAAATAAAGGAAATGGAGAAAGGGTTAGTGTGATATGAATGGAAAAGAAAGAAAAAATGCATGAGGAGGAGAGAGAGAGTGAGCGATAAATGCAAGAGGATACACACACACACACACACACACACGGAGGGAAGAGAAACCCATGCCAAAAAAGCACTCTGCTCCATAAATACGGGTAAAACACTCACAGCATCAATAAAAAGAGTTATCAACATCTAAGCACTGGCTATGGGAGGGACAGCTGTAGACTGATGCTATAGGCTTAAGAGAGGCTAAAGCTATGTAGCTAAGTAGTGATGGTGCAGTAACAGTGGCAGTGTGTACTAGAAACATCACTGAAACTACTAACTGTTATTGAACAAGCCAAAATCAAAAGTCTGTTTGTATAACATTTGTAACAGGTATGTGTTAACATTTTCAACCCCACAGACCCTTCAGTGACCCCCTTCTTACACATGCATATTGTGCAGCCAATTTTGAAACTCATTTTAAATTCTATTCAAGACTCCATTCCTTGTAAAGACATAAAATATGATGTACTCGATTGAATGAAAATGTATAATGTGATGATCACGACATCAAGGATTTTTCATTTTGATGTATGCCGCTATAAAAAAAAATGCCATTGTGGATATAAATATTTCATGCTGTATAAGTGTGATGTAGCTTTAACGACTAGTACCACAAGCTGATACAGAACACGCAATGGATGTGACTTTGTTATACAGTGAAAAAACTTTTAAGACTTTTATTCTACTTTTAAAAAGGATATTTGATAGAAAATTTAAGGGAAATGCTGAGAAAATAGGGGTCCAAACCAGTAATGGCACTCCAGGCTGTAGGTAGCCTAATAATAGTGTTAACCATGACATGTATCAAGAGAGTGATCAATCAAGAGGAACTCCAAATCAAATCATTTGTTTTGTACAGTACACATAATCACATAGATTTTTGTCGTTGTTAATACAAGTGTTTTTTTTTCTTTCCAACAATACACATAATGTGAAAAAAAAACATTTTGCTGTTCAAAACTAGCTTGTATGCATGTACTTTGAGTTGAAAGGTCAGTTAAGCAGAATTCTGTGATCACCTGACCCCCCAACTGTGGTAGCAATTGCTGCACCAAGTGTAAAAAGTGGAACACTAGCTGACCTGCTTGCTCTTTTACAGTCGCCAGGATAGCTAGCTTTTGTATCTGTAAGTTTAGTATTTAACTGGCGAAAGTTTTGCCCTCTAGACTTTCTGCTTTCTTCAGTGGTAGTAACATTAAGCAATGCAAAATGTGTCCAACCTGTTGTCTAACATTCAGGCCTTCAGGACATTCCACCTAGCTACCTTGCAGACATCTATTAGCATTAGCTATTCCTCCTCTATTGTTTACTGTAAGCTAACACTAGCTAACAAACACTAATTAGCTGTCAACACTTACTGAAAATTATGTCAAGGAGATCCCTCTGTCTTTACATTTTCCTGAAGCACAATCCATTTCTTAAAACTGATGACAACAAATCACAAGTGTAACTAAATGTACAGTTAATAGTAGTTTCCCTCCTGCCATCAGCTGTCAGTGATGATAAGCCCCACACATAGTTTCTCCCCTAAACTGTGAATGGACATTTGACTGTTTTTCATTTTAGCACAGACAGTATGTCCCAATCTCTAAAAAGAAAAAGCTCCTTTTCTCCTCCTCATGAATACTAATGACAGTGCTTTTTGATATTGGCAGCTCTTTACTGCCCTCTGCTGGACAACACTGAAATGCAATACACCTCTTCACTTGTGTGTTGATTTAATTTTAATGTGGCATGGACAATGTATGTCACAATAAAAAAAACAATTCATTCAGTTATTAAAAAGAGAAACAAATTTTAACATGTTTTTCATTTCATACATAAAAAGGACATACATATTACAATGTGTATTTCACTTTATTTCTTGGTTTTTATTTAGGCATTTTAAATCCTCCATATGGTGGCACTCCATATGTTCAGTGCTAATGAATACTGATTGGTTTGGGAAATGGTTTTGGTTGGTTGTTTTCTCCTAAAACTTAATGAAGTAGCTTCAAACTGATTCTTCTTGAAAATGTGCAGAGGAAAGAGAACACAGCAGTTTAGATTTTATTTCTCAAACATTGCTCCCCTACAGCCACAAGCACTAAACCAGCAGGTTTATGTGACTATATCAGTTGGTGTAGATGTGGCTCTAGCATTGGATCCTGGAAAGTATGACAGCTGGGAATCAAACCCCATCAAGCCAGGGAGGATTGACCAGATTGTTTGAAAAATTGCTGCACTATAGATACACACTGGACATCTGGGTGCTTTATTTCTGCAAGCATTATGACGTTAACATTTTATAGCCTTTTGACAGAGGTGAGAGCCAGATATGTGAGAGTCGTCATGGCTAACATCATGGCAGGCAAACAAAAACACAAAGATGTTTGCATTTGGTTAATCGCCCATCTGTTGCTCTCCCCTTTCCTTCCTGTGCTTCTTTCTTTTCATCATTTTCACACACCACACACTGACACCAGCAGGAATGTGAAGATATTTTAGGATTTCTTGTTGACGCATGACTGTCCTGAAATCATTCACTTCTAATAGATTACTAATGTTCGTGCTTTTTGAAACCCCTTCCTCTTTCCATCATCCTGTCTCCATCTTTTTTCCATCATCCACTCCACTTCTCAAGTGGTATTTATAGAGGCTCCGGATGCATCGGCTTCTCTCCTCCACTGGTCTCTGGCCCACGCATGTTTCCGTCTTGGCTCTCTTTGTTCATCCTTTGCTTTTTCACTTGTTCTCCACCTCCTCCTCCTCCTCCTCCTCCTCCTCCACCTCCTCCCTGTAGAGCCATTTGTCTATCCATCTTTTTCTGAAATGGGAAAATTTTTGGGATTGTGTACACACACCCTTCACCCGTTCTTCCTGTCTTCCTGTTACTTTTTTTTACCCCACCATCCTCTCCCTGTCTTTGTCTGCTCCCTTTCACTTACCTCTTTTGATCACTCTGCCTCCACCCATGACTCCTCCTTTCCTTGCTTCCTAACAGTGTGTGTCAACATGTCTGTCATCTTCTTGGTCTCTCTGCCTCCATCAGAAGCAGAGACCTTTTTCCTTCAACACCCTCAATTCTGCCATCATGGTGTGCTGGGACCTTTGATCCAGTATGCTTCTTTTGTTCTTTCAACTAAAAGCTCTGTGCCCCTGAGAAATGCTAGTTTGTGTTGTTGCAACCATTCGTGTCAATTGACTAAACCCTGCCCTTGAACAGCAATTGTCCAACCATAGTGTAGAAACCGCATCTAGGCACCACATGCTGAATCACTGGGTATGGGGCTCTAATGAGAGTGATACTTGGTATCTCAGTTTGGAAGGTGGTGTATTTTTTTTAGCCTTTCCAAAAACACAAGAGGAAAATATTAAGTATTGGATTAAACAATGTGTTTAATTGCTAAAATGTAAGCTGCAGTTGTTAGCACGCCTGGCTAACTGGCTACCTACCTTAGGAACCCAAAGACAAGGGGAATGTCATCAGCTAAAATTTATTACATTTCATTACATTTTTGGGGTCACTGGTTTCCTTAGAAAAGTATCTTTTAAAAGGGATTTCCTTTTTCTGGTTTTCTGTTATTTATATACTGTTATTATGTCAGATGTACATATTGAACAAGGTCAAAGTTCCAAAACTTGAGGTTAATGTATGTAGAAATCTTCCCTGCAAGTCAAAAGCCAGGGCATCAACCTGCTGTGAATACTTCTATTCTTCTTTCTATTGTGCATGCCCATAAATGACTATCCATTCCGTAGCCTGGGTCGCTTAGGTTGTTGCTAAGGTTTTTCCATGTGTTGTTTGTGTTGCCTACTCTCATATTTCAGATCAGGTTTCAGATTTCAGATTCGGCTCGAACATGTATGGATGTATTAAAGTAGCTGATGTTTCGAGAGAACAAGAAAAAGAAGTGAAATCCTACTACTATAGTTTGTTGCATGGTTTGTTGATGTAACTTCCTGAGCGTCCGCAAGCCAGTTCTGACACAGCTTCTGAGAGCTGGCCAATCAGAACAGAGTGGGCTCCTTGGGAGGGGGGCCCTTAAAAGGGACAGGAGCTAAAACAGTCAATTTCAGACAGAGGCTGAACCAAGTGGCTACATAAAGAGTCAGTATGAGATAAATACATTTTTTGAACTGTAAATCATGCAAAGATAGTCCAGTAGAGCCCCAGATTAAAAATATAGACCTGGAAATGTGCATAATATGTCCCCTTTAAGGACTGGAACATTCACCCTGTGAAAGTCAAGATGCTAGTGGGCTATATGAGAGTTTATAATAGTATATATGAGAGTAATAATAGTTTACACTCCAGACAAACCTGCGTTACATTGTTCAAAGTCATTGGTTAGCAAACATTAATTGCTTTCTCATAATACTGTACTAACAAACAATATTGCTCCTTTATTTTCCACACGAATCATCAGCTGGAGAGGGTGCTGACTTTTTGCCTGGGACATGTAGCTTTAGCTTCAGTCTTTAAGCATTATATTATGTATAGAACCATTCAAAGTTAATTTGAGACAACATTTTTAACCAATCCACAGTTGGATTTTAGTGTTAATTTACTATAGCTGATAATATCTGTTAGCGAAAATTGTCATTTCGGCTGACAAAATCCATGGTCGTTGGCTAGAGATGTGAAGCCAGGTTTTGTTTACTTCTGTGTGAAACTGAAGATCTATTGTTTGAAAAATGAGCACAAATTTTCAGTGGTAAAATTTACCACAGCTTGACAGACATAGAAACAGTCACCTAGGGGGGCAAGGCTTAGCGAATGGTCCATCAGTACTACCTGATGAAGACTGCTTCTTTTCTAACTTCTTGTGTCTCCTCTAACTGAGAAAGTCTTCTGCAAGGCGTCACCAGGAATCAGCTGATGAGACAGAAATAGTTCTGCCCTACCCACGCACACACGCACACACACACACACACGCGTGCGCACACCCGCACACGCGCGCACACACACACACACACACACACAGCTTTCCCCTCTCCCCTCCCCATCCTTGGGCAATGTATTCATAGTGATGCTAATTAACAACTCCACACCAACGAGTGGTGAAGAGAGAGGAGACAGAGGGGGGAGAGATGGAGAGAACAAGAGAAGGAAAGGGAGAAAGAGGAGGGGTGGAAGGAGTCCATGGACATGCTGAGCTGAATATGTGAGGCCCTAGGCGAAGGCAAACCCATACATGTGTATATGGGTTTTCTGTCTGTGTCATTGTTTATATTTGTCTGTGTGTATGTGTATGTGGTTGTTGGCATGTGTGTTCATTTGCACACTTGTTTTGACAAGGCCAAAGCAGGGCTAACCCACATCTGGCTCTCTGGCTGTCCCTGCTGGCCCATGGTACTGACCTAGAGAGAGGAGACAGCCACAGTTCAGCTGGTTCACACCACTTGGACCCCCAAGTTACTGTCTGCCACATGCTAACAGTGTTTGATAGTAACATGTTGTTGTGGAGTATTTAGGCTACCTTTTTCAGTAGAAGTAGTAGTTTACAGATTACATTACAGTATAACACTTTAATGCTCAGTACAATAATTCATTTTAGGTGGGTTTCTTTACTGTCTTGCCAGGAGCTGGAGGGTGGGTATCTTGTTCTGTGCGTTCAGTGAAAACACTGCGTCAGGATGTGTTAATGTGTAGCGCTACATGATGTAGCTAACCTCTGCCAAAAGATACACCTTCTGGTAACTCCAAACCTGTCTTATTTTTTTTGTGTCTTCTTAGCAGTCTATATAGACACTGGCACATCTAGGTAGTTTAGTTGTTGAATGTTAGTGCAAACTAGCTGCTTGTTAAACCACAATGTATCATATTATCACCTTATAAATTTGTTATGGCGAATGTGTTAGCAAACAGTTGTCTATACATCCAGCAGACATGGAGCAACACATTGATTTTGAGTTGTGTTTTTGCCATGCTATGAAGTCCAATATTCACTCTCCTTTTAGCTCTGTTTTGGTCTCCATCAACCCAGAGAAAAATATCTGGCTCTTTAGCTGCTAAATACTCCACTATGTTGACCAGCTAATAACTAACTTTGCCTGTCTGTCTTTTGCTGGGAAATTAAGGGTAAGGGAGTGGAGCTGCAGTTAGGAAATAATTCTGTGTTGGTTCGTCAAGCTATCTCTTTTAAAATTCAAAATGATTCATTAGTGCAGCTTTAAACTACTGTGTCTTTTTTGCTTTGCTTCTAAACATTCTAAATACAGAAAATCCGAATACTAGAAAATAATGAACAAAAAATTCAATCAGTTACTGCAACTGTTGGGTAATTAGTGTATTTATGTGCTTATTTATGCGCTTATTTATGCTTACCTTCCGCCCGTGCTCCGGGAACCACGTACCCCAGCAATACTGTCCATGACTCGATCCAGCAGTACCAACGAGATACTTCCTTCACCACCACATCCACGCCGAGGCCGTTCACATCGCTGCTCCTCGAAGGAAAGCTACTCCCTCAGACGCCACACTACTGATCAGCTGGGATCTATACACACCCACGCAATAGCCGATTCCGACGCGGCTCGTTTTCCTTCGATTAACATCTTCAACTGGACACTCACTCACCTACAGAGTGCTCTCAGAAAGATGGACATCTCGCTCCAGTGAAACAATAGTAATGCCCCCCACCCCCTTCATCCCTCATCCCTTCATCCCTCGACCCTCACCCCTCCATTCCTCATCCCTCACCCCCCTTTCCCTCTCAACCCAAAGAGTATGGTAAGTATTCCCTTCATCCCTTCATCCCTCCGACCTTACCCCCTTCATCCCTCATCCCTCGACCCTCACCCCCTTCATCCACCATCCCTCGACACTCACCCCCTTCATCCCTCGACCCTCACCCCCTTCATCCCTTCATCCCTCGACCCTCACTTCCTCCTTCACCCCCCCCTTTTTTTTCTAACCCAACCGGTCAAAGCAGATGGCCGCCCACCTAGATCCTAGAAAGAGGTTCTGCTTGAGGTTTCTTCCCGTTAAAGGGGAGTTTTTCCTCACCACCGTTGCAAGTGCTTGCTCACAGGGGAATTGTTGGGTGTCCGTAAATTAAAGAGAATGGTCTAGACCTGCTCTATGTGAACAGTGCCCCGATGCCTCCCTCCAGACCTTCGATCCTTTCCTCCTATATCACCTCGGCCTTCATCCTCCCACATTATCCATGAAACGGCATTCCTTCGTTCTTCGCCTCTTCTAGCCAAAGCTGATATAGCTCACTCAACTCCATCCATTTCCTTTCATCCGTTCAACCTTTATCTGAATCTCAAGGCATCATGGAGGGTGTGCCCTCGTTTTTTCATTGCCGTCAACCGACTATATCAAAATCTTCAACACAACGAATCATCTTCAATACAATCATTCATCATCAATTCAGCACTTCAGTCAGCTTCGATTCCCCCATCACTAATCGCATCATGCCTGTCGATACTCATGTACAGTGTCCCTCCTGCGGTGGTGCCCATGTGGGCACAGTGGCCCTCACAACCCCACCAAGCATGGTTCATGACACCACTACATCCCAAATTGCTAATTGCTATTAGCTTGACCCCCATCTTGACCCTCAACCCTCCATTCTACGTTCCTCAACACTCACACCTCACCCCTTTCCTCCCAACATAACTTCATCCCTCCATCCCTAATCCCTTCATCAGGTTCTCTAACCCATCCATCAACATATCAGCTCTCTTTCATTATCTCAATTAAACTATTGAAATCTAACATTCTTGGCGTGGTCTCAGTTAGTGAAATGGAAAGCAGCCTTAATTACAGTAATTAGTTACACCTGTAGTTATTCTGCTTTGAGATTTCAAAATATACCATGAAAATGTACATAAAGGAGTATACGTCATTGCATTTTCCAAGTAACTTGCCCCACCCTTCATGCTAACCTCTGCATGTGTATGATATGTATGTTAACTAGAGGTAGTACTGTTATAGTTCACCACCGAGACCTGGTATGTTGAGGATGTCATCTATAGTTTGTACACAGAAACACACAACATGACCATAATCCTTTTCTTAGTAGTGCTGTGAGTTTCACTACAAAACTCTCTTGCAAGGCAAATATTCTCAGTTTGTTTCTGAGTGAAATTGACTGAAGAAAGAGACAGTCTGCTCAAGTAAAATATTTTAGTGCACTTTCACCACCTGTGATCCCAGGCATGGTGGCTGACCCCCAGGGAGGCAGCAGGCTCAGGCATGTAATCGATGAACACACAGTAGAGTGAACACAGAGAGCATGTCCTTACCTGAGAGGACATCTTTCCCTGTGTCTTCACAGAGTGATTACCTTTTCCTCCATATGGTTGGGATCATTCATGTATCCCCAGCTGAGTCAAGGTTAAGATGAATATAACTGGACTGTAACATTGTCTATAAAAAGGTTGTGAATGTAAAGTTTGGATAGTGTCTGTGTGCGTATGGTTGTATGACAGAGTGATTGCACATGTTCCACTGTCATTGAATACTGAATGTATTTATGGATCTAACATTCATTGTGTGTTAGTCAGCCACTTTCTCTTTGCAGTGTTTGTGAGATCATGTTACCATCACACATTCTGTGCCACCGATATTGGTGATGATGCACTGCGAAACTCAAGATTTTGTCTGGATCTGAATAAGAAATACAGATACAAATTAAATCATTATGATTTAAAGCTGCATTAATCAATACTGTTTTATCACTTATAGGTCAAATGATTATGTGCCATGTGCAAGGTGTTGCTTGTAGTGAGTTATCAACAGAGATTTTGTTACGTGGAGTGAAGCAGGTGGGCCCAAATGCAGGAGACTGCAGGCTGAGTAACGCTGAAGAATAACTTCTTTATTCGAGCTCGGGTAGAGGCAGAGCAAAATAAACTGAACTAAATACAGAACAAAGCAGAGCAGAACAAACAAAGCAAACTCAACAAAGGATCCAACAAAACTGTACTGAAAACCAGAACTTAAATACAAACTGATCCAATGAGACAACAAGGAACAGGTGGTAAGACACAAGGGCCCGCTGGGAGCTGATTGGCTGGGGAACACACAGGGAGCAGGGCAGGGCCGACAAGAATGAATGCAGGGCAGATGTGAAAAGAAAAGCAGGCTGAGGAGGGGTACATGAACACAGGAGGAAAAACACAGGGCAAACAGAACCAAAAACCCAGAAACACAATGGATACAGTTTAACTAATAAAGGCAACTTAAATGATATCCTGCCAGAAGTCTTAAAAGATACAACTCAAAACTGCTTTCTCCCACTCAGTCAAGACCAAACAAAAATGGAGAGAAGTCTGAAGGCCTCTGGAGAACCTGTGGAGAATGGCAGCTTGGGACACAGAGTCAGACTGCAAACAGAACCATAACAGAATTGTCCCCCCTCAGCTCTATGGAGCATTTTAATGCTTTTCAGCTCACTTTCCAGCTTAATATGGCTCACAACATTACTGTTTTGGTTTACTCTCACTGCTCTTATCAACCTTGTTTCCAGCAGCAGCAGGCAGCTGTTTTCAGTGAAAAAGCTCTGTATGCTACCTGCCCAGCACCAAACAGCAGATATAGACAAAATTAGAAGCTAGCTGGTGAACATAGTGCACAGAGATTTTACAGCTAAGGAGCCAGAAAATTTTCTCAGTAAATAAAGAGAGCTAAAAAGAGAGTAAATATTGACATTACATTCTCCAGATGGTGTGAAACAAAACTCCAAATAGACATTTGTTAACATGTTAGGGCACACGTTAAGATGATAATATGTCAATATTGTATTTGTAGCTTGTTGTGCCTCCCCTACTTGGTCAATGCAGCTTCACAGAAATTATGTAAGTATACGAGAATACAAGATAAAAGATTTATCATTGTTGAGTCCAGCTTTCACTGAATGCTACTGACTTGCTGAAGTTTAGAGGACATTTGAGTGTTTTGATTCATCATTTCCTGTGGATGGAGAAATGTCCCTATCTGATGTTAGAATTTCTTCTGGCTAAATCTAGAGCTTTTCAGTCAAAGAGGATGAGACTCTCTTCACTGCTGCAGAGCTCCTTTTATGATTTAGGCTGTGAACACAGATTTATTTTTATATTTAAAGAGTTGCAACAGCGCATGTCTGCTGAATGTGTGGAAGCAGTTGAAAAGACCACGATGAAACTATGGCTCTCAGAACAGGAACAGCTGGTGCACTCACACCCACTGACATCCAGCACTTGACGCCACAACGTTACCATGACAACCGGCTGTGCACCCTCTGTTTCTGACAGCTGTTCCCATGGTGCCTGGGCTTGGCTCAGCCCCTAGATTCCCATTGGCAGGATAGATAGCTTCTCGGGGTCAGAGGTCACATTTATGACGTTGCTGCTGTGGTGGTGTCATGTTGTTTTTACATTTGAGTTACGTATGGATCAGTTTAGTTATGGTTTGCGTCAACTCCAATGTTCATTTGTTATTATTTATGGCTAAATCTAAGCCCACTCGAAACCTTTTTGGGTGAAAACATGCATGTGTAAATTCAAATTCAAAAATCTTGTGAGTATATTTTCATGTATGGACACTTTTACTTGAAATCTTTATCCGTGTTTGTCTGAAGGACTAGCTACAGGATTCTGCTGGAAGCTTCATCACATTATCTATTATATCTGTTCAAAACCTCTCTCAGTCAAGCCAAAACTGGTGACAAAGAGATCAGAATGGGTGTGATGGTACAAAACGATGCTCTCATGGTACAGTGATGATCTTCATTATGTTAACTTATTTGAGTGCCCTGGATCTGCATTATAAATGGCACAAATGCTTTGATGTTGAGCTCCATGGTTATTACGGGTAGTTGTCCCCTTCAGGCACTGAACTTAAACATAACATACCAAATATTTGAGAAAAAGGCATGTAAGACTTGATAATATGCAAAATATTAGCCTAAGGCTAATAGGCTTAGGCTGCACATTACCGAGGATGTTTCATTCTGTAACCTTGATGTCAATGTGTATTTTTTCAGAAAATAGTCCCCATGCTTACTCATATGCCACTTTTTTCCCCCCACATTTCATTCAACATTCCACGTCATAGAGACGCTGTCCCTGTTCCAATCATTCCCTGTCAGCTGATTGGCCAAGATGTGTCCCAGACCGCCAGTCAGCTCCCTGTTCCATCTCTGTATGGTGGCAGTCTGCTGTCTCTGCTCTAACACCACAGACAGCGAGAGAGGCTCTGGTGAAGAGGGATGTACAGTTGATTTTCTACTGTCAACTCATTTCCTGGACTTGGAGGGTGTCTACATGTATTCAGCATCTTATGAAAGATTTTTTGCTGGGAGTTATAAAATGTTTTGCTCGGACATCGTGTTTTTTTGGTAAAGATTGGCAAAGACAAACCTTTTTTCCAATTCAGAAGTTATCCTGTAAAGACGCAGCATCGCTCCTGGACTTTGGGTCATGGTGGAGGACTGTTATCTCTTTGATTATTCCTACCACGAAAAGCTGCTGACAACAGATCAGTTGTTATGTTTTCTACCTGTTTCCTACCCTGCAGCTGAGCTCTATAGACAGGAGGATATGTCTGCTTTCAATAGACCCAGGTGATGGTCAGACAAACCAACTAATTTGAACATTACCTCAGTCTTTTGTCAGTATTTTCTGATATTTCTGATATTTTATCGACTTAACGATTCATTTAAAAAATAATCAATGGCTCTGTTTACTCTTACATTATAGGAATGTAAGTGATTTTGTCACTCCAAACCATAAATTAGTGAGCAGGAGGTTTTCAGTGTCCTGCTAACCAATAGCCCAGCCACTTACTCAGGTGTCCTTTTAAGGTTAACGGTATAAATTTATCATTTTTACCCCAGCAAATGTTCAAATGTGTGAATGCCAGTAGACTGTATTGTGTAGATGAATTTCACTGCTTGACAAATAACTCCCAGACATGACTGTAAAGTCAATGTGCTGCCAGAGTCTTAGCTAGAGTTTGTCTTCTTCCACAAATAGGCAAATTGGGTGCAAAGCTGTGAATGAAGCCATCTTCTCTCTATCGCTCTCACTCAGCAAGGTAATTAAAGTGCCTGTCTGGGTCTCCTATATGAGAGCCATGGTATGCTAATGCAGTATTCCTTTGACAGTTCTGTTGAGACAACATTGTGGGTGTTTTCACATGGCCTGATTTGCAATTCACGCTCGGGTTATTTCCATCATAGGCATCAGGAAGCCGAGAGGGGAAAGGCTGTGAGCCACAGAGAGCGAAACTGTGCTGAAGTTTCATTTAATTGCGTGTATGATTTTTTGAAAGGCACCTTTCAAGTGGTGCTCTAATTGCCAGTTTTTTTGCTGAAACTGAAATGTTGTTCTCAAACATGTGCATGCATTACATCTCTTTCTGTCCCTGTATTGTAAAAATTATTCAGTTATTCAGAAATTCCTCCATGTCCTTTTCTGTTTTTGTTTTATGAATGTATGGATATTTAGAGAGGATGATCTCCCTAAAGTTTATCATAGTACAAGTTTCTGAATATGGGATATACCACTAATGGACAATCTTCAACGTCCCTCTCCTCTCTTCTCTACTCCTCTCCTCTCAGAACACTGCACCAGCAGTTTGAGAGCTACAAACAGGAGGTGCGTCGCATTGGAGCGGAGACGCGGCGTCAGCAGACCCAGCAGAAGGATGACGCACCCACCTGCGGTATCTGCCGCAAGACCAAGTTTGCCGACGGCTGCGGCCACCTTTGCTCCTACTGCCAGACCAAATTCTGCGCTCGCTGTGGAGGCCGGGTCTCCCTGCGCTCCAACAATGTGAGAACCCTCACCTTAGACCCCCTTTCTTTCTCCCTCTCACACTCACCTCATTCCTGTTGTAGCTGATGTACAGTGAGCCCTTCTGCTTCTGTGTGTTTGTTACCATCTGCTTTTTTGCTTCCTAGTCACACTTTGGTGAGACCAAAGTGTAATGGAAGAATGTCTTGGCACCAGTCATAGGCCCTCGAGGCTCCTTTTAAGTCTGAGGCTGTAGTGTTGTGCAATGGTTATAAATTGCAGCATTCAAACTCACTTGAACGTTAAAGCACATCAGTTATAGCATCTGTGTTGTCCTGTGTCTCCTGTGACTGCACTACAGCCATCATGCAAGCATGTGACACAGTGGCGCTGCTGCTCTTCTCAAGCAACATGTATAAACAAAGACCGGGCTAGTGAGTGAATTGTAGCAAGGTTCAGACATGATCTTTAAAGGAATAATGAAAACCTTACCATAATCTCACTATAACTGAAAACAATTAGTTGCTGTAGTTAAGTTAAGTTTGTAGAGAAGGACGGCAGCTGTAGTTAGCTTGTATTCACAATTATAATGGATTCCGATGGCAACCCAGTTTTGCAGCAAAAGAAATACCCAAACGTTCAAAAAACTTGCTCTTGCAGCATCATCCACTTCTTTGCTGTCTATCTCAATGCTCAGTCTGTTCCAAGCCCCCCCCCCCCCCCCCAAAAAAGCCTTAATTGGCAACAAAAAAGCATAAACATCTTATCTCACTAGTGACAAATCACAGCTGTGTATTTGGTCATTTTTTTGCAAAAAAAATATGAGTGTGTGGAACATACTGATGATACAGACAGACAGAGGAGCCATCATTCAAGCCTACAGGCAGTGAGTGTTTGGGTGATGTATTCTTCTGCCATTAAGCATTTATTATGTACTGCTGATTTAATGACATTGTAGAGAGTGGCAGCAAAGGTGGGACAGTTGTGATTATATATAGAGCCTACAACCATGCTAGCGGCACTATGAGGCTGTGCTTAGGCACTTTGAGTTAAATGCTAGGATCAGCATGCTTACATGCTCACAATGAAAATACTAACATTCTGGTGATTAGTAGATAAGATTCACAATGTTGATCGTCTTAGTTCGCTGTGTTAGCATGCTAACATTTGCTAATTAGCACTTATAAAGTATACAATTCAAAGTACAGCTGAGGTTGATTGGAATGTCATTAGTTTGCATGTATTTGGTCAAGTATTGGACTTGGTGGTGGTGCAATAAATCACCAAGGTGATTACATTTCATCCTGTGGAGAACATAAATGTCTGTACCAAAATCCATACATCTTGTTTAGGTAGCGATATTTCACAGGATAAGTAGTCAATTTGACCTGCTGGGGGTGCCTGATGAAAACTCAGGCAATCACCAAAGTCTGTATATTTTCTGGAGAAAATAGGATGGAAAAAAAAACAAACAAAAAGACACAGGTTAAATATAACCAATAATGAACTGAAGACACTGAGCAATGCTACCCCTAAGCTTCAGGCTCTGGAGGCCTCACTATTATAAATCTGTCTATAAAGATTCTCAGTCATTCAGGTCATGGTATATCCAAAAGCAAAAGAGTCAAGAGTAACTATTATAAAAAGACCCACACCATATCAACAAATAATAACCATTAAGAGTTATCTAACTCCCCACTACCACACTCAGGTTGGATAAGCGTGGCATCCATCCATAATCCAAACATGTTTGCACTATTTTAAGACCCAGCCCTCTTCCATTCAAGCCTTCTCTGGGCTCCCCTCCAACCCAAGAGAGAGGACCTCCTCCTGGGTATCTTACCTGACTATGGGCCCTCTACCCTTGGCCTACTGGTCCCCAATCTGTTCAGGATCCGCCCAAACCAGCTGGCCTGGACTCACACTGGGACCAAACGTAGGCAGAGCTCAAAGGCCAGTGAGATTAGGAGATAAAGATAGTATCCCTGTTGGTAAAGCCATTGATATTACTTTCACAGCAGGCAGGCTGTTATATGGAAGTAAAAAGATGAGACTAGCGAGATGAAAATGCTATCAATAAATAAAATACATAAAGCAAAGAATTCATTTGAAAGGAAATTGTGCTGAAAATAATACAATCAATATGGCCTGTTTTGAAAAAATGTTTTAATTTGAAATTTAATTAATTGAGATGATACTTTGCATCAGTTAAATGTGAAATTTCAGTTCAACTCACTTAATAATAGTCTAGTAGTTGTCTAGAAGATAAATATTTAGGAGTTTTTCCTTGTTATTGGATTTTTTTCTGTTTTTATGCATGAGTGTCACTTTGAATAATTAATCAATTCATCAATAAATGTTTGTGTCCTGTCAAATTAACTCAGATTAGAAGACACTAATGGAAGACAGACAATTAAAGGACCAGTGTGTAGGATTTAGTGGCATCTAGTGGTGAGGTTGCAGACAACTGATAACAATTCTCCCTCCCCTTCCAAGCATGTAGGAGAACATATGGTGGCCGCAAAATTTGCAAAAGGCCCTCTCTAGAGCAAATGTTTGGTTTGTCCATTCTGGGCTACTGTAGAAACATGGCAGTGTACCATGGCGGGCTCTATGGGAGAGGACCCACTCCCTATGTAGATATAAAAGGCACATTCTAAGGTAACAAAAACACAGTGAATCTTATTTTCAGGTGATTATACACTAATAAAAACATACTTGAATGAACGAATGAATGAATATTATATTCTATTTCTGCCATTCTGCTGGATGCTGCTAAATGCTGCACACTGCACCTTTAAATAGTATATATTATGTCTCATACTAAATTACAAATGCAGAGAATTTTCAAACATATGGTTTGTGTCCTTTGAGCACTTATCTCAGGCTTTGAAAAGGATTTCTGATAATGCAGCTCATTTAATGATCTAAATTCAATTTAAAAACAGTTTATCAGTGCATAAAAGTGCATCACTTAACCAAAACAGATCTGAATTTCTACACTCGCTGAGCAATTTAATTCATAAACCTATACAAGGGGTAAGAGAATACAACATGTCATTTGGCCTCCATTTCCTTTCTGTGTGTCTGTGAATGATTGTGTTGGTATAATGTGTGGGAGGGATGTGTTGGATGTGAAGCTCTTTTCTTCCCAGCGCTGCTTGCCTCTGTCCCGGGCCGTCCGGCTGGCCAAGCAGAATAACAGGGTTAGCAAAGTGTGAGCTTTGTTTCAGTACATAACAACCCTCTCCTGCCTACAGTGTGCCCGTTTACCTCACATCAGCAGCACACTGCGTTTTCCTCCAGTTAGCATTTTGAATTTAAAAAATACATTTACACAGTATTCATATATCCACTGTTTGCTGTAGGAGTATGGAAATACTTTGTGCACAACAGCTTTCTTTATGAGATGTATCCATGTTAATGAGCTACATACAGTTGGTAACGAGGAAATCCACGAGAGCAGGAAAAAAGTGTGGCACACTCTGGTTCCATATGCATTTCTCTGTAGTTCCATAACTACAAAGGCCTTTAAACTTTTATACCATTGGATTTTCTCTTTAAAGGGTCAGGTCATCTAAGAAATTTCCCTACCCTGACATATTTTCTCACCATGAGAGGTTTCTGAATATGCAGGCCGTTAGCTTTTATTTTGTCAGGTTTTGAGATATCTGTCTCTACTCTGTGATGAATAGTCCCCTATAAGAACAGTTGAGAAAAAGAGTTGTGTCACCACAACACTGATCCTGAAAAAGTACCAGAGTACCTCAACAAGCACCAAATGTCATTTTGAAATAGTGCCATGGTACCATAAACATTTACTGAATATTATTATGAAACAGTACCAAAGTAACAAATGTCATTTCAAAACAGTACCACCAAAAATACCAAATGTAATTTTGAAACAGCACCACATACCACAAACAAAATTCCATTCACCTCCATTGTTTTGGGATGGAGGCAGAAAACTCACATGGGGATATCTCAAAACCTGGAGATATAAATCTATATAAACTGTCTGCATGGCTAGATACTACAAGACACCACCATCTCTCTATTACTCATCCACATTCATTAAACTATAGAAGCTCTGTAAAAAAATGGGTAAAAAAATCAGCTCACAGTAATAATACCGAGCTGTGCTGTCCTGCCCCGCGTCCTGCAGAAGGCATCACAGCAACATCCTGATACAAATGCCATCCAAACACTTTAGGCCACAAAGCTTCCACCCTGCTTGACATTATAATGGACATTTTATTATTACAAATGTGGATCTGCATTAATAGATTAATACATTTATTACATGTTATTCAAATTTATTCACAGCATTCATTAGGCAGTTTACATAAAAAAATGAAGCAAAAACAACAAACTCTTTGAATTAATTAGTTTGTATCCTGAGGTCAAAATAAGGATGATCAAATATTGTGTAACTTAATAACAATTCTAAAAATATTTACTTTTGCCATATCACTAACGCCATGATTTCAATATTTGAAAATTAAAAGACCTACACAGATTTTTATGCAACAGTAGAAGGGAAGTTTAGGAAAGGTAAGGGTTGTGGAAGATTGTGTTCCATGTTGCTTTTGATGTCCCAATTTCCTCTTTGTGCTGAGGAGCTGTGACACATCCTGATGCTGTCACACCAAGATCACGCTAAGCTGGGTCATGCATGTCACTGCAGCCTAACATGTCAGCGGTCACATACATTCACATACTGTTGTCCCCACCGCCTCAGACTCATATAAAATGTGTGTATCAATTCTGCGAAATGTAATTAACAAATGTTTGCACCACATCCTCTTACCCCTTTTCTCCCCTATTTTTTCTTTCTTTTCCCACGATCTGTCCGCTATATCATATCATAAATTCACCCTCTCTGCATTTCTACTTTTTAAAATTTATTTATTTTTTCCATTTTTCCATTTATTTCTCTTCTATCCTCTCTTGCTCCACTTCCTCCCTCACTTTTCTCAATTCTCACTGCTACCTGGACTGCATGTCACAAAGGAGGACAAAGTGGTTAGCATCTTTTTTTTGTGTTCTCTCTGTGCTGTGAGTGTGATGTTTGTGCCACCTAAAAGTAAAACCACTGGCTGTGTTCTAATCTAGAGCTGAGATCTCTCTTGTCTAATGTTTATAACATTTTGACTTCTGCCCTCGAAAGGTGAAGTTTTGTTTCTTCCATGTTGTCCAGACTTATAAATTCCAAGCTAGCAGGAAAAGAGTTGAAAAACCAACAAAAGCAGATGCAAGAGAGCGGGGTATCGGATTGGAATGGAGCCAGTGTGTGTACAAATCCACTTATGGATTACTGACTTAACTGAACAGAGAGGGTCACTGATAGTTCATACAGTTTTTGTTACCTTTGATTTCTCAGAGTATTCACAGTACTGTCTGGGGTGGAGCCACCTGGAACTATTGTGTCCTCAAGTGTAAACCCTGACTAACTCTGTGTCCATTGTCTGTCTCCTCCCCTTGCAAAGTGTCTCATAGTGAAGGACAGGGTAAGGCTTGCTGGGTGATGGATTTGCTGCATGGGTCACTACTATTGTCTCCCCTCCACACTTGGGTCTGTGCTCATTCACAGTATCAGCTTAGGAATTCAGACCCATGATCAGTTTTTGCCCCACAGATAAGCAGTCCCAGGGCAGCTGGCTGCTGATCCTGCATCAGTACTCTAATTCTGAGAATGAATGCAGACCCTGAAAATCAACTGGTGGGCAGAGCGAGCATGAGCCATAATATAGACTGTCTGTAGGGTCATCTGACCCTCCTGACCCATCCTGACCCCTCTTCCTATGGCTGTAGGCATGGCTGTGCCGGGGGGTGGGGGTTGGCAAAATGGGGATGGGAGATTGGCATTTTAGCTGGCATGCATATAAGAAAGCACCTAACCCTATAGACATTTATCTGAATGCATAATGAATGCACACTCATGCCTGTGCATGCTTTCCCTGCCTGTGTGTTTGAGACCAGACCAGCCTTGCCATGGGGAGACGGGAGGGGCCCAGGTATATGTTCCACTTTGTCCACTTCCCCTTTAATGCTTGGTCACTGCAAAATGTTGCCAAAGTGTTGTTACTGCTCAGTCAGAAATGGAGTTGAAATGAAGTTTGGTTTATGTTGTTCAGCCCTTGAAAAGTTAGTAAGAGGATTCTTTGTATTACTAGTATGCATCCAGGTAAGGCAGTAGACCATCTACATTGGAATAGAAAAGGGAAGTTGACTTATGTCCCTCATACAGGCCCCGCTTATGTTTAAGTTTTATCCAGTAACTGCTCACCTCTTACAGTTAGCACACTTCATGATTATAATCCAAGATTCAAGATGACCCAGCCTAAGCTGAAATATGAAAAACACTGAGGCTCTTCTAAATAGGTAGAATTGGTACATTGCCTTAAAAGAAAAAACTCCTAAACCCTAGCATTAGCAAATGCACCCATTGTGTTAGTGGTACTGCTAGGAATAGTTGTCTTTGATGTTAAGATTGATGACACTCTCATGTCTTTGCAGTAAATATGAAGATACAGCTTGCTAGTTAGCTAAGCTTAGCATAAAGACTGGAAGCAGAGGCATACAGCTAGCCTGGCTCTCTTCAAAGGTAAAATATACACAAACCAGCATTACTGAAGCTATTAAAATGTTATTACCTTGTTTGTTTAATTTGTACAAAAACCAAGGTTTAAAAATTACGACTGAATGGGGGATTAGCCATTAGATACTATTATATTATATTATATTATATTATATTATATTATATTATATTATATTATATTATATTATATTATATTATATTATATTATATAACTCATATTTACCAGGCAGACTTGAGAGTGCAGTGTCAATCTTCTCATTTAAGTCTTGGTAAAAAAGCAAATAAGTGTAGTTCTCAAAATATCTAACTAATCCTTCAAAAAGAAAATAATGTTCATTGGGAAAACATGTTTTTCAGCCTTATTGTTAGCTCAATATGTTACACAATCATGTTAAATCCACCTTTACATATTATATACAAGTAGGTTTCCTAAACTTGAAATAAATTGACAGAACATGTTTATTATATTATCAGTATTTGGAACTAAAGGTCACTCACTGGGCTGCTTTACAACCATTAAACACCAAAAGTTTCAATTGTAAATCAATTTCAGGCTGCCATAGATCAGCTCAGCTAGATCTGAGATGTGTGAAGAAGCTGATGTGTTTTTCATAGCTCTCTCTGTCAAGCTGCCCTGCTATTGCTGGTGCTATAGCTTGGTAATGGCTGAGTGTTTGTTTATGTGTGTTTAATGTCAGCTCCAGATGGCTTCCAGAAACTGAACAAACCGCTGACAATCTGTCTCCTTTGTAGAGGAGCACTGCCTCCCAGTGGAGAACAGGCAGGCGCTGGTTCCCTAACACACACACACACACACACACACACACACACACACACACACACACACACACACACACATGCACATATGCAAACCCACACACACACGTAGAATGATGATGTTATGCCAGATTTTCATTCCAGCAGATTGCAGATTTAAGTACATATACCTGAAAAATGATGCACAGAAATGTATGTAAAAAACATCCATGCATGAACACACAATATAACATGGACACACAAACACAAGCCAAGCCAGCACAGTTAGCACATTTTGCTTTACCAATTTTAATGCTAATTATTACAAAATTATAGATTTTGTATGATTATCTGGGCCAAGCAGTGCCACAAATGGCATCAAACATACCAAAAATCTGATGGTCAAGTGCATCATTAAACCTTGATGCACTAAAACAGGGATACTCAAATACAAGTCTTAGTGGTAAATAAATTTTAATACATTTTAATAAATTTCAACCGCAGCAAAGGTCCAGTACATGATTATATTTCAGTCCAAAAACTCCAGTCCATGAACAGCATATCTGTAATAATGTGAGACATGACATCTTTGTTGTGTCCTTAAACTTGAGCATAAAAAGGTATGATGTCCAGGTGGAGACACTGTTGTTAATGAGTGTGCTGCCAAGTTCTTTACTGTATTCATGAATATGTTTCACAATTGTTCTGCTGGAGTCTTGATATCACAATTTCAAGTGTTTCAGATTACGTACGTGTTTTCAGGAGAGTTTTGTTCAAACCATTCATGTTTGGTGTTGTAGTGGCATTTTGCATTCCCACTCTTCATTATGGCCACTCTTTCATTGCAAATCAAGTACAAAGGTGTCGTACTTCCCTTGGGCAAAATGAACATGCATGTTTTTCACTGTACAACCTCTCTTTTTTAGTATTGACTAGTTTTGAACAAGCCATTTTACTTTATCAACTGGAGCTCCTACATTCCTCCCACCTACTGAGTATGTATGCACTAGAGCCATAAATGTGTTGACAGTATCAGTTCTGTCAATGTTTATTTGGACCATCTCTGGCCCTGTTTACACCTTGCATTAAAATGCATTTTGGGTGATCAGATTGCAATTGGATAGTGCCTGACCACATGAAAGTACACATGTAAATGCACCCAAGATGCATTGAGGATGAATTGTGATCTGCTTAGCCAAACAACCTCTGGAGGTGGTCAGGGATGCATTGGGACCACACTGAACACTAGTGTAAATGCAATTGTGTTGGCAATCCACATACAACAACTACGTGGACGGAAATATGTAATCATGTGCGACTGACTGTTCCATACCGGTGAGGCAGCCATTAGCTAGTTAATGAGCTAAGCTACTAGCTAGAAAGCAGCAAGAAAGCTATGGATATTCAACACACTCGTGGATGGAGTCAAGACAAGACCAAGTGTCTGCTTTCAATTTGGTCCGACAAAAGTATACAAGCGAAACTTGGCGATTCATATTGCAACCAAACCATTTAGCAAAGCAAGCAAAAGTTCATATAATAACGCAGCTTCATGGATGGCTATTACGTTTTTTTTGTTTGTTTGTTTGGTTTGGTTTTGGACCCACGCAAATGAGAGAAGGATGTAATGTTTGGTTGTTTGAGCTGTACAGAGCTATCAGATCTCAACTGGATCTCAACATGGACAGTGGAGTGATGCACAGAGTAGAGGGACTAAACACAGACATTTAACATACAGTAGGTTTATCTGTGTATGTATTACACCCCCATGTGCACAAATTTAACTTTGGGTTTTTAGTAGTTTGGTTGCAGGTCTTTCATATTTCTATTTTGTAAGTATTTGGCAGTGGGTGTGTACGGTTTGAATTAGTTCACAGTCCCTACAATTTATCACTAACACACACACCCAATTCACACTGATACACCCACACACACAGTCTTGTTCGCTTACTGCATCAAGCTGACACTGCACTTTTTACCGGAAGGGAGGATGCACTGCATAATCTCAATCATGTTTCTCAGTACTAGATGACTAACCTGCTGCTCTCTCATCCTCCTCCTTATACTCCACTCCTTTTATACACCATGATCTCCTGCCTCTCTGTAGCAGCCTCCGCAACTCCAACTCCCTTTGTTCCCATCATCTGTCCGCATCTCCATTTGACTCCTTCTCTCTCTGTTTCACTGTCTATCCTTATTTCTGTTGTTTTTCTCTCCCTGTAGTTGCACACAAACCCTTGGCTAGAAAATAGTACTTATGAGGCTGACAAACATAACAGCAAAACCTGTTTTTGGAGCTGACAGTATGACTTCACAGTCACGACCTGTATGTCTAATAATAGGGCTTCCTTGACTGGAATTGGCAAAAGCCAATAGCAAAACACCCAAGACAAGTCTTTAATGTTTCTAAGTGCTCTGTAATACTGTTACAGCTCCTATTATTATCACCCGCATTGAAAAGTCAGAAGTGAAAGCCCACATGTGAATTCAAAACCTGTGTGCTATTTCAACATACCATGAGTGGATTCAACTTTGATCTATACTGTACTTGCCATAGTTGTATGTGGACACAGTTTTTAGATCTGTTTACTTTAAGTTTTTTCTCTAAATGAAGTTGTTTAGAGAATCTGCTCATATTTCTTATCCCACTGGACTTGAAATGATGGCCAACGGGCAAAGATTTTATCATTCTGAGCTAACAGTAGATTTTTGAGATCATAAAAATTCAACTAAAGATACAATCTGCTGCTGAGAGTGTACAGCCGCACTAGCGGCTCTGCAAAGTTGCACTAAGACAAAATGGTGCTTTGAGCAAAATGATAACTTAAGCCTTTGCTAACGTGCTTGCAACGTCAATACTAACATGCTGATATTTAGCAGGTATGATGTTTACCATGTTAACCATCTTAGTTTAGTATGTTAGCATGCTAACATAATTTTGACCTGACATTGGGGACTAACCTTCATTATTACAAATTATCCTAGAGGGGAACATGAATGTCTGCACCAAATTTAATTTTTGCCAAATTTGGAATGTCTGACATTCAATCCATCCAGCACTTATTGAGACATTTCAACTATACCGTAAATATCAGCCTCATGGTGATGCTAGAGGAAAGTCAAGGGATCCAGAAAGTTAATAGGATTTATTGTCTGGCGTTAGAAGAAAAGGATCAGGGGATCACCAAAGTCAGAAGGATTCATCCTGTGGGGACTATGAATGTCGAAAGATTTACAAAATTTCATGTCAATTCATCCAATAGCTGTTGACATAATTTAGTCTGGACCAAAGTGGTGGACTGTCCAACCAACAGACAGTCTGACAGACTGATGTTGCCAACCCTAGAGCCACACTGCTAGTGTGACTGAAAATAATGTTTTAGCCTCAGGTTTGCTTACTCAATCACATAGTAACGTACAGAGTGCTGAGGTTGCAAATAGGGCTAACTGAAAATGAGAAATTTTACTCACTTATGCAGTGTTTGCCTTATAATGGTACAGGTCTGGTGGGCCGCATATTTATTTTTTTAATGCCAAAAATGACACCAAATATCCATTCATTGGAGGCCTCTCTGTGAAGCGCTGTTTCAAAACATGAGTCAGCCTCTGTGTCGTTGCCTGAGAAATTCTTGGTAGCGTAGCTCCTTTAAGGAATAGGGCAGTGCGTAATGTGAGAGCAGCAGATAAATGATGGTGAATGCAAGCTGAGCAGAGGAAAAGGTTAGCAGTAAGTTGTCAATCTGGCAGTAAATGTACAGTACAGGCTACATTGTGTCAGTTAATATATGCTGTAGCTTTGCTTCACAAGAAAAGTGTTGTCTGTTGCTTCCCCAACCGCTGGAAAAATGAAGGGGGTTAACTCCAAAGTTAGCAACAATGGCTTAGCCTAACCTGACAACGCTAAACAGAGAACGGAGAAATGTGTGGCTGCAGAGTCCCCCCCCGCCCAAGGCTGAAGTTTGGTCTTCATAAAGTGTAGTGATGTAGGGTGAGAGTTTTCTTTGCGATCCTGAGATCAAAAATGTAAAACCAGCGTGGATTTACAGCCAAAACAGCTCTGCTTTTCTTTCAGCCTCCCTCACCACTGAATGCATTTGGCCTGCTTGCAGAGTTGATCTACTACCTTATTAGAGGAAATGGAGCATTATGTCTTTTGCGGTCGTCTTTCTCCCCACCATTCAGGATTTACCATTCCCTGAATGATGGCAGTTTACATCCAGCACTGCCTCATGTGTCATTCTGTCGAGGTGTGTATGTGGGGGGTGGGGTCACTGCACATGCTCACTGAAAGCAAAACCACCTCTTCCCAACCGCCCACCACCCCCAAGGCTCACATCTATTCTGCCCATTTAAGGAAAAGCTGATGTTCACACAATTTGGGCCTAAATGAATGCTGTTCTCGCCGTTAGCTGCTGCTTGCAGAGCTGCGGCAGCGATGCACGCCTTCACCATTTTGTCAGCAGATGGATGGAACAGCGCTGGGGGCAGGAGATGAAGGGAAGGTGGAATGGGATAGAGAAGTATGAGTGACAGGTGTGTTGTGACTTCATTTGTCAAGTCAGCCAGGTGTGTCAGCTGAGCTAGAAGGTGAGGAGAGATAAAGGGGAATAAGAAAAGAAAGGAGGAGAAGGGAAAGGGTAGGAAACAAAAGGAAATTAAGAGCAAGGAAAGGAAAGGAAAAAAGGAGAGGGAAAGGAAGTAAATTAAATGAAAGCAAATACAGTATAGGAGCATAGAGGAAGAGAAAGGAGAGAAAAGAAGATGAAAGGAAAGGAAATTAAGGGCAAGGAAAGGAAAGGAAAAATGGGAATAGAGTGAAAGGGTTGTGAAAAAATAAAGAAAAGGAAATAGAGATCAAGGAAAGAGAAGGAAGAGAATAGAAAGTAACAAATTAAGGGCAAGGAAAGAAATGACAGGAACAGAATGAAAGAAAAAGAGAGGGAAAAGGAATAAGAAAGAAAAGAGAAGACAAGAAAGGAAAGGCCAGGAAGGGAAAAAAGAAAGGAACGAAAGCAAAGAAAAAGGAAAGGGAAAATCTGTGGCCAGTTTCATATCAGATAGAGATGCTTGTTAAATGCAGCGGCAAATGCGATGCAGTCAAAATAGCATTCATGCAGATTTTTAGTTTTCTTTTCTGTCATTGTCATTCAGTACTGACTGACTTTCTCAGTTTTACAGACACACACACACAAACACACTGCTTTGTCCCCCTTTCTCTCACTGGCTCTTCTCAGTGATTTGGTTACCATGGAGAAGCACATTTTTAGGCAGAAGGAGGTTGACATTATTACATGATAGAGATGGCGCTGCTTATTCTCCACACACACACACATCTCGCCTACAGGCAGTCGCCCACGCCACACTCTTCTAGGCAAGAAGGTTTCAGAAATGGCCCACATATACATACGCACACACATTTTCACAGCACATCGCGCTCCACAGCGTGCAGTGAGGCAGCGAGATGAACTCGAGGTGACACTAGAGTGGGCTGCCTCTGGACGGAGGCTGCTGATTGGTCGGCTTAGCTGAGGGTTTGACATCACGCTCCGGCTGGTCCGGCAGCAAGCACTACTGAAAATACATGTGTCACACACACGCAAACACACAAACACACACACACACACTATAGGGCTGGGCTTGTGCATCTTATATACATACACACACACACACAGACACAAACATACATGCACACAGTTCACACACACAATTAATTCCCCCTACAATATCTTCCAGGCTGTCCAGGAACACAAAGCTCAATCGTTCCACTGAAGGATTATATGTATTATATTGTTTGTTTGTGTGTGTATGTGTGTGTGTGTGTGTGTGTGTGTGTGTGTGTGTGTGTGTGTGTGTGCGCGCACGCATGTGTTCTATAACTTCTTTATTGTTTACTACCCTCCCCCCATGTGCAGTGTAGGCTTTAAGGCACATAACAAACACATGGAGGCGTGCCATTAGAAAATGAGATCTGTTTTTAATGTCTCTCTTTTGGTTGAGAACACAGAGGGCCATGAACAGCGGTCCCATGATGTGCGTTGCTCTATATGATGCTCTCATTTGAGGATTAAGCCTGTGGATTACAGCCTTTACTCCTCTCCATTGGCAGTGACTAGCATAGCAACCTATAGATTCTCATAGACCATGCGTTAAGGGGCATACATAAGGCTACATGTGTAGGCTCAGAAAAAACTGAACTTCACGTAAGGGCAATGGCAGCTTCAAAAATACCACATGGGGATGGCAAGAATTGTGATTAGATGCCGGTAGATATTGATGGAAGTGAAGACAACATTAAGCAAGGCTCAATTATCTTTATTTTTTTCAGTAACACACATCTAGAAAAGTAATTTCCACGGCAAACCTTCTGCTCACTGCAACCCCCACTCATTATCACAGTGAATGATGTAACGTCAAATGTAACATAATGCTAAAATGATGAATCTTCAGAATAGTCCCATATTTGGTAATGAAACATGGCGGACGTTCATATCTCAAAGTGAATGAAACAGTGAATGAACACAGTTACAGTTACATCACATATAATGTTGTACACATAAATAATTCCTAAAATCTAGAAAACCTACAATGATTTTTACATGTCATAGTTTCAAACGTTCTTCATACAAGTGAAATAGTACGGAGCTGATTTGAAGCCAACTCAATTATTCATCGGACATTAATTATGTCAATAATGTATTATTAATTGTTATCTTTGTGACCATGTTTTGAAATTTTTGTTTGGCATGGTTTCAGTGTCAAACAGTTATCCAAGTTCTTGGTGTGGTGTGGTCTGGATTTGAATGTGCAATAATAATATGCAATGTGCAGAACTACAGTAATTCTGGAATCCTTGTATGATTATTTATTTTTCAGCAACTAACAAAGCAGCCAAGTTTTATGTTAAATGTTGTCTGAATGTATGCAGCCAAGAGCATAAAAATGTCTGCAAAATTTCTTTTTAAACACATTATACATGTTAGAAAATAATTGCTGAAAACATGTGAAAAGACAAATTACATACAAATTGTAGAGTTAGAACTGTTTTTCACCATTTCTGTGTTCAGGATTTTTTGGGCGGGCCTGAAGTAGTGGATCGATGATGTAACAAACCCCTCACCTAACACTATATGAGAACTAGAACACCTTAGCATCAGCTGGGTGTGTGTAGTCTGTTGTTGCTAGTGCCAGCATGCAATTCTTTCATTGCAAGCTAAGCATTAGCATCTGGGGGATGCTAATGCTAATGCAGTCACAACAGTAGGTGTAAACTCTCTGGGCAGATAGAAAGGTCTGGACTTAACTCTGAGATATTCTAGATTAGCAGAGCAGTACCTCTTGATAATGGCATTGTCCGTGCACCAAGTTTTGTTAACATAAATGCACAGTCCCCCACGCCCCTCTGGTCTTACCGGAGTCATTAGCTGTTGTATCCGCCCTGAAAAAAACAACAATTTAACATAATGATGATTGGTAATGGATCCCTTGTTAAACCACCAGTGTGGAACTTTTACATATAAATGAACATTTGTTACATTCAACCCTTTGCAAAACAAGTTCGCACAATGTTGATTTAGCCTATCACTGCCAGATAAATCTCTCTGTATTTCACAGTGTATGGAGTTTTTAAATCTGGTGTCAGGTTTGACATTCCTGGATGAATGCATACTGTGGATGTTCTATGGGCAGAGTGCACCAGAAACTTCTGCCAGCCGGGCAGCTAACCTTCAGTTAGCTCTCTGCTAACTTGAATTTAGATAAAGTAATTTAATTGTGCTGCTCCTCTTGACTTTCCAAATGTTATCGACCAAATGGATAAAATTCTCATAGTGAAAGGATTAATTTTGTGGGGGTTGTGTGACCCTCAAAACAATTTATCCAGCCTATGATGGAGCCTATGATGTAAGGGCGTGTCAACAGTGTTTTTGTAATTACACTCACTGCCAGAAGGGGGAGACAAAAGTCCCACACTCCAGCTTTAACTGGTCATTTAAGTTGCATTTTTACTGAAACAAGTCCAAATTTATCTACAAAATAGGTGCTGAATTAAACAGTGGTTCCTAGTGTTGCTTTATTTTTAAAATGTCATCCATGTTGCTTATCTTACACCTACAAACAAGGACTATTTCAAATTGTATATATTTTTTAAAGGTGCTCGGCATGAGAGTTGTTAAGTTCAGAGGCTCAGAGGCTATCAGTTGGGGTGTGGTTTCAATGCCTCCTGCAGACACACTCACAGCATTTCAGAGCTCAGAATCAAATCAAATATTTACTAGCTATAAATAGCTTTTACATTACAGTTTTTTTATTTTGGAGAGTGGGCTTATTTTATAAAAAAAATAAAGTAACTGTTTTGTAGACAAACATGTAAAGTAAGGTATTGAAAATGGTATCATATCAGAACCAGTATACCAAGATTTCAACCAATGCCTGGCCCTGGTTATGGCTCTTCACATTAAAGAGTTAGAAACTGCTCCAGTAGTTTGATGTTTAACAAGTATCCAGATGTGAAGAATGGTATGACTGTTTCCATTTGGAGGAAATTTGAAGGGTGTAATTGGTGCCCTCATTTCAGTAAATTATACTATATATAAGGTAGCTTATATCCCATCATACACTGGGAAGGGATGGAGGGGGGTTGGGGCCAATGGGCTTAATCTTCAACCTGTGTTCTGAGTTCTGCCTGAAGGGGATGATGGAGAAGGGGGGCTATAGGTTAGAAGTTATGAATTGAGAGCTGGTATTGTCTGCTGATGATGAGTTGAATAATGGTGAAGAGCTGAAAGGATTACTGGCCACTGATAATCTGTGGCCCCTCAGCTGAGGTAAAGAGGTGGAGAAAGACAGAGAGAGAAAGAGACTGTAGTGTGTGGCTGGGCGGCTGCCCGACAGCTGTGGGCCGTGCGGGCAGCTGATTTACTTTAGATTAGTCTGGACATGCGCCAACTAGGATTCAATCAGGCCATGATGAATGTGCTTTGGTGCGCTGAAGGCTAACTGCTAACTGCTATACCGACTGCTAACAGTCCAACCCACTGGCCGTAAAGGAGTAACATTTTGGGGTTTCCAGAGGTCCCAGAGGTGTTGTGTTTTCAACTTGTGCCAAGGTTCTGCTGTGGAATACGAGGGATGACTGTTTTCCCCCTTTGATTTGGATTTATTCTCAGAAAAATAAACCGCTGGGATTATAAATACAGAGGGAGATAAATCCTGTTTTTGTGCTGTTGAAGTGAGGTGGTATTCTGTAGCCATGGCTACATGTGAGTATTTGATGTTGTCTATGGGTTCAATTTAAAGGATGAAATTAATTTTTATCATTTCTATACTGTACATGTCAGTGATCATCAATCTTCCATTGTGATGGTGCATTTTATAGAATTTTAGAGGCTGAATCACAATAAATCACATGTGTTTGCAAAAGTTATGCACTAACTAGATGTGTAGAATTGACACAAATCTGTCTCAATCATTTCTTATCCTTTCAGATGAAAACAATATATTTATATAAACAGTTCAATACTATTTGGAGCTCATCTTTCCTTTCTCATCTGTAACTGGAGTTTAACTATATTGTTTGTAGCCTTCCAAATTTAGATCTTTTTGTTATATCATCAACATGAGTGTAATGGATTAATTTAAAAGTAATACTTTTTATTAATGGGTTACAATGAAATTCACAGCATTAGAGCCTACAGGGCAGTGACACAACCTCTGAAGCCGGTTCAGTATTATTTTCTTAATAGCAGTGCAGAACTGTGCCATAGCCTTTGCTAAGCTATGTTCACAGATAATGGATATGTTGAAATGGTAAAACTGCACAGTCTGTCATATCTGAGTGCTCTTTAATATTTGATTAGCTGGAGCAGAGGAGGGAGTCATGCAGGGAGACTTTGGTGGAAATTCTGTTTTCTTCTTCTTTTTGTTTTTTAAAAAAGGCAGAGCTAATGGCATTTACGTATATGAACTGAAAAATGCTATAAAAGGTTTGTAGAGGTTGTGTGGTTGACAGATGCTGGTTTGCCTCACAAGAGTTCTTAATGTCTAGAAAGAAATTGAATCTGCACCTTAATAAAGTTAAATACTGCTGCACTTGTTTGGTGCTAGGCTCAATGTTCAATAAAATTTGTGTTGTGTACATGTTGACAATACCTCAGATTTCTGTGTCACAGGCATGCTTAACCACTTTTTGTTAGGTATTCCACTCATTTAATGTCCTTAATTAATGCTGCTGAACCCAGCTTGCCAAACGCTTTTGTCCTTTCAACCCTTACAGGTAATGTGGGTATGCAACCTGTGCCGTAAGCAGCAAGAGATTCTCACCAAATCAGGAGAATGGTTTTCGGGGTCAGGGGTGCGGCCTGGGAGCCTGGGCACCTCTTTGACCGACCCAGCCACGGGAGGTGAGGCCCAACGGGACAGGAAGCTACTCCGCTCCAGGTCCCAAGCCCCGCCCTCTACCAACTCCAACACAGGCCTGCCAGACGGGACACAGCCGCCCACTGGTGTCACTGCTGCCAAGGGTGCTGACACCATGCCCGGCTCCCGCTCCCAAAGTGAACCACCCAGAGAAAAGTAAGACATCATGATACACTGAACCCAAATTCTGTGATGTATTCCAATTTTACACCACAGTAGCTGCCATTAGAGCATGTTTTATAAGTGAAACTGGGGTGTGTGTGTACTTTTTGTAACTGGTGTGTGTATAACTTTATTCATTAACATGAAGGGAATTGGAGGATTGGAAAATAGAAACCATGTTTTTTCTTAACTGTGAAAGATAGGCTGGCTGAAGCTCTCGTTGTTTTTTTAATCCCTGGGGTAAAAAAAAGAATATATCTGTGTCTGTTCTAGCTTAACCAATGTAAAAGCTAGGTCACAGGTTTTAGTCTTGAGAGGTCTTTGATTCAGTCCCTTTTGTTTTCATTTGATGGATGAGTTCAATAAGAAGGTTTTGCAAATATATTTGCAAATATAGGAACATTCTTAGTGCAGTCTATTCCTGTACAAAACACATTTCTCAGCATTTTTTCATATTACAAATGCCAACATTGCTCACCTGTTGTAATGGAAATGATGCACCTGTGCTTATGTGTATGTAGACTATATGTTATAATGAATCCCTTTCTTATCCAGGAAAAGGCCAGTTTCCCTTCATGAACAAAATGGTAAGGGAGGCATGGGGCGTGGTAGTGGCCGGAGGCCTGCTGGGAAGTTGCCGTCTCAGTCATCCCTGGATGAGCGGGTAGGCCCCGGGGACCGAGGAGAGAGACGGTTAGGAGATGGTCGAAGGCTGGAGAAGATCCATTCTCAGGACTATGAGGATGGGGAGGAGAATTTGGGTCGTTTAGAAACACACCGCAGACGCCCAGAGGATGAGGAGCAGAGGGAGCGCCAACGCCGTGAGGAGGAGTTCCAGAACCGTTACCGTAGTGACCCCAACCTTGCCCGATACCCAGTTAAACCACAGAAAGAGGAGCAGGAGATGCGCATGCATGCTAAGGTTTCCAAGGTCCGCCATGAACGACGGCACAGTGATCTGGCGATCAATGAAGTCGGACTAGGGCCTGGTGAAGGAGGTGGAGGTGGTGGAGGAGGCAGTGCAGGGGAGGTGCCTGAAAACCGTCTGGCCAGGAGAGGAGGGGGTGGGGAGAAAGACCGCAAGGCCGTTTTGGAGAACCACCAAGCTTACTCTGTGGATAGGACCGTGGGGGTTGGAGGGGGACCTCCACCTGCTGTGGGTGGTGTGAGATCAGGGCCCCAGCCTGGGGGACCGGTGCCTCCAGATTGGGGCCCGAACAAGGGCCGCCTAGAGCCTGGTATAACACGGACACCAAGGGACAAAGGTGGGGATAACCTGCTGAGGAAGGACTCTCAGAGCTCGGACCAGTCGGAGTCTTTGCGGCCGCCCCCTCCACGGTCATACAAGAGCAAGCGCGGAGTCAACAAGAGGCAGATGTCCATCAGCAGCTCAGAGGAGGAGGGCGGCTCCACGCCCGAGTACACCAGCTGTGAGGACGTGGACATGGAAAGCGTCAGCGAGAAAGGTCAGTCAGACAGATGTGTTCACTCCAGTAGCTTACTAAGCTAAATCTATCTGAACTTGCATACCTTGCAATGTTTGCTTTCATCAATTTTCTTACATTAGATAATACTCACTTTCATTTGTTAAAGCTACATTTCAAGTCTCATATGTCATTTTCTAGTCACCAAAACTTGGTAATGAGCCGCAGCAGCTCTCACCTAGCTCACATGTTCATCCATAATCTCCACATATGATCCTCATACTGTCTAGCTGAAACAGAAGGGATCTCTGCATTCGTTGCATTCTCATCATTGTCAAGATCACTTTCAGATTATGCCTGTATCACCTACTGTATGCCCAGTACAGTGTGGGCAGGATTAGATTCATAACAGTAATAGGAGTGATGGCTAATTGTAACCGACCTGCCACTGATACCCTGAGAGATAGAAAGATCCTGACTGAGCAATTGGACAGGAAAGAACTGTTTTTCAAATGAATGATGGGTTCAAGATTCAATAATCCTAAAACAGCTAAGTACAATAAGAACACCTCTCCGTATCGTCATATCTTCCTAGCCCATCTAAAATTGCCTTTGTAGGAGAATCATGATACTGAAAACAATAAAGCAAGACATATTTTAGCTCATAAGATTATTCTAATACCAACACATTCTAATTTCGGACTGTAAAACTATATGATGACTCACAGGATGAAGCACCCACCTAGTGCACAGTGCATTTCTATCCCTGTGTGTCATCTACACCTCTGTGCTGTGGCTAAACCCTGCTGCTCTCAGGACAGTTCTCATTTATTTGGAGAGTCCCTGTGATTTAGGCCAGCAGATTTGTGGAATTAGGTCAGTGGCTCTCTTGCTACGTAATGCTTTGCAAACAGCCAGCTGCACCACCCAACCATGGACCACCAGCTAAAATCAAGCCCGTTGTGGTTGCATGCTATCTGGTCACTTCTGGCTCCTCGCTACCAATGTTTTTTGCAGCTCACCGCTGGTAGAAGCAATGTTCGGCTATGCTAAGATAAGCCACGCAGGGGGCTCTGAGTTCTAGAGGAGGCAGTAGGTAGAGTTAACTGTGCTCTATCAGCTTATCTCTCTCACCGGTCACAGAAGGGGCCTGTTCCAGATGTTTTAATCCAGATTACTATAACTCAGGGAATGGTTATGGGTAGATGGTGTGGATTGGGTTTATTAGCTGTTTTAAACACTCTTTAGCTAGCTGGGCCTTGAAACAGCATGACTCCTTTTATTCTCATCTGTGGCATGAAGCCAGTTTTGCAGGATATTGTTCAGTATGTATCCATACATACTGTAAATTCATCAGATTAAGTGAGATGGATAAAGACGCATAGGGTCAAGGTTTCTTCTTCTGTTTTTAGCAGAAAATGCATGTTGTTGTGTGACATTATTTCAAGTCTAGACTTTGGTTATGCTTTGGTGTCAGTTACTGAGTACTTAACATAGTATTGTTCTTGATAAATACTTAGAGAGTAATTAAGAGTTACTGTTACTGCAGGTTTATGAGATACAATATACATGCGAGCTCATGTTAATTTATATAACATGATTATAAATGTTGTCTGCAATTGAAGTGCCACAGTGTCAAATAATTGTTTGAAAGCCTCACAATGAAATGACTGGTATGGATGGTGATCAACCTCATTTGAATGTGATTGCCATAATTTATAATGGTGCACAATCCAACTTCTTAAAGTAGTTGCAGCCAGTCCCAACCCAATAGCCCCAGTGGTTGTAAATGTAAAACTAAGTAATAAGTAAGTGGACCGACAAACAAAACTTGTGTGATCAAGACTTTTGAATAAGGGTAAAAGTGCAACTTTTAAACCATGCGGTATACATAATCATAACTCGTTATGAGGTTGAATACCTTTTTTGCCTTAGACATTATGTAGTAAATGTTAATGTTATTTTTATACAGTGAGTCAACTATATTTGACAAGTAAAAAGGCTTGACAATAAATGGATTAAATGCAGCACACAAGAATTGAGGTTTGAGGTTATGCGTACACATTTCTCGGATTACAAGCTGTGATTTTTAAACACTTATCACAAAACAGACATGATGTATAAGAGGGTGTTATGTAATATTCATGTATGGACAGTTGATTCTCTTCAAAATTACTGTAAAACAGTATTCACACACAGTATTTCACATTCTGCCCAAAAAATTGCAACCCACCGTATATACCAGTGAATCTTCCAGACTGGGCCTTTAATGACACAGCAGCTTTGACTCAGTGTTTGAAGTAAAATGGAAGGAGGGAGCGATTCAGTGTAACTGGGTTACTTCCGTGGTGTAAAGAAAAAAAACAAAGTGATAATGGTTCTGAGGAAATGGAAGGGGAAGTCTTCTGTCGGGGATGACATTTGGTCCCAGTGTGTTTCATTTTAGCCACTATTGTGTGTAGTGGGCCTGTATGAAATATTCCAGAATTACTTTAATGGTCCACAGAGAATGAGCATGAACATGAACTTGCTTTGCTATACTGTAGGTGCAGCAAGCAAAAGCGATGATGTGGAATGAGATTTTTTTTTATAGTTGAGAAAACTGAGTCAGTTATAAGACAACAGGTCTTGTGGCATTGTAATACAGCCTTTTGACTCAGTGTGCAGTGTGTCGTCTGCCTTTTCAGGAATGTAGAATATCAGTGCAAATAGCAAACTGCTATTTATCTCTGAGGTACTCATGCCAAAACCTGATGCTCAGAATTGATGTTTTTATTTTTTTCTGATATCAGTCTTTATTGTAGTCTTGATCCAGCACCATCATAGTACAAACCATGATCCTGAAAAGCAAAATCAAAGTATTCAGTCACTCAGGGGTTAATTAAAATTGTTATGATAAATTGAAAATACAAACTCATTGGATGATAGTGGGCAGTGATGTTAACAACCTTCCAAGTAGGAAAAAATGACATTAGGCATGTGCAAAGTATCAAACAACACAAATCACTCCAACCAAGAAAAATCTCTTCCTGTGTCCAGTTAATAATATCCATGTAGAATCAAAGATGGTGCAGGATTTCTTCCTTTCTCAGTGACTGGAGTGCTGCCCAGTCAGTCACAGTGGACCCAGTACTGCCGCTGATGATCGTAAGCTATATCGCAACAATACTACTGATAAAAACAGTAGTCTCATTTTTACAGTACATTATATCTTCCATTATAGAAGTAGGTAAAATATGACTTAAAGGCAAGATTATCCTCTTGAACAAAACAGGTAATATATTCTTTGCAACAGTAAGATTCTCTCTTATTCACACATAAATGCAGATTGACATATACTGCTGTTTTATCACACAAGAGTGTCTTCACTAACAAAGTAAACAGAGTTTCACATGATGACTGCGCTACATAATGAAACCAAAGAAATGCTTGTGCAAAACCTTTTAAAGTTGATGACAGAACAGACTCATTTCTTAGCATTAGCACAAACAAAACAAAAATATCAATTCTGTATGAATGTACATTATTTATTTTTGGTAACATGATGGCATACAGTTAAGTGTTAACGCAGCAAAATTAAAGAACATTTGCTGACACATGCCTTTTAATTGTTCCAAGATTCAAATCTATGACCTTTGGTCTGTCATGATCCCCACCTGTTGAGTAGTCTGTCTGTGGACACTGTTAGGCCCAGCAAATTCCATAACAGACATGTCTCCTCTCATCTATAATAATATTTTTATGGACTTATTGTATCGTTTATTTTACTTTACTGCCATTGTGAAGCAGACCTTCAATGTGTTGTGAAAGGTTCGTCATTTTATTTGATATCTTTCTTAGCCTAGCTTGCTAGCATAATTCATACACCTGGTTTAGTTTGGTTTGCTTAGAATAAATTGAACTCAGAACACCTGGTTGATATTAATTACACTGAATGAGTAAATTGTGTTGATAGTAGAAATTATGTTAAAGACAGAAGACAATTTTTTTTTTTTTTTTTTATCAAATTAGCACATGTTGGTATTTAGGGTTTTTTTAGGCCATGTGGAGGAGGAGAGTTGATGGGAGTTCAAGATCATGTGATGTAGAGATTTCTGTTTATGTGATGTTAGAGGCTGTGTGTGGGATTTTGTTCATTTTCGTTCCAGCAAATGGTGAAGTAACAGATGGAGCAGTGGAGGAGGACACACACACACACACACACACACACACACACACACACACACACACACACACACACACACACACACACACACACACACAGAGTATTTATCAAGAACAATACTACATTAATACCTGCAAAGAGCCGATGCTTTGATGTAACATCAGTTAGAAGAGCAGCCCAGATTCTGTAATCTGCCCAGTGTGTTCATCCTCCAAAACCAAAAATGCCTGTTCAGCAGTTCAAAGTGTGGAGTCAACATTTATCCTCTCAAGCATTCTCAGTGGACTTTAAGATTTCAGATTAGCAGCACTACAGTCATGTCTACTCAGACTTTTTTTTCTCCTGATTTCCACTATCTCCATCACTTATGCTCTTATTGGCTAACCTGTCAGATAGAGCAGTCATTTTCCCTTTGGTTCCCACTGAATATTAATATAAATGTTTTTTTGACTTATGGATGTGTTCTTTTTTTCCATTAAGTTTAAGCTCCGTTCACTTCCTTCCTGTTTTCTTTTGCCATGAACTTCAGCTGAATCATTGGCCTCACTCTGTGCCAGGCACGCACATTTCACTTACCTTAAAACTGAAGTTCTTCAAAGTCCCCTGAGAGCCTTTAAATCCCCGTCTGATGTCATTATGCTGTTGTTTTATTCCTGAGGTGGAATACTGGCCATGAATCTCACAGGCTGCTCTGATCTGATGCTGGGCCAGTTACTGTAACTTCCTGTACTTGAGCTGACCATCTGTCAGTGTTAATGAGAGCTGGGATACACTGACAGTCACTGGTGTCTCTGCCCCTGGACAGGCTCTTGCATGAGTGTTTGACAAACCAGCTTGAAGCAAAGTGACTTCATCTGACTATGAATGAAGTTTTTTTTCTCTTTTTTTTATATCAGCTCTCCAAGACTGCTTGTGTTGCCTTTTTTCAATACGCTTATTGTATAACTTTTATTTATTTATGGCTGTTTTAACTTCTATTTAACATTCAATTTAAAAGTGAGGTGTATTCCAAACAATTAAAGTCAGGGAGTTTCATCAGTTATGTAGAAGTTGGAATACTTATGTAACTATGGATCCCCTGCAGCCCTAAGAGATAATTTTTAAAAAAAAATCTTGTATGCACATATTATGTATGTGAGCACTGTACATTACATCATTGAATTTTATAGATAGATTTTTATTATGATTTCATTTAGGGAAGTATATTTGAAGTGTATTTTGCAATTTGCATAAATTAATTGCATTATTGCATTACTTTCCCCCCTCTTTCTTCTTTTCCTTTGTTATTATGTTAATGGATTTTTTTGGGTGTTGAACAAACAGCAAATCCCCTCCTACCTCCCCTGCATGGGACATAAAAGAAAAGGCACAGGTTCTGGAAGTGTAAATACAAAAATGAAGGAAAAAATAGAAATAAACAAAAGTTCTGTCATTTACGATGATGGATTAAAATAGTAATTAAAAATAAAACTGTTAATGAGTAAGTGGCAAATCCTATTCCATCTGTCCATGAACCAACAGTGGTAGAATTAGTTGAATCTATCCAATGAGTTCATATGACATAAGGTCAAGTATAGTTGAGCCAGTGTTTTAGTGTCAAAGTTTGTGGAGATGTCCCTCGTCGAGTAATAAGCGTCTTGGTTTCCGACATACCAGCCAGCCTGAGGAGACGGTCCATGTGTATGAAGTGCCCAGTGTGTCAGGAGGGCAAGATAAACAATGGGAATATAAACCAATGAGGTATCTTATCCAGAGTGCCATATATAGTAGATTCTATGACAAACTTCAAACAAATGAATTGATGATTGGGGGACACCCTGACAACATTACCCTAAACTGTATCCTAATCTTTCTTTTGTCTCATTTGAGACATATCTTTCTCAGTCTTTCATACCTGGAATTGAAGCCTTAGAGCAGGGGTTCTCAAACTTTTTGGGGCCAGGGGCCAGGGTTTTTCCAAGGACCCCTTCATAATCATAACATTGATTAAGCATATGTGTACTACCATTTGTACTGTTAGATGCCATTGGAACTATTTGTATTCTAAAAATTTTCAACCTACATAAATATTTCAGACCTGTGTCATAGTGCTAAAAATAAACATGTTTCAATTTGAATCATGTTAATACCACATATACTTTTAAACAGAGGGTCACTTTATTCAAATTGCATTTGGACTCAACTTCACAGCATTTGTACTCAACCGTTGTCCTCCCAGGTACCTCCTTGCAGAACAGAAAGTCCTCCAAAATGTTCCCTTACCACGGATAGCAAACCAAAACAATCAACTAAGCCGTGCTGGCAATGTCTGTTGATTTGTCCCGCTGAATAGAAAATTTCTCACAGGAACACAATCAATCCAGTAGCTGTGACTGAATATCAACTGAGAGTTCTTCAATTCTCCTCCTCATGGTGTCATTTGAGAGAGGTACAGCCTTCAGTTTATTAGCTGCCTTTGTCCCAAGGTGTATTATTTTATTGCACAGCTTGGGGCAAGTAATTTATAGCAAATTATTTCCAATGGGGTCCATGGACCTTAGAGTATGATATAAATTTACTGTACATACCTTTTTCGTGCTGACAGAGACCAAGTAACTATTTTCTCTCAATCTTTCTCTGTCTCCCTGCAGGTGACTGGGACTGTCATCCTCTAGATCCTGCAGTGTGGCATGTAAGTTTCAGCAAAACATGGCAGATTCACAGTTTTTGTATGATGCACTTACATACACCTACATGTAGTCCTCACATGCAGACACATGCAAGTTTCAAAGTGCATGAAACAATGAAACAATGAAACATGAAACAAAAACTGAAACAACAGCAATAATGTGTCACTCCAGGCCCTCTTTACTTCTTTCTTTCTCTTTTTTCTCAACCTGTCCTTCCTTTCCTCCTCTCTGTTTTCCCTTCATTCTTCCCTCCTTTGTTCACCACACCTCCTCATAACTGTCCTCTCTATCTTCTGTCCCTGTAGCATCCAGTTACATGGCAGCCATCCAAAGAGGGTGATCACCTGATTGGACGTATCACGCTAAGCAAGAGGTCTGCCATGCCCCGTGAAGCTGGCTCTCTCCTCGGCTTAAAAGTAAGCAGGGAATCATTCACATGTGTAAAAACCAAACCTATAAATAATTTGTTAGTGTCTGTTTTAGATTTAGTGGAATGCCAGATGAAGATAATTTACAGAGAAAACAGATCATGTTAGGAATGAAAACAGGAATAGTAATGCTGTGTAATTCCTGTGAAAGCTGTAGTATACTATTGGATGACATTGAACGCTGAAGAGTATTCCAAGACACCTGTATGTAGAGTAGTTCCTGTTGAGCAATTACTGCGTCCTGCAGAAAACAGGAAAATGCCATTAAGCCTGCCAACATGTACCTCTTTTCCTTTCCATTCTTTTGTCTCCCCTTTGTGTGCAGGTGGTAGGAGGAAAGATGACAGAGACAGGGAGACTTGGGGCCTTCATCACCAAAGTCAAGAAAGGCAGCCTAGCAGATGTCGTGGGACACCTACGAGCAGGTGCGAATCCCTTGAACATATTGTTCCTAAGCAGAAGATGCTGTAGTACCTTGTGTATACTTGGTTGATAACAGTATAATTGTGAAGCTGACTTTTAAAGTTGAACTGAAACGATCAGTCGGTACATATATCTCTGCTTTTTTTGACTTGTGTAATGTACAAAATTATAATTACTGTAAAGTAGGATTTTAAATTTCATTAATTTTTTACTGTGATATCTCCAGCTACCTTAGTGCTCTCCAGGAGGCATGAATTTGTAGTACTGACTGACAGTGTCGATATGGGATTGGTGCAATATCTTTGTGGGCAGACACAAAAAATAGTTCATAATATCCCTTATCTCTTTACAACATTCAATATTTTGGAGGATCCATTGTGCTGTTAAGTTTGTATTCCATGCAGAAAGAGGAATCTAGCAAACTAACTTCCACTTTTCTAACTTTCTAACATTTGCGCTGATTACCACTTGATGTTACCTTTCGTTCACGTTATGACATCACAAACTGAGTCATCACTTTCAGCACTGTGTTTGTTACACAGTATCCAACGGAGTCTAACTAGTGTTAGTGGTCTCTCTTTCATGGGTCCACATGTGGTGATGGCAAATGACCAGACTGTCAAAACTCACAGCAACAAGTAGCCCTGTCACTACTCCATATGTTACCTTGGGAATTTGATCAAATCTACTGGGAATCTGTGTTAACATAAGCAAACCAGGCTAACTAGCTTCCATTTCAGAAGTGGAGTGTCCATTTTCTGAGTTGAAGCTATTTAGCCTAGATTGCTGGCAAGTCGTCCAAGATGTTGAATGTTATAACGGCTAGATGGCTTAAAGCTGAATGCCAATGCTATGTTGGCTTATTGAAAAAGCGGGAAAACATCTTGCATCAACGTTCATGGCATATGTGGCTTCCATGGTCTGATGACATGGGAAAGGTCCATCTAGTAGCATGAAGCTAAGAAGCTGTGTCCACGAATAAGAAGCTGTTTCCACAAATAAAATTTTAACCTCTTTTGAAAGAAAAATATGCTACCTAGCTGCAGTATCTTTATAGTTTATATTTCCATATATGAAACAGTGAGCAGAATTCAAATTTCAGTGCCACTTTTAAGTTTAAGTTTAATTCTCTGAGAGCACCTACTTTACTTTAGTCTTTGTCAGCAAATGCAATGATGAGCCTCAGGCTGGATCATCACTATGTGTGTTGGCCATCTCGGTTCCAGGTGATGAGGTGTTGCAGTGGAATGGGAAGTCGTTGCCAGGAGCAACCAAGAAAGAAGTGTACAATATTATCCTTGAATCCAAGGCTGAGCCTCAAGTGGAAATTGTTGTTTCAAGACCTATCGGGTAAGATAAATATGTGTAATAATGATCATATAAACTACCTGAGTGATGGTTTTATTTTTTTTCTGACAGATACTTTTGATATGTCTCCTTCCTTTATCTAAAAGCTCTATCCACCGAATTATGTCCAAAAACTTCTTGAGAAAAGTGTATAGAGCATATCAGTAAGTAGTGTTGATTTGATGGGTGGTACCCCCTCCCCTCATGCCTTCCTTGAAATCCTGAACATCCAAGACAAATATCCCTCATTCCAGTTATCCTTTTCTCCTTTACTACTCACTATGTTTAAAATGTAAATGTGCATTTGATTGACTGCTTGCTCTTCTTATACCTACCATGTAACTGTTGGTTGACATGAGCCTGCTACTCATTCATTTTTCAAAGATGAATGTTCACTGAAGTCCTGATTGTGTCTTTATATTCCAAGTAGCTTTATGTATGTATAGTAAATTTCAAGTTCAGCAATTCTCTTTTGTTTTTCACAGAGACATCCCAAGAATCCCAGAGTCATCCCACCCTCCTCTAGAATCTAGTAAGTGGTTATGTGGGCAGCTTTATTGCCAATATACTGTATGTTATTACCAGAGTTTATTGTCTATGTAAGTAGGTTCTGAAGAGAAATAAGAGACTCTAGACTTGACGTAATGCTTATTCTTTCTAATCTTGGTAGTGCCTTTTCTTATGGTTTATAACAACATCTGGTGTGCTCTCCATCCTTCAGCAGGCTCCAGTTCCTTTGAGTCACAGAAAATGGACCGTCCTTCTATATCAGTGATGTCCCCTACCAGCCCCGGGACCCTCAGAGACCTTCCTCTGGTACTGCCTGGACAGCTCTCTGTGAGTACCTGGAAGAGAATGGGGAAGGGGCAAGGGAATACATTGGGGATTTGGAGTTGAAATACTATATCACCTCTTGTTGATGTGTATAGATATGGGTATAGGTTCACTTTCTTCACAAATTGTTACAGGTGAAACTGTGGTATGACAAAGTGGGCCATCAGTTGATCGTCAACGTCCTTCAAGCCATAGACCTGCCACCCCGACCAGACGGACGACCTCGGAACCCCTATGTCAAGATGTACTTCCTGCCTGATAGAAGGTGAGGTCATTGTGGGTCCCTTTCATGAGTACCATTGCATGGAGATATTAACATATTTATTGCCATAAATGTACCATTATCCATACTTGTTATTAAAAAAATACCATCTTAAGGATTAAGTTGAGAGACATGCTCCCCCCTCATGATCTAAACTCTGGGTGTTATGGCCTCTGTTCTAGTGATAAGAGTAAACGACGGACTAAAACAGTGAAGAAGAGCGCCGAGCCCAAGTGGAACCAGACCTTCCTATATCCCCACGTTCACCGACGGGACTTCCGAGAACGCATGCTAGAGATCACTGTCTGGGACCAGCCCAGGGTCCAGGAGGAGGAGAGCGAATTCCTGGGCGAGGTGGGAGACACACCATGTCCAAACATTATCTTCATACTGGTCTAATTTGTCTGCTGTTGCCTTTAAATAACCTTTATTTCTTGGTACTGCAAACATATGGATAATGTAGCACAACATCAAAAGGTCCAAGAGATTTCAAAACACATAAACCAAACCACAGATAAAGTGTCTACCCTCTCCCTCTCTGTCCTCTCTCAGATCCTGATAGAGCTGGAGACTGCCTTGCTGGATGACATTCCTCATTGGTATAAACTCCAGACGCATGACGTGTCCTCTATACCTCTGCCACAGCCCTCTCCATACCTCCCACGCAGACACGTCCATGGAGACAGCCCCAGCAAGAAACTACAGAGTATGTCCACCTGTACATAGTATATGTACATAAATTCTATGTATATATATTTGTTTGTTCTGTGAACCTACAATAGATCTGAGTGTGTAGTTGTCAACTTTTCCTTTACTGAGCTTCTTATTTTTCGTCTCTCAGTGCGGGAGATGGACACACAGAACCTCTCGACCTTACCCTCTCCTGTGTGTGTGTATGTTGTGTGTACGTGTGTGTGTGTGTGTGCAGGGTCTCATCGCATCATTGATACAGAGTTTGATGATGGTTTGATAGTGACTAAAGGTGGGTGGGGGGCATGGTTACTGAGCATTTCCTTGTAGTAGCCTGTAGGCGTCCAGCACTGGGTGAGAAAGCATCTTCTTGCATCCTCCCTCCATCTGTTTTTCCCAAACCTTCCAACCTCCTTTTGGCTCCACTGTATGTTTTAGAACAAATTGCACCCAAATTAAAATAATTAATCTTTGCTGTATCAGCGAAAGGCAACACTCCAAAGACTTTTGCAATTCATCATATTGCTACCGGAATGCTGATTTTGAATTGCAGTATTGTGGTGTACAGTCTTTATACTGCTGCTGTTTAGCAGTGTACTGTACTTCACTGAGGCTGCAGTGAACAGTTTCTCCTCTTCTGCTGGGCCGTAGAAACACTTGAAGCACTGAGTGCATGTAAGACTGTAGAGCTACAGTAGTTCACTGCCATTCCACTAAGTCTCCTGCCATTCTTCTGCATGTGTCTAGTCCTGCCCCGATGTTGCTTACTTTACTGAAAGGACTTAATGTACAGTAGAAGCTAAATTTGTGTATTATTTGGCAAGTAGAGTCACTACAACTGCTTTGTTGTTTGACTGTTTCTGCTGTGGCTTCATTTCCTGTCACTCAAATGTAGACCTGCCTGTTTTAAGATAGTAATAGATTTTTGGCCTTTTCAAATGCCAGATGGTTGAGGTTAGCGACATGACTGTCAGAAAGTGTACACAATCAGGAAATTATTTGATTTTTTGGATACTGTAAACGGATAAAGATAATAGTTGCTGGTTTCAGAAGTATTTTTCCCCAGTGTGAATTCTCCTTCTTCAGAAACTTCATTTCTGAGAATCTACATTTATGCCAAACTGACATATATAATCATATGTTATGATGGGTGGCTTTAAATATTATAATACTCATGAGCCTCAGCTGCTGTTGCTATGGAGAACAAGCCAGTCAGAGGCATCAGAGGTAGAGAATCAGAGCTTTAGTGAATTCAAAACCAAATGAATTAGAATTTTTGCCCAGAATCCAAAACTGAATTAAATTAAGCTGAAGTTGTAAAACAGTGATATCTTTATCTTCTGCTTGTTGTTAGAGCAGTATGTAACATAAATGCACTTTGGGAGTCACAGTTACTTTTTACTTTTTATCAATGAACCAGATATTGTGTTATTAATTGATACTGATGATTCAATCATGAGAGTTTCATGCCCATCCAAGCCAGGAAATAGCTCCAAATGCTGCTTTATATGGAGAAAATTAGCATGGCTTTTACTTACAGAAGTCTGGACACCTAAAATATTTTTTTGCAAGCGACTCTATCGCACATCTAATTTATTAATTTTGTAATGTGGAGGGCCAAGAATGTTGTAAAATCATCTATCTATCCACACCTTTTTCACATTTTTGAGTCATGAACACACCTGTAGCAAGTATATTAACCCATTACAGCTTCAGTATATATTAACCATAGTAATGCATTTGTTGTATTATCTTTACCATTTCATATCTTCATTATTTTCTACACCACCCTCTTTGCCGCTACAGTGGTTAAATATCCCTGAGTTAAAAATCTGATCTCTCTTATCATCTGGCACTCCATGCAGGTTAAACAACTGTTTAGAGATGCAGGTCTGACAGAAACATTGCGGAAACAGTCAGCTACTCAGGCTAGCTCATATGACTGGCTAACCTGTTTGCTAGCTGGTCATTTGCCTGTAAAACATCCTGATGTGATGTTCTACAGTCTGTAAGAGAATGGCATCTGTAATGGTAGTTAGTAGTACAACGCTCACAACTAGTGCATCCTTATCAAAGGACACACAACTAATGCCTGGATGTGTGTGTGTGTGGGTGTGTTTGTATGTGTGTGTCCATGCTTGTGTGTGTTGTATTCATATGATTCGATGAATCAACAAACATGTTTGTATGAATGTGTGTGTGTGTGTGTGTGTGTGTGAATTTTGCTTTTTTGCCCTTGTATGTGTGTGTGGTGTGTAGGTGCAGAGCGTAACTCCAGGGAGAGAGAGCGAGTCAGTACGCTGGCTGTGCCTGAGCAGCAGCGACCCGTCCAGCACCGCTCCCGCTCGGTGTCTCCTCACAGAGAGGACTCCTGCAGGGCGCGGTCACGACCCGCACATGTGCCCATGCAAAGGTCAGGATCACCTGCCAGCACTACCTGGTGAACTGTCAGTGGAGAGTGTGTTGTCTATGGTGAAAGTAGACTAGTGTAACGTAGTTTATAAGCTCCATACAGCCAGTAAATTCTTAATTTCAATGATCTCAGTGTTGTTTAAAGGTAAATTTACTGTAGCGTCTTAAATATGCATACCAGATTACATTTCCTAGCATCAGACAGTTTTGCTTTTTCATCAGCAGAACAAAGGATGTGTGGTCTACAACAGTGTCAGTGTGTATGTTCATGGTATTGTCGCTCCCTGACTACACTGTATACAATATGTGTCAGAGAATCAGTGTAGCTTGTTAACATGTGCTTATCAAAGCTTTTTAATCTCAATACTTTATGGCTAAATCATCACCAAACACTACAGATCTCTGTTTATGGCTTTTGGTGTGGCAATGTTATTAACTCTTCTGACAGCTGGAAATATGTTAATGTCAGTGTGACTATCATCCTGACATATTAACCACATGTTTAGCTTTGGGTCATCATTGTTAAATTATGTAAGTTTGGACTGAGCAGCCCTGTGATGATACACCCCATGTGAATGCACAGGACTGGTAGACCTAATTCAACTGACAAATTTTTAATTTGTTATTTTTCTATTAGCAATCTCAAGTGCTATGTAGTATCTATTTATTTCTTCCTCCATGTCACACACATCACACATGTGTTGCTTCTGCTGCATTTGATTGTCCATCGGTGAAGCATCCTGCAGAGATCAGTTCATCATAATAGTTATCTTTAGTTGTACCTCTTAATATACATGCATTTATAGACTGGAGTTTACATATTACATGTCAGTCAAAAAGAAGTAGAAGTGGCTTGCTAACATTACATTCAGCTCTGTCACTGTAGCTTATTAAATTACAGTAATGCTCTCACCTCTGATTAGGCCTATTCTTAGTTATTTATTCTTTTTTAGTAGGTTGGAAAGACATATTTTCTTTCATGGATGAATGTAAAATATGTTAACGTACAGTAAAACTTGTTAATTGCTGTCCAATACCAGAGAACCATCAGACAAAGACCAATTATTTGTCACTACAGTTTTTGCCACAGATCAGAAATGATAGTCATTTTGTATAGGTGTGTTGACTGTAGGTTATGTAATTCTAATAACATCATGTGGATGCTGCATTCTCATTCTTAGATAGTCCGAATCACAAACTCTAAATTTAGATATTTTTTACTCTTTCCTAATTCTGTGTATATACCTCTGTTGTACATACATTAATTTGATATTTCCATCAGGAGTCTGGATGAGATCCACCAAAACCGCCACCACTCCCACTCCCCCTCCCGCTACCACGACTCCCACTTGGAGCATCAGCGCTCCGGCGACTCGGACTATGAATACTCTGAGGACAGGTAACCTGTTTTTGGGGTCTCTGGGGGACAGGGGGATGAGGATGTGTTTAAATTCACTTGGTGATTGGAAATTTGTTGTAAAAAATATGACAAAGAACAAGATGCACACACATTGGATCAGTGCTCCTTGTGGTTCATTCAGTAAGGTAATTAGTGAGCACTTGAATCTTGTTTTGGTTGATAAGTGTGCGTAATGTGCTTTTACAAAACTAATTTCTACTAATACTACTAACAGTGTGAAACTAGTGATTGCAACATACTAAGTTTGTTGTATCATTCTGTACTTTTGAATGCAGACTTGACTGAAATCTCAGAATTATGATTTCCTGGTTTCTCTCATTCATAAATTCACATGCCTGTCTGAGTTGCCATCCTCTTCTGTTGTGTTTTCTCGGGTTGTTTTTCATTTGTTCACCCATCGTCATGGCAATGACAGTGAGGTCCTGGAGATGCACAGGTCTATCCGCGGCGGGAGTGCCGAGTGCCTGCACACAAACAGGTAAAAAGAAAAAAAATGACAACAACCACCATTCAGCTTTATTTTAATACTATATGCCGTTTTATCATCATTTCCATCCTCACTATACTTTAATAATTTAATTTTAACACACTTAATGTTGATATTCTCGATGCAGAGTGTGTTGATTATCTTGAATGTACTGTACATACTGTAGTGTGTATGTCTGCTTTTTTGCAACTGCATGTACACAAAATTGTGTCACATCAGCGTCAAGTACAGTAGTTGCACACTCATAAATTCATATCCGACTCAAAGGCATTCTCTATTGTCTCATAAAAACCCACACAACACACCGATCACTCTGTGAGGGGATTAGAGAGCCGCTCGGTGGCTGACCTCAAAGAAGGCAAAGCTCTTTTTGATTAATTTCTTTTATTTTTTGCATTTGATGTGGTCACTCTCAGCAGTTGTATACTTTTCCCACCTTGTTTTTTTTTTTCTTGTCTTGCTTTACGTGCATGATCTCCACCTATACGACCAGGGGCGTAGGTAGATACAGCAACACACTCCCCCCCAAAATGCCCCTGTTAGTAAATGGTATCCATAAAGACATTTACAGGTAAGCGTTTAGCTTGAAAGGCAGTCTTGCGTACCCTTTTCTGTTCCTGTCCAGCTTTCCCAGATTCATTTGTGGAGTTGGTGGGCCATTTTGTTGCGGCAGTGTTCGACGCAATAAATGCCCATGTCTCCCAGACCACTGTGCTGCTTGTGCTTGCTATGGTCGGAGTGTGTGCCTAGTTGCTTTGTCATGGAGCTGCTTTAACTAACTAAATAGTATGTGTTGCTTTTTCCCTCTGTACTGTATCTTTCAGTCCTTTGAAGGAAAATACCTATGCTTTTACATGTTGTTGCCCATTAAATACAAATCACATATAGGTCTATATATCAATATATACCTCTATACATCACTTCTGGACATTTTTCAAAACATAGCAGAGGTTTTTAGACTGATTCTAGGTTGCAGTGAAAACAGGAAGTCATTGGTGCAGTCAGGGGAGCTCTGCTATTTGGATTTTTAGAGACAAATGCCAATAAAGCTTTGCATTCAAAAGCAATGTTGTCAGATAGTCTAACCCGCAGGCTAAACAACAAGCAAACATGGACATTGTGAAGATTATAATGAGAATTTGGTCACTTCTTTTTAATGGTTAACTGAATCTCAAGGCCAGGATGTTGAGTGTCCCAGAATGCAACAACAAGGAAACATTTTGACACGTACTGATCACCACCACATTTCAAGTGTAGTTGGTTACTAGTCAGGCTAGAGGCATGGCTAGACGGTAGACCAACCAACTCTACATGTAGGTCAGTCAGTTGGTCCACCACTTTGGTCCAGACTGAACAACAATTAGATGGATTGTCATGAAATTTGGTACAGATATTCATGCTCCCCTCATCATAAAAAATCACTTTGTCCATACCTTTGGTTTATGACCGAATACCTGCCAAACTAATGGCATTCCCATCAGCCTCATCTGTACTTGTGTGTTTAGTGCTAATTAGCATGCTAGCACACTTGTGATGGTTAATATGGTAAACATATCTGCTAAACATCAGCATGTTAACCTTTTGATTGTGACCATATTAGCATGCTGATACTAGCATTTAGCTCAAAGCACCACTGTGACCAAGTACAGCCAAACAGAGCCGCTAGCATAAATGTAGACTCTTGAGGAGAACTACAGCATCTGGAAAACAGGTGTATGATGTCTTCTGTGGCTTTAAAGGAGACCGCACATTTATAACAAAAAGCCTGTGTTACAAACTATACTGTGGAGTTTGGAAGACATAGAGAGATTTACCCATATTAAGGACCAATAGTTGGGATATCGTTGCCTCTGCTTCACCATATTTGACTATGAAAGTGCAATTTTAAATCACTGCAGTACCCCTTTAACTGAATGGATAATAATGCCTGCCTGGAAATCAGTCTAAAACTTATACAAGTAATGTAAAGAATCTGTGAGTTGCAGTTAATGAGCTATAACATGTAAAACTATTAGTATTGTCTTTTAATATCAGATGTTGATCTTTAGCATCATAATTTGCACCAGATTACTCAGAGCACATTTACATGTAGAAAACACATTCTCACTCTTTTTGCTACCTCTGTAGCAGCATTTAAAAAAACATGCACATCATCTGTCAGATTTACTGTAATATCTCATCCCTAGCCACATGACCACTGGACAGACAGACCTACATAAGTAATTTCCTCCATTTCTCTTTCTCTGCTTTAATCCATTTTGTGGCACTCCTATACATTTGATAGATGTAGCTTGGTTTTTCTCACCACGTGCAGTCTCGATGGCTTTAGATCTTTAGATTGTGTTATATAATCTGCATTACATGTAATCTCCCCATATGTGTGTGTAGGGTCAATCCACAGGGAGGGCAAGAGGAACTCTCTCTATACTCTTACATAATGAATTCCTCATGCTGAGGTCACAGCAGGATGTGCTTCATCTGTGTTCATTAAGTCATTTGCTCTGTGTGGTGTTTCTGGTGATCACCAGCATCCCGATACAGATTTATAATGTAAACTGTGAACAGGAAGTTGAGAAGGAAACCATATTTTATGTTACACCATGATATGAATGTCGCTTCGCTGTCTCTTCTGATCATTTTGCATGAAGCCTGCTTAGTTTCACTCTTGTGCTCCCTCCCCAACCTTCACTTATTTTGTCTCTGCTTATTTCTGTCAGTTGCATGTGTCATTTTGTTTTTCCTTTGCCTTCCTTTGCACGCGGGTCTCTCCCGCTTGTCGTGGGCGGGGCACTGGCGTACAGCTCCACCCTTCCCGCATGCCTAAAGAACAAGCCACCCCACAGGCAAGAAGGGGGCAGCACCATGCCTCGTAGCATCCTTACACACCGTGTGCTCAGGTTCACTGATGAGGTCACGGTTAGGTAAGAACACACCCATCCCCTTGTCCTCTCGCCACCCCAAAACATTTTCTTTCCTCCTTTTTCGGGTGACAACACACCATGGAGGCTTAAGCATGTACTGGCAAACGCAGAGCATTAAACAACCACTAAACTCCTAAGCCCTTGTTGCCATGTGAGGCATTTGGCCTGAAACGTTATATGCAATGTCATGCGATGGCACGCAGCCAACCATCTGTTGAAAGTAACTGTTGTCACAGAGCAGCATGACGTGACAAACGACAAACATACAGCTGTGAGCATATGCAGCAGAGAGTAAAGTGAGTGCTGGCTGCTCTCCTTTCCTCCTCACTCATTCACTCCCTCAATCCACACTTACAAGCAGTTCCCTCTTCCACTTAGACCTGGTTCCCATGGCAACCCACCAACCTTCCATTTGAGTGGTCTCACAGTGTATGGCCGCGAGGAATGACTGGCTATGATAAATGGAGATACAGCATCAGAGCCATTACATGTTACTGCACTGTCTGATGGCCCTCCTTATTCTCTCTTTGTCTCTCCCTCTTTCTCTCTATCTACTCCTGCCTCTCTTTTTTCACATTACCCCTCATAATCCTTCTTTTTCGGTCTTTATCTGTATTTTTCTTTGTCTGCCTCCCACTCACTACCTTTTTGTTCTCATTCTCTCACATTCTTCACAATCTCTTCTTCCCGTCACCTCTCCTTGCATCCTCTGTCCTTGTACATCTTGTCTCCATCTCTGTTTCTCCTCTTCTATACCTCTCTCTGCTGCCACGTTGTGGCGGTGCAGCGACCTGCAGCCATCGTTGGACAGAGTGAGGAGTGCCAGCACCACTTGTCTGAGACCAGACACCAACTTTCACTCCCCTGACAGAGACAGGTATAAAAAAAAGAAGAAAAACATGCCTGTTTGTACACCAAACCACATTCATTCACACATTTTAATGGATCAAGTGAATGTCATTTGCACATTTGCACACATTATGATAAGTTATTGTAAAGATGAATACAGACACAATCATCATAGACTCTTGAAGTTGTCTTCGGTCACAGATTCTAAATCAGTATTTTTCTGGACTGCATGATTAAATGATTCAACATTTTGGGTTTAGGATGCTGCATGTTTTCACTCCAGTTCATGTCATGTGTCTCATCCACACATAAAAAACATAAAACACATCTACCTGCTGTTTAGAATGTGCACTCTGAAATAAATAAATAAATAAATAAATAATAATAGTAATAATAATAATAATATTAATACATTTAATTTGTACTTCACTTTTCATAGTGAAACTCAAAGTGGTACAGTATTAATAACAGAAGACACAACATAAAGAAAATAATAATAAGAGTTAAGATAAAAAAGCCTTCCTGAATAGAAAGGCTTTTAGGCCTTTTTTAAAAGAGTCTAGGGTCGGTGCTGTCCTCAGATGGTTAGGAAGGCTGTTCCACAAGCGTGGTGCAGCAGAGTGGAAGGCTTGATCCCCCCTACTGTGGAGCTTAGTACTAGGGGCCTGGAAGAGCAAGCTGCTGGCAGATCTGAGGGTGCAGGTGGAGGTTTGTAGTATGATCAGTTCCTGTAGATAGGGAGGCGCATGTCCTTTGATGGATTTGTATGTTAGTAGCAGGACTTTATAGGCAATCCCGAAGGAGACAGGGAGCCAGTGCAATGAAAACAGAATTGGTGTTATATGTTTGTGTTTCCACACATCTCATCAGAATACTGGCAGCGTTGTTCTGAACATAGTGGAGCTTCTGGATGCTCCTGCCAGGGATCCCTGTGAAGAGCACATTTGGGTAGTCCAGTCTTCAGATGATAAAGACATGGACAAGTTTCTCTGCATCTGACAGAGTTAGAGAGGGGCGGAGTTTAGAGATGTTTTTGAGATGGTAGAAAGAGGTTTTGCATAGATGTCTTATATGGTCATCAAAAGTCAGCTGAGGGTCAAACCTAAGACCCAGATAAATGACTGAGGAGCAAAGGGGGATATCCTGGCCCTCAAAGGTGAGATGACTGGGGGATGACTGAATCTGGTGTGGAGTGCCAATAAAGAGAGCTTCAGTTTTTCTGTTATTTATTTTGAGGAAATTTAATTTAATTTAACTGGAGGAAAGGACATCAGAGAGCGGATGTTGTTGACCTTGGCTCTGAAAAAGTCATGAAGCTGTTACATCACTGTTTTATAATCTCAATTGGGGTAGATGATTGTGGCTTCAGGAAATGATTTATGGTGGGAAAAAAAAAATGCTTAGTCTGTCTTTAATTTCAAAGACAGAAAATAAACCAGCAGTGTTCAGCACTGTATACTCCAACAGCAGAGGCAGTCTGAACAATGACTGACAAAGTTATAGAGCCGACAGGAGGGTTGGCTGAGTGCATATGCCATGTGTATTTTGGGAAATACGGAGATTTAGGTGAGAAGATTGATACAACTCATGTCTGTGAGAGTGGTATCAATCTTCTTATCTAACTCTCAGCAAGAAAGCATCAAGGTTCATTCCCACGATGTTATATCTTGTTTGTAAGTGCTCATAGCAGACATTTTGACTTGTCAAAGCAGGAAAAGCGCAGGTGTAAATAATAACACTAACGTAAAACACTTAACCTGTGCTTTTCCTGCTTTGACAAGTCAAAATGTCTGCCATGAAAAGAGTCTATGCTCAGATTTCTAACCTGACTTGGATTAAAAGCCTGCGTCAGGTCGAGGTGAATTGTTTTGTCAGATGTTATGAAGTCAAAGTGCATTCACAGTAACACAGCCTTGACTGTCCCTTTACGCACTAACAACCTCTCCCATTGTTCCTACCTCGGGATGCTCCTCCTCCCACTCCTCAGCCCCTCTAGGTGCTCCAACTCTTTGCCCCGCAAGACTCCCCCAAGACCCAGGATCTTAGTAGAACATGTGGCCCTTGAGGAAGACAGGTACCAGGCGTGCCCACTTTAAAAACACGCACTCCGGCTCTGCTTTCCTGCTTATACCCTCCTGACCCCCCCACACGCTGAAGCCTATCCTGTAGCGTAGAGCTCACCCTGTAGATGATAGCATTGCACAAATCTTGTGATCAGCACTGTTTCTTTCCATTTTCCTGTAAATATTTGTGGTCTAAGGCTGTGTAAACCCTCTTTTACTCTGCACCTGCTCTTTCTGCTGTGCACCTGTGAATTTCTCCACTTCTGGCTTGGAAGCACTTTCTTTGCTGTGACATAGTTGCTGGCGGGAAAAAAAAAAAAGTTTGTGGAATGTGTATTACTGATACTGCTATTTTGCTTTTACAAACCACAAAAAACAAACCGTAAAGTATTAATGTGAGCTGTTTACATTGTATCCAACATATCAGTCAATATTCAGTTTTCAGTTGTACCACTTGCCATTCTCCATCTCGTGTTTGTTTTTTCTTCCTCTCTGTGTGTGTGTGTGTGGTTGCTGTTAGTCAAAACAGGCAGTGTAGCAATTCATCAAGTCCAAACTGTCTAAGGGGCAGCAAAAAAAGCCTGGAGGGGGACAGGTAAGATCATTCATTCACTCACTCACCTTATTTCATCTCCTCTCATTACTGTCACCTCTTTTCTTCTCTCTGGAGCAATATGATATTTTGTTTTGTTTTTTCAGTCACAGCTTGTGCAGTATGTAGCCATGAATGCTAGCTGAAAATCAAAAAAGCTTTCTGCCATGAAGAAAAACTTAATGAACACGCTACAGGTCACTGTCCAGTGTTTGTGATGAGGATGATTTAATTTAATTTTTATACTTTTTTGTCAATAAGACTTTTTTGTTTACTATTGTGCATGTGGTTGTTTTTTTTGTGTGTGATTCCACATTACCAATGGAAGTTTGCTGTCAATCTACAGTAGATGTTTCAGTGTTAGGCTGGTGGTTTACATGGCTGGAGTGGAGCTACGTTCACTACAAAAACTCTACCTGTCAAAGGAATAGTTTGATATTTTGGGAACATATTTGCTTTCTTGCCAAGAGTTAGAAAAGAAGAAAGATACCACTCTCATATCTGTGCACCAAATATGAAGCTACAGCCAGCAGCCTGTTAGCTTAGCTTAGCACTGGAAACAGGATGAATATGAAAATATTGTGCAGCCAGCAGCTGTCTAACTAAACTTAGCATTAAGACTAGAAACAGGGGGAAACAGCTAGCCTGCTGCTGTTTCTTCACTTTTAATGCTGTCCAAAGGTATCAAAAATCTGCTGTCAGTGGCCTCATATTTGCTAGCGTATGGATCTGAGAGTGGTATCAATTTTTCATCTTTATTTTGGCAAGAAAATGAATGTGTGTTTCCCAAAATGTCAAACTATTCCTTTTATTTCTTTTCACTATGGACTCCTTCACGGATTAAACAGTATTACACACAGGGCCCCGACAAGAGCAACATTTGTTGTTATTTTCATTTGATTTAATTCTGCTGTATTAAGGTGTTATATTTTCATTTCTTTTTATTTGCTGATGACAGTCGCATCCAGCCCACCTCTATCCTGAGGGGCAGTAGGGGGAGAGGGGGCCCACTGAGGCCCTTTGGCCAGACAGCCCTGGCAGGGTCCTCTACTAACTCGCCACGGCCAGACAGGTGCATGCTATTGCCAGCAGTATGCCTCTACTCCTCCGTGTGCTGATTTCCTCTCTGTAACATTGAGTGTAGTAACCCTGTATGCACTAGTACCAAATGTACACACCATGTCCCAAAATGATCTGAAAGCTCCATTTTCAGACATGAAAACATCAAAAATATGTCAACAGTGATGTATGAAGTTTTTATGAGAGCTGTGTGGATGCAAATATTTAAATATTTCGATCCAGATGTGAAGCTGTAGATATAAATATTTACTGTATAAATGTTAACATTTTATGTTAATATGTTATGCTGGGATATGTATAAATACTGGAATACTGTGCATACTGTATGTAATCACACTCAGTGCTCCTCCTTTACTTCTCCTGCACCTTTACTGATGATTGTGATCCAATCCTCTTCCAACTTGACCTTTGACCTTTAATGCCGGACATCAGTTTGTTGATTCTGTGATTCAGTTTAGGGGTGCACCTCATTTAGTGATGAATGGATTTGTAGTAATGTTGTTATTTCTTCTTTCCCATTTCTTTGTGTCTTTATGTTGTGGTATGTCAGAGCACACCCTCATTGCAGCCCCTCTTCTCCAACGGGGACTCCCTCATCAGGTCGCAGGGGCAGGCAGCTGCCGCAGCTCCCTGCAAAAAGCAGCAGCATAGAGCAAGGTACGTTCTGTGTATGCAAGGGCATAAACTTGGAGTCAGAGAGAGTGGGGAGCAGAATGAAGTCATTGGTCATCAGACATTGTAGTAAATAATGGGAGACAAATTAAAGGAAAAACTTGTACAGGTCTGCTTGACCCCTACAGTGAGGGGATCTGGTGGCTCTGTTATGCTGTGTATGTAAATACAGCAGGCAATGACTTTAAATGACTGAATTAAATCTTTAGTCACCAAAAATGGACTCTTGTCTCAAGAACACTCCCTTTTGCTTTTTTAGTTTTGTGTCTCCTAGCATTCATCAAATGGACACTTGATGTACTATCAGTGCACATCACGCTCCATCTGGTGTCAGGAACCAGATCCTGCATCTTCAGGACATTCCCTATAGTCTCTCATTGGAATACACCAGTGTTACTCATGTTTTGTGTTTTCATTTTCTATTTTTCTCTTACTCATTTTGTATCTGTCTCAGCTCTTGCAGTAGAGGAGCGAGCCCGACAGCTGCAGATGAAAGTACATTCCTACCGGCCTTCAGCTTCCCATGACCCCGAGACGGACCTCAAGACCAAACGGGAGGTCAGCATCCATCTGCTCTAAAATCCCTCCACCTGCACTCAATTAATGATGTGTATGTTGCCTTTTCTATCCTCAACTTAAGCAAAATGATCATCTCCCTCCTACCCTCTACCTCCTCGTCTCTGTAGATGTACGCAGAACAGAGGCGCAGCAGCGACAACATGTCGGCAAGATCGTCAGACAGTGATATGAGTGACGTGTCAGCTCTCTCCCGTGCCAGCAGTGCCTCCCGCCTCAGTAGCACCAGCTACATGTCTATCCAATCAGAACGACCCGGGGGACGACTCAGGTCAGTCTTCATTGGCTAGTAATATGTTCTATTTAAATATTAAGGGTGCTTTGATTGTCAGCCAGTCTCTTCTCTTTTAATTACACTTAATTTTGTTTGTTTTATGCATGCTTATCACTGTGTGTCTTGTTTTTTTTTTCCTGCATGCCAACCGCTGCGTGTTTCTGTCCATCTGCATGCTCTGTCTCCTCTATACTCTCTCTCTCTCACACACACATACTCATACACACAAAACAATGAATGGTGGAATCAAAATAAACTGACCTCAGGTCCAAGTCATTAGAGGAGGAGAAGAAGGACAGGAGGATCTCATGGGGGGTGAATGGAGAGGAGGCGAGGAGGAGGGCAGCAGGAAAGAGACGTTTCTCTGAGGAGTTGAAGCGCAGGAGACACACTGTAGCTGGAGACACGAGGGAGTCCAGGTAAAGATCGATGGATCCCAAATGGTGAATTCACTGATGATGGCAGACGATCCATCTCCTCACTGTACAAGCAGCCCCTCATTCCCAAGATAGAATCCCTCAATCCCCATTCTTCTAAGACAACAGCAAGCAATGGAAACTTTTTAAGGTAGCGATTATAGACAATTCCTTATTGATCACTACAGGGAAGTTATTCTGTTTGTGCTGGGACCCTCTATAGGGAGGTCAGAGGTTAGCTCAGCGTCTTGCTCAAGGACACAAGAGTAGGATGGAAGGAAGATGTTGCTGCTTATTATTAGGTGCAGTTAGCTTATTCACGTTGCGATATCTGGTTGAACAGAATCAGTCGATTATATTTTGGACCCATCCACTCATTCAAAAACATTCTCATTATGTTACCTGCACTCATAGTCATCATAATTCCACCATGATAGTTTACGATTAAAGGGGCACTTCACCGATTTTACACATCAAGATCAGTTTACTTTTCATAAGGAGCCTATGAAAACAGTTTAATGTCTTCTGTGTTTCTGGAGGAGCTCCCTTAACTCTGAGAAAATAACTCTGATGATATCTTGATGTCTCAAGGCCAAGAAACTAAACTTGGGCAGAGGCAATCAAGCTGCTTTATATTGAACAATACTGGAACATAAAATTAGGATATCTTACCCAAATCTGACCATTCCTTTTTAAATCTGTCTTCCACAATGCCCCAACTTCAAGGTGGGGGCAACACCAAATTGCTATAGAACCCCTATGAGAAACAGCATTGTTGTAACTGTAATAAAAATGTAAACAACACTGAAATATGCTGAAACTACATTAAAAGTCTTTTCTATAATTAAAATTACTTAGAAAATTTCTTCAAAACATTAACATCCATTGTTTTCAGATTTGTATTTTGTTTATATGCAACACAAAATGAGACCGAATTTTAGAAATCAGAGGTCAAATTAAAAAAAAAACTCTTTAAAAAAATTTTTGAAAAAATTGCTAAATAGCTAACAAAAATACTAGAATTCAAAATTGAATAACTACTAAATAAAAACTATACATCTGCAAAAAGAAAGAAGCTGAACTAAAACTAGTAGAGCTGAAATATGCATTTAAAAAGTAGATTTAAAAAAAATCCTCACATTCTCCTCACGTGCACACACACATACACACACACACACACACACACACATCCCTGGCTGACCAGTAGCAGTGTGCTGACAGGGACAAACGACCCTATCCCAGTGGTCCTCAGTAGGCCAGCTGGTGATGTAGTGCAGCTTATTAGCCAGCTAATGTATTGAGGTCTGGGAGGAGGGCCCCGTTCTTTATGGCCTTACCACAGATCAATCCAAATAGAGTGTTATAAAAGCACAGCCCCAACGGCCTTTGACACACTTTCTGCAGTCGGAGGTGAGACAGAGAGAGAGAGAGGCAGTGCATCCTTGCTTGTGTGTCAGATGAAGAGATTATTTTCTGTATTGAACATTTATCAGTTATACACAAACCAAGCATTACACGTGCAAATGTGTGTGGACATTACACCCACAGGAGTTTATTGAACATTTCATTCTAAAACCAAGGGCACTAATATGCTGCTTTTATCAGCTTTCCACAAGATTGAAACCTGGCTGCAAGGATTTGCTTTCATTCAGCCTTAAGAAGTGAAGTTGGACAACAAGGACTGGCTCACAGTTGGTGTTCCAGTTCATCTCAAAAGTGTTGGACTGGGTTAAAGTCATGGCTCTGTGCAGACCAGTCAAATTCTTCCACAACAAATTCGGGAAACCATTGCCTTCCCCGAATTGTTCTTCCAAAAAGTTGGAAGCACATTGTTTTCTAAAATATCACTGTATGCTGCAGCATTATGATTTTCCTTAATTGGAACCAAGGGACCTAGCCTAAACCACAAAGAACTGAACCAAAAGTACACAGAAGTATGTAGAAATGATGTTCACACAGTTATGCACACCGAACCTTAAGAGTACAAAGAGAGAAAAAATAGGCAAGGAATGTACACATATATGCACATGCATACCTACAGTTTTTACATATCTTCTTACATCCATATTCAGTAGATGAACAAATACAAACCAACTAAACAAAATGTCAATAGAATGCATGACATTAATCAGAAACCAGTCTCCTCTTTGATTAAAATATAGATCAAGCAAAGAAAAGACTAAAGGCATCTCCATCCTTTCTAATCTTTAAGTTGTTTTATACACATTGGTAAAATAAGCTCATACTTACAATGATTCTCATAAAATATTGATATGCCTATATCCACAGATAAATTATTTACATAAAAATAGCATAGATTATGTAAAATGGACACAGTAGCATTGTAGAAAGATACAGACAGACAGTGTCTCTGGCTGCGCAGATGCTGGTTTTAGATCAGTTCTTAGACAGTAGGGACTGTGTGTCTGTTTTCAGTGAAAACACAGGTTTTCATTTCAAAAAAAGCAGACAATGTCAGCAACCATTTATAAAAACAGTCAGTCAGTTTTAGAAGGCCCAAAATGTAACTTATCTATAATTCAGACAAGCGGTCTGTTTTTAGGGAGACAGGGTGTGAATTAGTTATCTATTGTTGTACAAGGCCTGCTGGCTTCAGATCAGTCTTCACTCACAGTGGGATATTAATGTCTGTATTCTGTGGAGGCTATCACATCTACTTCAGGCCAGTTTAATGATAGCATATGGAGGTGACTGAGTACATACTACAGAGGAGCAGAAATGGAGGCAACGTGAGGCAGCATTGACACATCAAATGCTCCTTATATCATCTTTGACCTTTGCTCTTCAACCTTTCCCCCTGCTTGATATCTCTTTTTTATTTTTTGACACACTGCTTCTCATCAGTTTGAAGTAATTCAGTGGATGCTACTCATGTTAGCTTTTTGCTTAAATCAAGCCTCAGTCATGTTCAGATTTCCTGCCCTTCACTGCATTTTTGGCATCTCTTTAGTATCACTTGTGGTTGGATGAAAACTTGCATTCCAAAAAGTTGAACAAAACCAAAAAATACACAAATCACAAGGTTTTCAGCCAAAAACAATGATATATGACTGATATTATGTGTGTTACAAACATATCACACACTGTACATACATGCATATCAGTCTGCATTTTGTACAATATTGTTTGTCATTTTTGTTATATTTTGCCCTTGTTTTCTGTGTCTGTGCCTCTGTGTGTGTTTGTGCACTCCCAACTGCATGTCTCAGATCCCTCCTTTCATGCGTCCTGTGTTGTGACTGCCTGGACCCCCTCCATCCTCCAAACCTGGATCCTCGCCTCCCATCCTACCCCTCCACTGCACGCCCTTCCCTAACCCCTCTGCAGGGGGCGGTGGAAAGGCCTCAAACCACCCTTCCACTTCCCAGCCATGCCCTGGCTCCTCCAGGCCAGTGGACTGTGGTTGTCAGGGGCCTACAGGAAGTAGATACTACTGGGGACAGAGGTAGCATAGCTGGGCTCTCGTGCAGCACTTTGACTCCCTCTGAGGGGATGGACATGCGGCGGCTCCTCCGTACCCCTAGGAGGCAGCATCGAGCACAAGGCAGCTTCTGCCGGCGTGTAGTGGCTCGTTTGAGAAGAATGAACTTTAACGCATAGCGTTTCACATATGATTGACAGCTTTGGACTGCTAAAATATTTTATTTTTATTTGACACCTTTTAACCAGAATGGTCTCTTGTGCTCTAAATCTATTTTTGGAGAGTCCTGGCTAAAATGCCAGCACCATTATGTCACACCAAACAACCAGACACTGATAGGATGTGTCACTTGACTGTGGCTTCCTCATTCCCCTTCTTTGGAATCCCAGATGTTTACCCATCTGTTATTTTTCTGACATGCTATATAATTAAACATAATCCCACAACCACAACTAGTTTGAAATGTTACATTTGTCATCATGCATCTCTTGTCAAACATGCTGTTTATTTGTGTTCTACCAAAGTGAAGGTACAGTACAATGGACGTTACAGCATCCTCTCTCCATCGCACCAGGTCACAGTGTCACTCAGTGTCTTCTCTCTCCAGTCGGCAGATGCGAGCGTCAGTGGGCCGCAGTATGCTGAAGAGCTCCAGTGTGAGCGGGGAGATCTACACCCAGGAGCGCACTGACGGCAGCCAATCAGACACGGCGCTGGGCACGGTGGGTGGCGGCAGCAAGAAGAGACGCTCTAGCCTCAGCGCACGGGTGGTGGCCATCGTTGGCAACCGTCGCAGCCGCAGCACTTCACAGATCAGCGGCCCTGGTGAGTCATAATGGGAACCAAAAAAACATTTTCACTGGTGTGATGGAGATGTGGTAAATTTTTTTCCAAAACTTATTTTGCACACGGTTACACATATATCATATATATATATATATTCCATTTGAATGTTCACATAATACTGCAGTGATGGTTTAATTTCACAGCTGTTTATGTATTGCTGCTGTGGAAATTTTAAAAATAATTATTTGATTAAGGTGATATAGAGGGCTAAATTTGGAGGCATATTTGCTTGATTGACAGGTGTCTCCGCCTATCACACTGAGCCATGGTGGTTGCAGATTTCTTGCTCCATTTAGGTTTCCTTCCCTTTGCATAAATTTTAACTAACCACTGACTAACCGTTTCAAATATTTTATCCAGTTAATTCATTATTCATAGAGTAATGAAATGTTCACTAGAAGGCAGACTCCACCAATTTTATACATCAAGTTCAGTCTACGAGTCATGAAGAGTACTACTCAGCCTTTGACAAGACCCATAAAATGTCTTCTGGGGCTCTGGAGGAGCTTTGTCTGAGAAAATAACCCTGATTGTAGTGATGTCACCAGGGTTAACACATCTTGGGATTGGAGACTACAAATTTATAACAGATGAGCTCTGTTACATCTAGGGATGTGGAGTTTAAAAGGCAAGGGCATCCTTTTTTTTTTCAAGCAACTTTATTTGGCAAAGTCAACATATAGATAACATATATAGCCAGGGGTAAAGAACAAGCCATATAAGAAACAAGGCATTCATATCAAATAGGTATATTAAAATAGAATAAATACATAAAAAGATAATTTAAAAAAAGGAAAATAAATACACAGTGTTAGTTGCTTGAATTGGAAGAGGTCCTTATACAATCTAGGTAGTGTATCAATTCATATAAGGCATGGGCATTCACCGGGCAGAGAGCATCTAATTTAAGATGTAATCAAGTTGCATTATGGGAGGTGTAGGATCCAACACTTAGGGACTAAAAGTCAGGAAATCTACGCCTCTACTGTTTCCACTTTGACCGTTCTTTTAAAAATCTGTCTCTTGTGAGCCCCCCCCCCAACTTCATGGAAGTACAATACTAAGTCACCAGAGGGCCTGCTGAAGGATACATTTGGTTATTTTCAAGCTGGCAACCAGAGCAGAGATTGTGTATCCAAAAACTTACAGGTGCTGGAGCAAAATCTCAGACTGAAGCTCTGTCCTCTCGTTGTGTAGCAGAATGTGTTGTCCAGCACATTTGTAAAGAGTTTTGTGCAGGAGCAGGTTGATTTTTTTTAATGAAGGTCATTGTGTTAGTACAGTGTGTTGATCTGTTACAATATTTCGGTTTTCAACTCAGCTGTATTTTATTACGTGGAATGATTTGTTCAACATTCAGACCCAAAAATGAATTTACTTCACGCAAACAACATGTAATTTATGTCTGTGAATTTCAACTGAACTAAAGTGTTTATGAGAAGGATTTGTCCTGAGGAGCAGACCGTACCGAAGCACCACAAATTGCACGTGGCCTTTTGTTCTGTAACAGACAAACCTCTGCTGCCCCAGCGCTGGTTATAAAGACAAACAACCAAATGATATGTTTCGGAGAGTTTGGGAACATCGTGGCCAGCTGAGAGCCCCTCGCAGCTCAGCTCCCAGTCCCACAGCAGAGCCTTGCTGGTCTGAGTCCAGCTCCCATTTAGACTTCTTTTACCACAGGGGGGGTGTAAGACTCATGATGAAAGCCAAACGCTGTATTCCCCTTCTTTGTAGCAGACATAAAAAGCTATTAGAGAACACTGGGCCTAGAGGGGGTCTCTCGCCCTGATGTAAAGAAGAGAGAGAGGGAGTAGAAATAGCAAACAGATCAAGCTTAATTTTGTAAAATCCTTCCTGTTCATGATGGATGAGAGCGGACGCAGGTAAGGGAGACTTATTTTTGAGTTTTTAAACTTTAGGATTTTTCTTGGGTGATTAGAAGATAATATTTACTTAACATGTTGTGGTAGGTTTATGTGCTGTTGACCACCTCACCTGCTAATGAAAAGATCCATCTCAAACTCAGCATATACAAGGGATGATGGGAGGCTCAAAAATGCAGCTACAGTTTTCTCTTTGCGCCATACTTGCCTGTATTATGAGTCAGAAGGTGGACACACCCCAGTCCAAGATGCCACACAATGTTTTTTTGGCTTGTTTTTCTACCTAAAGATTTCCTGTTTACTACTGATTACCGGAGGGAGAGAGTTAGCAGGACATGGGTGTGACTTTGGACACGCTTCAGACGGAGACATCACAGAATCCTTAACTAGATCTTTGGGCTGTCCTGTGATTTTCTACTTTATCTATCCACCAGTGAATGGTTTAATCTGAAAGAGTTTCCATTGATAAAAGGGCTCTGGAAACAAGTCCATTTTTCTACAACCGCAACATGGTTTAAAGGAAATCTTTCTCTGAATCCTCATACTTTTTGATTTTCCATGTTCTATATTAAACATCTTGTTGGGCAGCAGTAGTAAAACATGAATTATGACATTACTTTTTGCAGGCTATCAGACTGACCTGCAGGGGAAATGCAAATGCTACTGAGCAGAGTGCTTAACCTCCACCTCACTGAACGACAGTAGATCACTCTGCTGAAAACAGTTTGGCATATTTTCATGGGTTACATTGTGTTTTTTTCATCACTCTCCTGTTCCATCCAGAGGGCAAGAGTAAGAAGGAGAAGGGTGCACCCATCCAGAGGAGCACTGAGACCGGTATGGCAGTGGAGCTGACCAGGAACATGAGCCGCCAGCCCAGCAGAGAGTCCAACAATGGCAGCATGAACAGCTACAACTCTGAGGGAAAGTCAGTAAACTATAATCTTCATCCCCCATCCACACACTCTACATCCTGCTGTTTTGTCTTTTTTTGTAATGTGTCTGTGCTTAAGGGAGAATGCCAGTTATTCAAAATGATGGTTAATTTAAGTCTGTATATGCCCATTTTACATTCCCACCTGTTTATGTAATCTGCTACTTTTTGGTCTCAAAATGCAAACTTTACACTGTTAAAACTACTGTAGCCTGAAGTGAACTGCTGTTCCACCCAGCAGACATCCTAAATAAAATAACATGGATGTGACAGTAGGGTTTGTATGCCAACATGTGGTGAGGGAGGGAGTGGTGCAGTATATCTAGGCAGGGGCTGACAGTAAAAACTGTAATATAATGAGAACACGGTTGAGAAACACTCAGCTTGGACACCGTGAGTCGATGATAAAACACAAACTTTGACTGAATCAGATTAAGGCCTGGTGTTTTCTGTGATGGATTATCTTGCTTGGGCAATTTTTGAAATGTTTTTCATGCTGTAAAAAATGAATCAGCGAATTGTTCAGGTTCTCCTGAAGGCAGCAAAATGAGCACTGAGAGCTCAAACAGTGCTGACTGTACACACACTACTGAGAATAATGTAGGAGAGAGACAACCACTGATGTTATCCTTTAAAGAATCACCTCTGTCATGATGTTCGTTTGTCTTTGATATCAGGAATTGTACCTTAACATAACAATTCCTGATTCATTTGTTTTTCCTGTGTTTTCTGTGTTAGTTTGATCTTCTCTGGAGTGAATCTGGGTGCCAGCAGTCAGTTCAGTGACTTCCTGGATGGACTGGGACCGGCTCAGTTAGTGGGCAGGCAAACACTGGCTACACCTGCCATAGGTGAGATATTAGAGATAACCCTCTTCTCTTCTCTTCTCTTCTCTTCTCTTCTCTTCTCTTCTCTTCTCTTCTCTTCTCTTCTCTTCTCTTCTCTTCTCTTCTCCCTTTCTCTAGCTATGATCTCAGTTTCAGGCTTACCACCTTCATTGTGACATTGATCTATTTTTTTTTCTTTTGTTCTTTAGTCTTTAAATATTTTTCCGTTTTATTTGTTTTTCTTCTCTGATATGTGTTATCTCTTCTAATGTCAATGTATTTTAGATTTTTTAATTCTTATTTTTTATTTTGAATTAAATATGTATATATATTGATTATTTTGTATTATTATTATTAATTATTAATTAGTTAATTATTTTCTAAATCACTTTCTAGTGTGTGTGGCTCCAGGGTATTTTTATGTATTATTTTTGATAACGTTTGCATTGATTACTACTGATTTTCATGAAATTTTTCACATTGTTTTTGGGCCTTTAGCCCATTTTATATGGACCTAATGAAACACTAAGCAACATGTGCTGTTCTATGTATATTGATGTATATTTTTATAGGCTGAGTGTATGGTCACTACCACTCACTGAGTTATATTTTCTGAGTACACATGTAGCTTAGCTGTACATGCTGTGCACAAAGTTTTTTTTCTCTCTCTTTTTCATTAATCTCTTCCTGTGGCACCAAACCAATCATCTTTCTGTCATCTTCATCTGTTTCCTAGGGGACATCCAGATTGGTATGATGGAGAAAAAGGGTCAGCTGGAGGTGGAAGTTATTAGAGCGCGAGGACTCGTACAAAAGCCAGGATCCAAATCGCTCCCTGGTAAAGACTTGACCCACCTTGAGATATCAGAGCAGCTAATTCCTCCCTCCCTCTCAAAACATCAGTTATACACTCTTTTCACATTATCTTATGATATACACCCTTCACTAGATACACCCAGCCGAAGCTTGCTCTGTATTTTTGCTTCTCATGAAGATATAACCAGCTGTGAGGTCTGATCTAGATTATATTGGTGAGTTGCTGTGCTCCCCACTAATGGCTTTTTTATTGTTTTGTCTCTGCCTTCAGCTCCATATGTCAAGGTCTATCTGCTGAATAATGGAGCGTACGTAGCCAAAAAGAAAACCAAGATTGCACGGAAAACACTTGACCCACTGTACCAGCAAGCACTGCTATTCGAGGAAAGCCCACAGGGTAAAGTCTTACAGGTGAGTGGAAGATATATTTCTTCATCACAAAGTTAAATGTTTTTTTTTTTTTTTTCAAATTCACACGGATAAATCATGTTTTAGCAGGAGGAACTATACTGCTGTGTAATTTGACAGAAAATGATTTTATTGACTCCTTCAGGTGATTGTATGGGGAGACTACGGCCGCATGGACCATAAAAGCTTCATGGGAGTTGCACAAATCCTATTGGAGGAACTGGACTTATCAAGCACAGTAATTGGTTGGTACAAGTTGTTCCCACCTTCCTCCTTGGTGGATCCAACGCTTGCCTCCTTAACGCGGCGAGCTTCCCAGTCATCACTCGACAGCTCCTCCGGACCTCCCGGGGTCCGATCCTAGTGGACCAATAGCTCTACACCGCTCTGCGAGTAACAAACTCATGAAATGTACTGTAGAGAGAAACAAAAAAAAAAAACACACAAAAAAGAGGCAGAAATGTAGAACAACAACAATCAGAAACAGTCACAATGAGAAAGCTTTGTTGAGATCTGACAATCACTCCTGTCGCGGTTAATTTAGTCTGTTCTAGGGAGCGCCACATTTCAGTGTTTCATATCCATTCAAAGAAAAATCTCATAGTTTTTCTCTGTGTATGCTGAAGATGCAGGGCTGTCGACAGACAACATGCAGTAGCTCTCGAGATGGGAGACAGTAAAGATGAGCAGGGTGGTTTTTGGCTGAATCAACAATAGCAAAGAAATGTATGTAAGCGTCGGAATGTATGGACTCGAGACAGAGGTAATCACCCTCCACAACTGCAGGTGGCACTCTCACGTCCTCTCTGCAGTGGCCTCTTTCAGAACCCAACAGACTGCCAGCACTTCTGCCCTCAGGCAGGGTGCTCCCGCGTGGGTATTCAGTCTGGAAGCACAGGGCCTTCTTCTGGTGCCTAGACCTTGGAGCCGCATCACTGGTCCCTCTCTCTGTCGAAAGATCCTCTTTTCAATATGTTTACCATGGCTCCTCTGAAGCCACACTGTTTTAGTGTGTTTGCTTTGTTGTTCATTTCTTTTCCCTTTGTTACTATTGGCACAAAATGTTTTTACAGTGTGTAAAATGCTCATGATATGTTGTCAGTCTGGTGTGTGCATGGAGAGAAAAAACAAAACAAGAGATAAAAAAGGATATAAAAACTATTTAATGTCTGCAAATGTTATGCAGGGGGGGACGGGTGATGATGACACAGCTTAGATTTTTACACTTGACAGTGAGATTAGCGTGCGGCGTTGTTTTCCTTGTTCCACCACTGGCAAACGTCCAGGCCAGTCGTCTTTGTATAGATGTATATTAGGCCTCCCAGGAGGTTGACCAATAAATAAAATTTATGTCACTTTGAAATATTACAAGGGTACAACATCACTGTAAAAAAAAAAGTAAATCTTTATTCACTTACTCAAGAGCAAGATAGGACCGTCTAATTTTTCACATTTTTTGGGGAGTGCGTTCCCTCACCCCAGCACGTTTAAGGTTTTTATCCAACCCTTAGTTTACATTCTTTTGAGATTTAAACACAAGCACAAGAGCTTGATTTTTTTACAACAAAAAGTTTAACTTTTTGAAAAAAAAACATGTAGTTAAAAAAAAGGAGAAAAAAAGCAATGATCCTGTCACTGGTTCAGTTCATTTCTTTGTCTAGATATTAGAAAACAAACAAACAGAAAAGAGGACTCGCTCACAGTTTCCCTCGTGCATCTCTGTGAATGTGAAAGTAACCAATCAGACTGATCTGTCGGGACACCAACACCAATGCTCATCCTCCGTTTGGCCCCTGCAGGCTCCTCCCACCCGGAGAGAGGCGGGGCCAGCATGACTGGAACCTGTTCCAAGCTGCATGCACATTTTTGTAAAAACGAAACAGATACAGAAAAAAAGATACTGAACTAGATACGTGTGTTAGTTCCACATACTGTAGGGCCGCTTGTATGTTGCATGCAGTTGTACAGTTTGCTCGTACTTGAATATTAAAGAGATAAAACCAAGAAACCGAAGCCATTCCCATTACGCAAAGACATTTGAACTCAACTGCAGTCTATTCCACGTCCCTCAGTCCGGTGCTGAATGTCTCTCAAACAACTGAATCCCAAGATTACGTTGATGTCTTTCCTCTACCCTCTGGAAGATGTACTGTATTGTACAGTAGTACTGAGCAGACCTCACAGCCCCTCTTACTGTTATTCCACATCATAGTATACCTCCAAGGGGCTGAGATGATGTATGAATAAATATGTAAAAAATCAGATCCACTTATATGGAAATATGAATTATGTTTCAACATAATGATTTCAGATATGCTAACACACGAACTGTTAAGTTATATAAAGAATAAAAGCAGATGCACAGAGAGTCATACACTGTAAATATTCAGCAGCCATTCACTGGGTTGTCATTGGGTTGAGTGATGTTTGCAAAGGGGTCAAGTCATATAATGAGGAGCGATTAGTGCTTCATTAGGGACCATGCAGTGGGACAACACAAGGTGATGGACTTGGGTCACAAACATGGCCGAGCTTAAACGCACGGCTGCAGAAACTACAGGTGTACCACCACTCTAAAAGTTGTTGTCTGAACACTTCTTTGTGCTTCAAACCCAATGTCTGAACCCCGTTCAGTCCCACTTCAGAAGAGTTGACTTTTCTTTTCATTGTCCGGTGAAGCTGGTTTATTCCTTTCTTTTTTTCTTTGTCAGTATTAACAGGAAAAAAAATTGCTGATTGTTTACAACTTATGTGTTCCACTGAAACAAAAAGAAAATTAGAAAAAAGTAAAGCATTCACTGCAACATTTCTTGTTTGTATAACAGATGTGGCTCAAATGATGTGTATGTTTTATATTTAAAAAAAAGTTCATTTTTATTATTTACAAATAAAAAGAATGTGTGGAAGAAAACGGCTTCTTTACTCGCCTTTATTTCATCCTCTCTTGTAAAACTAAATTATATTTCTTTCTAGCTGATTTTATTTGTTTTATGCTCGCAGCCCGCAGATACCTTGGACTTAATGTCAACAGGTCAGAATGAAAAACGTATTTCAAAATGCCATGTTTGTGGGAAAGCTAATATTTTCCTTACTCCCATAAATGTCCTCAGTCAGTGCTTTACTTATATATCTCAGCAGTGCAGCACCATATTAAACTAAGGAGATAAAGTCAAGGAGAGATTTAACCAGCAAACATGAAAATAAACGGTCTATTCTAAAAACTACAAATGAGCCTGTCCAAATAATATTAAATCACCAGCAAACTACTCATAAATACCTTTTAGGACCAACTGTAATGTGTAATTTCAATCAACCATAAAAACAAAAATGAACAAAAAATTGCTTGGGCGAAGTGCAGGAGCACTTGTATGAGTGACTTGTGTGAATATAGCTGGAAGCTGTATGAGTTATTTTACAAGATATGAGATTTTAGCTGGCCAAGTGATGGTCTAAAGACTGTCTACATGATTTAAAAACTACATTTAATTTAATGCCAATACTGAGGACATGACCTCTATGTCCTCAATGTTAGCTATGGTCATATGCAAGATTAAATATGTGTGAAGGGCAAACTTCCCGCAAAAAGCTGGATACATTCACTGTGGGGACAGCTGTGGAGAAATTTCACCTTCTACTGGATTCACTGCTTTCCTGGTGTTGTAGCCCTTCATTATGTTAATGACTTGGTCGTTCTTTGGGATGGTCGGGTGCTGCCTGCTGTTTTGACTACTCTCTCCAGTCTTATGCTTGTACCAACATTTTTTTAAAGTTAAGGTTTTGGGGAAGGGCTAATTCATGCAGTGCTTTGGTCATTTTTCTGTATTTCAGCTTTGAATATTTTCAAGTTCATTTTTAAATTAAATACTTTATATTTAACTGCATCTGTAGTTACTAGATTGCAGTTCATGAATTGTAAGTATTAAACACATAATAAACTTAAGGAATATAATGTATTATTATATATTATCATAGATTATAGATACCAACACTATAAAGCTGTAGTATGACAGCCACCACTTGGACCAGCTACAATAAAATGTTCCTTTCATGTTAATACATCAGGACTGTAATAATCTAAAGGGACCAGTCTTAATTCTGGGTACTTTAACTTTTTTTAAACTGCACTAATCAATATTTTTATATTAACAATGGATCAAATGATTATGTGTAATGTGCAAGGGCTCGTAATGACAAACACAAAGAATTATCACGTGACTGCAGCCCTGCTCAGCTTTATGCAGCATTTTAGCATCTTTCATCATCAGCTCATTGTTTTGGTTTTTCTGCTCACAACTTTACTGTTTGGTTCAGTCTCAGTGCTCTCATCAAAATCTCTTACTGCTGCAGCAGATAGCAAACAAGCTCTGATAAACCAGCTCTACGCTACCTGCCTAGAACCAAATGGCATACAGACAGTTAGCAACTAGCTGGTGAACATGTGCAGCATTTAGCAGCTAAAGAGGCAGATATTTTTATCAGCAGTTTGTGGAGACCAAAACAGAGCTAAGAGGAGAATAACTGGACTTAGATGGAGTCAGATGGAGAAAAACACAACTTCAAATACATGCTAATGTCGCTCCCTATCTACTGGAACAGTTTACATTCCTCATAACAACTTTAAGGTGATACTATTGTGTGTAGAGCTCATTGTGCTGCCACCAAGTGGACAAAGAGTCAATAAATTCAGCTTTAATCACATTTTACCAATAATATGACTCAACTGTCAAAATGTAAAGTAAAACTTGGAGTGAAATTTTTTTTAAGTGCATTAGATTTTGGTCAATCAAGTACTTTTATTACTTCCAGACACTAAATGAAGCTTTATAACTAGGTTCAGGTTCAAGAAGACCACACCTCCAACACATCCCATTTCCGCACAAAAACTATTTAGGCACACCTTATCTGTTCCTTTCTCCTTTGTCTCAGTTTTCACATCCCTCCCCCCACCAAACTCCTTTTTTCCCTTCTCTCTTCATTGTTTGAATACAGGAGCCACTGGGGCTCAATCTAATCAGATTGCATGAAGAGATGGCTCCCCCACTCAGAGTCTCAACTACCCTGGTTCCATCCTGCTTTCCCACCACCAGCTGACACCAGTCCATTGACATACTCCTCCATCCATCCGTCTTCAACCCTGATTTTTTCCCTCATCCCTTCATCCCACATCCCTCCCTCCGGACCCTCAATCCATCCCTCCTACATCATCTTGTCTCTCCACCATCCATATTGTCCAATAAACTATTCCAAATCCATATTTTTATTGGTGTGATCTTTGTTAGTGAAGTGGAAACATTGTATTTAAAATGAAACATGAAAGAAAAACAAATCTGATAGTGCAAATGAAAAAAACAGCTCCATGTCATTAGTCATTCAAAGTCACATGCTCTGTGATTTTGCCCTTGAGGTTCAGTAGTATTTTGTTTTACTTGTTTGTTATATTGGATGTCTGTTTCTTCCTTCTCATTTAAAGTAATAGCTCGTGTTAACTGTGTATTGGATAATTGTACTAATATAGAAAAGGCTTTAATGAGGTCTGGGCTCATAAGCTCATTCTGCCACTACTCTGCTAATTATTGCTCCCTTAATAATATTTATCAATTAAAAGCAAGACTGTGCTTCTATTCATGGTGCTGCTGCCTTTAGTTTCATTTTTATTCTTTCACAAACTGGAGGCTCCTCATTCACCGTGTAACTTTTGAAAAAGAAAATGTCAAGAAAAAAGAGAATCTCATAAAGCAGAGGTACATTTCTGCAGAGCAAACATTTTATGATGCAGTATTTGTTGATAAAAGCACACGACAGCCATACACTGCTACAGTGTAATACCATAACTCTCTGCCTCGGGTGCTGCTAAAGTGCATTGAACTAAGGAGGAAGTTGAACCAAAATGGCCTCATGTGTGACCTCACATATGATACAGTGCAGCAGAGGGCTTGGGAGATTTATGTTCCACATCCTCTCGTTAAATAAGCAGAGGGCCCCCGAAACAACATCTGCAGGCAATCTTGACTAACCCTCCCACCAGCCTCACCATGCCAGCCGGCCCCCCGGTTCCCCTCGTCACAGTTTCAGAGGTCACAACCTCTGTGTACAAAGCGTGGATATGGACCATGGTGGAAAGAGAACTGAAGATCATGCAAGTCAGAGGCCACGATAAAATTTCCATGCTGCTCCCAGGAAATGGATTAATCTATCTAATCAGATCAAAGGTCACACATTGATGGAAAGAGAGACCATGACTGGAAGTGGAATACAAACATTATGAAGTTAATTTTTAATAATATTATCCATTAAGATGACCTTCCCATAGAAACCGTGTAAAAAAAAACACAAACAAAAACTTTGGGAAGGACAGAGATATAAGCTGAATTATGTCTCCTGACATGAAAAAGAGGTTTATTCTGCAAAGTGTTCAACATGAGGCTGTATTTCTTCATACTGTTTTTACTTGCTGAAGATGCATGACCGGGTGTGTGTGTGTGTGTGTGTGTGTGTGCTCGATGCAGGAAGCCACTGCATCATGTGATGAGATGAGATGATAACTAGACAGTTTGATGTTTGTAAGCTGGCCACTGCCCCCCTTAAGAGAAACAAGTGGAAATGTGTCAGGTTTTCACTTCTGCATGTACATTTACAGTACAGCACAGTTCCTTTACTGATCTAACACGGAAGAGAACAGTGCTACAAAACATATATCTGCACTTAAAAATTCTACTGAAGTGAGTATTTTAGTAGAATTTCTTTATGTTTTGTTAGTACTTAAGGTCATTTATCCACTGATCTCTTACAGTTAAATTATGTATGTTCATGTTATGTTGAGTATCTGTGTTCTCTTGAAGTGTACAAGCTGGCACCACATAAGTTTATATTTAAAATCTTATTTTGAGTCCCTAAACATCCAGTTTTACCCTTTTGTTCCCCTGCAAAGTAGCTTTAAGGTTATTAAAGTCACCTTATTTCACACTGTCTGATAGTATCAAATATGTATATTCTGTATAATGCTCTGTATACATTCTTTCCAGAGTTTTCATCTGTCTCACACAGTCTTCATCAACGGGTGGAGTTTGGGTCAGTTGTCATGGAGATGGATCTGTTCACATGTGAGATCAGTAGCTGGTATGATTTCATTCATAGCACTTTAAGACGTCTTGTGTCATGTCAACATGGCAACAGATCCATCTAAATGACAAGTGAGCAAACTCCATCTGCTGATGAAGGCCCTGTGACTGAAAGCTCTGGAAAAAGTGAGATTGTTTTGTTATACTGTTTCATGCTTAACTCCAAGACTCATGTTTTCATGGTTGCACTCTTCCATCAAAACGAAATATTCTAAATGTTTTGTGCATCATTTTATACACATTTCCCCTCAAATTCAGCCTGACATCATTGGTAACTTCGGAAACTTGGAATCTCCACTAAAGTTTAAAATAGAGTTTTGTGGGTTTGAATAATGTGTGGCTGCACAGCATGAGTTTGTGATGACTGACCCACCAGCTGGCTGCCGCCTGTATAATTTAATTTAAATGTATTTTTAAATTTATTGAAGTGGATCAAAGACTGCAATATATGATGTAGAGTAGGAAAAGAATAAAGGTCTAAAAATCATTGGTGCATTTAGCTGTTGGTAGCATGGTAGTGTGGTAGCATCACATACTAGATTACCAAATTTATAAGCAACCACCATCAAACAGTTTTGATGGTCAATGTCCAGACAATATTCCATCATTTACTGCTGGAGCAAAGAAGCAGGAATGAAAGAAAGAAAGGATTTGCATTCCAGACCCGTAAAATTGTTGAGTAAAGTTGTCTTGTGCTCCAGCCACCAGTAGATGGCGTAGTTTTGTTGGAGGACATGGAGCTGCTCTGTGCTCACAGGCTGTCAAACCTCTGCAGGTAAAAGCAGATCGTGCACACTCCCAGTTTCTATGGATTAAACATGAGAATACAAACTTCCGTGCCTCTGAGCTTCTCTTATTCACACGCTAGGAGTTTATGACAGGATGCTGACGTGGCTGTCAGACACACACTCAGAGTCCACTCTCCTCTCCTCGTTCACTGTAACCTCACTGAAAGAGCTTTCATCATGTGCTCAGAGCTCTGCCGCATCTCAGTGCAACATCCATGCGAGTTCATGATAAAGATGCCTTAGGAAAATATTCTTTGAAAAGAAGTCTAGTACTGTTTACTGTATGTCTGTGAAGGGGAAGTCCAAACACGGAGGCATAACTGACATCACGTTTCTCAAACCACTTTCACTTTAGGCTCAAGTGACACAAAGGAAGCAGTATTTTCAGTTCTTTCAGACTTGAACCACAAGCCAGTTTACTAAGCACACAGAGCGATGGATCAAACTGTGCACCGAAGGAAGCTTTGAGTCTTGTTACCAAATCAGTCTAACCACAAATAGGCCTACTACTATTCTGTAGGAGTATCACAGTGGAGATCAAGATCAGGAGGCATGATACATCCAAAATAAACTTCACCAGGGAAACGTGTCTCTAATGCCACGTGGTTTCAGTGACAGCAGAACAGCAGATGACAGACCACCCTTGGATAGATCAGTGCTTTCCTATGAGAAAAAAACCTTTAGAAATGTTCATAAAAACATATTTACAGGTCAAATATTACTGAATTTAAAAGGGCCGAATTAAAAGTAATTTTGGTTACACCATAATATTTTCTGCAGATGTCAGTGAGCCGTCCTCAGTGGTTTCTTTTCCAGCCGACCAAGTGGAAAATTCATCAGAATCCATGTTACCTGATAGGCTTTTTTTTTTTTTTTTTTTTTTTAAACGTGGTGTAATTTGGAACTTTTTCGGGAAATTAAATTACACGAGGAGTGACGGTTGCTCATTTGCATCTCTGCTGCCTTGCCGTCACCCAAAAAACAACTCGCAGAGGCCGAGGGCTTTTTTCTAAAGCGATGTGGAGGTTTGATAAAATCAAACTGTTTATTTTGGCTTGAGGCTCTAGATAAAGTCACTCAGGCTCGACCAGAGCTGGTGCGCATCTATCGTGGACGCGCAGCTTTTTATTGAATCAACAGGCGGTAAAGCGCGCTGAAAATAACCCTGTGCTAAAAATTAATGCGACAAACATCTTCCCCAGTGCACCACACGGACAAACACTGTAGCCATAACTTGTTATATTCTCAGACTGGCCAGCACCGTGCACAGGACAGGCGCGGTGGATGCCCTTACGCACGGCAGCAGTTGTGTAAACGACTGTGAAGAGGTTGATGCAAGAGGAAAGAGGGCGGTCAAAGTGTGACGGCAAACACTGTGCTTTGCTCTGCCAACGGTTTCATTCCCAACTCTGCGCCTGCTAGGCTGCACAGTCTCACACGTGTAATTTATTGTTCGTCCAGGGCGCAGCTCCCGGCAGAAGACACGCATGCTTGAAAAGACCTCCGCGCACTTGATGCCTGCTTTGGTGATGCCATGCCCCGGAACAACAGCGGAGATGAAGGCGGCACGGGGCTCTGGATGAGGACATCGCCGGGGCACCGTACCGAAGGCTACGGCTTGAAGGATGTGGAGTCCGGACGAAGGATGATGAACAACGCAGGAGACGGTTTGCTGTCAGCCTCCACCGCCGCAGGTGCTGCCGGGTCCGAGAGTCTGAGGAGCAAGCAGGGAGCCCGGCTCAGCCTGCTGGGGAAGCCGCTCATATACAGCGCGCAGAGCGGCCGGAGGAACGTGCGCTACCGGCGCCTCCAAAACTACCTGTACAATGTGCTGGAGAGACCGAGAGCCTGGGCGTTCATCTACCATGCGTTTGTGTGAGTTTATTTACATATTTTGCATGTAGGATAGTCTGTTGTGAAGACCTGAAGTTGCACACCTGTTGATGCTCCCTCACCGACACTGTAGGAGAACATTTCAGCCACAAAATTTCAACAGCTCAATATTACAAAAAATTGCCACAGAATGGTAGGCTAAACATCGTTTTATCTCACGGAAACAGACTATGCTACATACTGCTCGAATCTTACATATTTACACAATCATTTTGTCACTTTTGTACGGAAGCGGATTAGGGCCACATGTGAAAAATTTATTTGAGCTCTGAGTTTAAAGTCAGAATTCTGAGAATAAACTCAGAACTCAAATCAAATTTTCACATGTGGCCCTAATCCTCTTCCATACTTTTGATGGCTGACACATGACACGTGATAAAAGAGTGGGTGTCATGAATGCATAGCTCATCTTTAAAAATACACCACAGGGTGAACACCTCTTCACTAGAGCCAATTTCACAGCTTACAAAGAAAATCCCCTTTTTGCTGTGTGAATCAGCCCACCTTAACTCATGTATAGGTTTATGTTACAAAGAGAGGATCACTGTAACCCACTTAATACATTATTAGTCATTGATGACTGTTCAGGAGTGTGTTTTGTGCAGTGGGGCTTCACACACCTAACTCTGGGGATATTAAATGTGCAAATTCCTTTAAATATGAATATTTTAAACACTGATGTATTCTCATTGGCTTCTGCCTCCATGACAGCCTCAGTGGTGAAATAAGTTTGGCATCTGTAGTGGTAAAACCAGAACTCAATGTCTGTTGGCTCCTGAAGGTCATGAATCAGGAACATTTCTGTCTTCTTCAGCCTCGTGTCTGTTCTCTGTCATTCTTGGCTTCTCAACCAGCTGCATTTGATTTCCCGCGTGCGACTGTTGTTGTGGCATCATCTGAGAGGAAGGAAGTTGAGACTCATGCTGACTGTTGCACCATCTTTTTTGTGTGTGGGTGGGGTGTGTGTCTGTGCACGAGGAGGAGGGGCTGGAAAGAGAGGAGGGGTGGCGGTGTGCTGCTTGAGCTATTGCACTCAATCCAAGCAGGTCATGAAACGCATCACTTTTATTTTTAAAGCATCCTTGAAGTGGTTTGTACATCAAATTGTGCACAATGTTGCTGGCTGAGGACAACACTAAACTATCAGGAGCTCTGTTCTTTATTGTCAATTTTATTTGATGAGGACACTTTTGAAATTTAATTTTTTTGAGAAATTACAGTAATTTACCACTTTTTCAAAACTTCCTGCTCTCTACAGGCAATTTCAGACCAAAGGACCAGTCACACCAGAAAGTGACACTGCAAAATCCATTTATGCATCTTTTAGGTGACATATGGATTACTCACAGGGCTACTTGGTGAAATACTGTAGCTGGCAGGACGATAGATAAACAGTAGTAGTCAGTCACAATAGCTCACTGAGCTTCTTTTTGTGGTCTTTACTTTCCCTGCCTGGCATTTTGTTCTCTGGATTGTACACAATTTTCATTCAATAAAGAGTCATTGCAGAGGGAACAACAGCTCTCTGAATTTGCTAGCTTACTAATTATCAGTTAACAAGCTTGTTTGCTAATGAGACTTTAAGTTCACACAGTTTATTAAGAGATGTAGATTTGTACAATCAACTCCTGTCACGGCCTGATCTTGCTTTTTTGGAGCAAGATCCTCTCATGTTTTAAGATATATAAAAATTACCTTGTTAAATATCTTCCTTCTCCCTACTTAACTGAAAAGTCCATTCTCAGTGTATGTGCACGGGACTCTTCTAGTTTCCACATCACATGACGATTGGCTCCAAACAAGTTGTGATGTCACAAATCATGCTCGTAGGCCCACCCCTTAAACTCTGATTTAGGGTGAGCGCAGAGAAACTTTCCACTTTCAGTAAATTAATGTGAAGAACAGCCTTCTAGTGTCAAACTCTGCACATACATCATTCTGCACGGTGAAGCTCAAACATCCAACTGTAGGAACAAGAAGAAAAACACATATTTGAGCAGAGGGGACTTTAAATAAACGTGGATGGTGCAACACAACTAAAAAGCCACAACTGTTATCCCATGGGTCAGCACTGACAAGACGGTTTCCTGTTGGTCAATGGCACAAGTTTGTGTCAAAGTTTACTAAAGTTGATCTCGATGCAGAGATTCTTGTGGAGTTACCTCGCCCCTGGGAGTGAACTCGTGATTGTGGCTGTTCTACTGAAATGTATTTATTTCGCAGTTTTAAATGCTGATGTCACTGGGCCTTAACTCCAACAAGTCTTTCCAATCAGACCAGTTTGTACATGAACTGGAAAGTCAATTATTTGCTTGAACTGAACCAGAGGGGTCTAGCATTTGCCTATGAGGAGTTTAAGATTTTCATTTGATAAATATCCCATTTTAACAAAACAGCAGTGCATCATGGACAACATTTTCTTATCTATAGCTGTATATTTAGAAACAAAATGATTGTAAAAAAGAATATGAAACCTTTAGATTAACAGTAGCCATTTGCTCTTTAAGAGAATGTATCTGTCTACAATAGTGCAACACAGTAATTCTTTACAGAGGAGGATTATAGCTATTGTAGCGTGAAAATATTTCAGCCATCAATTCTGCTGTTCTTTATGAGGTCTGTCCAGACTTTGTGGGGTCAAAGCGGTTTCATTATGATGTGAGCGACCACTATGGGGGTCATCTCGCTCCAATGATGACCTCCCATATCTTCTTTTATTGGGGCCATAACTTAAGACCACCATTGGATCTCCTTTTGTCCACTTTGGTCTTCTCTTTTGGTAAAAGGTTGACTCAAAAATGCTAGTTTACATAGATTATGAAAGTGGTGAATCACGCACACTCACAAGGATCCTCGGCCTCAGACTCTTCACATGAGTGCTCATAAACGTTAGGAAGGCACGGTTGGTTGGCTGGGAAGTTGGTGAATGATTTTCTTTCATCCCTGTGGCAGTGAACTTGAACTGGAGAAATGGTGGGGACTAAACTCTCATTCAGCCCTTTGCTCTCTCTCCTGTACTGTGATGAATGCAGTGATGATGGTCAGTGGCCTTAAAAGTTGCACTGGTTTGCTGATTTGACAATTGTTGCAGTTGAGAGCCTTGCTTTTACAGTTTTATCTATGAAATAAGATGATATCTGTGTCCAGCTGATGACTAAGTTTGTTGTAGTATACTTGTGCTATTAAAAACCTCCAGCACATATTTGTTAATGTTGCTTTTAAGCAGATTTCTATGATGGAGCACTCACTAATTGCTGTGTAAGGGCCAGTTTGCACAAAGGAAGTGACAGACTTTTACTCAAATTCAGAGAAGTTACTATACCTAACAGAGCCAGTCTTAGCCCTTTTAGCGCGCAGGGTGATATTGGGCCCCCCTTCACATTTAAACCACCCAATATTTGGTGAATCAGGTGACTAAAATCTATTAAAATTTGATTTAAAAAAATTATATTCCTATTTTCTAAAGCCTTGTGAATTGTAAGGATGCAACGAATGTTGATTTTGATGGTACTATTATAGTCTCTGGTCATGGTTTCACGGTTTCACTATTATCATGCATTAATTTGTTTCACAGTACTATGGATGGATAAAATCATATGAGCATGTTTTGTTTTGAAGAGCGAGCATAAGAAACACTTTTCATCAAGGAGTCTGCAACAGCAGGTCGAACTGCAGCAGTAGTAGAGGCAGTCTTAGGATAAAAGTGAATAAGAAAAATGAAAATAAATAAACCATCCCAAGATGAACTTTGATTGGACGTTGCAATAATGACTTTAGTTGATTTCTAATATTTAAAATATAGTATGTTTAATTATTATTATTAATATAAGATTAAGATGTACTTTACTAATCCCCCAGGGGAGATATTAGTGATTAGTGATATATAAAGTGTTTTTATCATCATTTTTAATAATTTATTTTAGTAATTAATCTTATTTTACACACAGCCTGAGAAAGTCCTGTCTATTACTGTTTATTCAACAACACTCTAGCCATTCTTTATGTATCCAAAAATACTCCCACAGTGACGATTTAAGGTGTTTTGGTGAGTACAACGCTTCAGTGTTGGGTTCCTCAGCCATTGCCAGAACACTTCTCGTCTCCTTTAATTAATGTAGCCCCCCTCAAACATAAACAACAGGAGTCGCTCTTGTGACAGCATGTGTAACTTTGTGTACTTGTACTTCTGCATCTGTTGCAGTTGCTGTTGCAGAACAGCATTTTAAGCTGGTGCACCAGGTTTGTTTTGGTTCCGCGGTGGAACTTCCACCTGCAATCTGCTGGTTGCGCCTATGGACATTTTTTTGAACACACCTGTCTGGTTTTGTTTACTTTTCCTCACAGTGCAAATGTTGTTCATAGAAAAATAATGTACCATAATGTCTCTTTTTTGAGTGAGAACAGTAATTAGAGAATAGTAGTTAATTGCTGTATCCCTAGTGTGTTGGCATTCCTAAGGAAAAGCCTGGTGCCTTTTGATAGTTGCCTTGTTCATTCCTGATACCCAGATCTGACTCCATTCCACAAATACCCCACTGAGGCAAAAAGTAAATAGTAAATTGTCTTCTCTACTGCTGTGCTGCTTTGTGATTTAAACTGAAATGGCCATACTTTTAAATAAAAATCTCGACAACTGTCTCTTTAAATGAAGTATAATTATTTTAATGTGCTATGCAAAAAGCATGTTTATTGTCCACAAGAGTGGTGACCTTGCAATTAATAAGAAAAGCTTATTGCAGTGCAATCTAAAGCAGTAGTTCTGTGAGTTCTGAAAATGAAAAACGTAATACTAAATATTAAGTAAGTGCTAATTTATTGTTATATAACCAGGATTTTAAGCACATTATCTTGTCTGCTGCTTCTCTTACATTTTTTTTTGCATACATTAGGTCTAGGATGTGTTTGTTTTCTATGGGCCACCTGCAGACGCTCCTATACCTTTTATCACCAGATTGCAGTAGAACAATGGTTACAATGAAGTGGATGTCATTGCAGTGAACTGCACAGCAAGGAAGAAACCTGTGTTGTTTTTCTTTGCTGAATAGTTCAGCCTGTTGAACACAAGTAAAATGCAGCATACAGACATAGCAAAAAAAGATCCTCAAAAACATGGCTGCCTGTCTAATGTTTAGAGTAAGGCTGTCCGGGTTTTGTTGAGGGCTGAAAAGTATGCAGACTGAAGAAGAAAATGATTTGTTGCATTTGGCAATAAACTTTTTTTCAGTGCCTGTCACTTCAGTTTAAAGTTGCGTAAATCAATATTTTTTATATAAACAGTAAATCAATGACTATGTCTCATGTGAAAGGTGTTGCATGTGGTGACAAACTCACAGAGAATTATCACCCAGTTTTAAATTTCCCCTCTTCTTGATGTGTTTTAGCATCTTTCACTCCACAGTTTTGGTTTTCTTCATAAACAATATTATCCTTTTTTATCACCTGCACCTCATGAATCAGTTAATCATGGTCTTATGTCTGTGGTAAAAATTCTTCATTTGATGAAAATGCAATGTTGGGTCTCTTGTGTTTGTGTGTGTGTGTGTGTGCACACGCGCCCTCATGAGGATCAGTGTGTTTGATACTAATTTGGCCAAGCTGTTCTGCTTGGACAGCTGAAGTGCTGTTTGGATAACTCACCACAGAAGTTCAATTTCATCATCCACTGCTTTCAGGAAGAAAAGAAAAGAAAAAAACCTGCTATTTTCCTTATCTCACTCGTCTGAGCTGACACATTACTACAGTTAAATCATTCCACAACAAGAAACCATGGATTACCAGAACCATCCAGGATGCCATAAACACTCACACTGCAGCAATTTAGGGCTGCAGTCTGGAAACAAGGAAACATGGACAAATATAAAGCAGGAGCCTACAATGTAAGAGCAGTAAAAGACACAAAAAGTGACCATGGGAAGAAAGTAGAACTACACTTCCAGGAGGGTAATCCTAGAAACATGTGGCAAGGCCTAAGAACTATGACAGATTACCAGCCCCCCCCCCCCCCCCCACACACACACACATCTTGCCAAGTGCTGATGCGTCTATTGCAAGTGAGCTTAACAACTTTTATGCTTGCTTTGATGCCATCGGCAGAAAGCAGCAAAAACAGCTGAAGCAGAGATGACTATATAAAGGATGGGTGGGTGCACCTTTCACACCTATCACCCTTTTCTGAGCATGATGTCAGGAGGGCTTTCAAGCGTGTTAACACCAAGAAAGCAAAATGCATCTCTCTCGCTTTTGTTTTTGCATAACGTGCTGCTCAAGCGGCCCACGTAGGACTCAAGCGGCCCACATAGTGACCGGCTCCTGATGGCCAGTCCGACTCTGTTGCCTACTGTCCCAACAGATCAATGGAAGACACCATAGCACACTTCCTCACAACACCACCCTATCTCACCTAGACAAGAAAGGGAGCTATATGAGATTATTGTTTATTGACTACAGTTCAGCGTTTAACACCATAGTTCTCTCCAGCCTCCAGAGCTCAAGGGCCTGGGACTAAACACCTCACTGTGCATATGGATCCTTGGCTTCCTGACAGGCAGACGCCAGGTGGTGAGGATAGGCGCACACACCTCTTCTGCCCTCATCCTCAACACCAGAGGATCCCAGGGCTGCGTTTTTAGCCCCCTGCTGTTCCTCCTGTACACACATGACCATGAAGCCACTTTCAACTTCGATTTCACTGATTGTACCTTATATCACATTCGACAAATAAACTTGATTGATTGATTGATTTATCCTCAATTTGACACACCCACACAACACATCCTTGTTTTCTTTGATGCTTAAAGTGATATTTCACCTTCAACTGTGTTCCACCTTCTAACACACACACCTCCAGGTTAAATTACCTCTTGGAAATTGCAACACAAATGAAGAAGTTCCAACATCAGAGTTGACTTCGCTGTGTGTCTTAGCTGTATATTAGATTTTCAAAATATAAGCCATTGCAGATACTTGGGGAGGAAGGCAACGTAACTGAAGGCAAACATCTTTCTAACATGTACCAGATAATTCTTCTGCTGTTGCATTTTCCTATATACAGTGCGGCTACCGCGTACATGTATATTTTTATCCATTCCCGATGTGTGACAGCAGCAGCACTGAGCCAGTCTTTGTGCTGAGTTGAGTTGCGTCTGGGGTCCCAGCCTGCCCTCCATCCTGCTCACACACACACATACACAGTGCTGCCATTCATCTCACCTCTGGATTAACAAGCTCTTATCCTTGCAAGTATGTTCAGGGGCAGGAAAGTGTGGGGGAAAAGGATACAGTGTTCCTCCACCTAAGGTTTCTGAGCTGGCATGCTGAACGATTGGGGGGCACAGAGTGGTGACATGAACTCGCTGCTCTCACTTGTTAAATATCTATAAGTCGGTTTATTGTTAGGAATATTTGGATTTATAGGGTGCAATAAAGGATGCTGGCTCATCCTGAAAGCTGTGTTTGATAGGCGTTATTGGGCATTTGAAGCCAACAGACACAATAAAATGTTTAGTAGACATTGGAATGACTAATCAGATGTTGCTCTGAATCCCAGCGCTGATATGTATTATATTTTGAGTTTGCATTTATAGTCATTTAGTCATTGAGATTCTGTCACTTAGAAATATCAGTTTTTCTTGTAAACCCCCTGTTCATTATCATTTGGAAATGTTTATGCTTCTAAGTGTGGAATAAGTCTGTGTACTGTGATGTTTCCCGTAAATCTAGTGTATATGTTCTTAACCTGTATGACACATTAGAGCATTTTGCATCTGTGTCAACACAGTTTGCACCCACTGTCACCTCTTGAGAGTGTGACTCAATGGAAAGAAGCTTCTTATAAACAGCGAGAGCAGAGCACTGTAAACACGGCTGACCAAGTGTTAGAAATGAGCTGGCCAGTTTGATCAGCGCAGTGACATAAAGCAGAGTTGTGATGTCTGTGTCCAGATGGCAGGTTGCTTGACACTGTGTCAATGTAAGGCTGAGGTGCAGAAGCCATGTCAGGATGGTTATACGTGCTGCATACGCAAATGTAAATTTGTCTGTGACGGCTTTGTTTAGAGTCTGATTGTTTAGAGTCTAAAGTCTGATTTAGATGTGAGAAGGCTGCCTTTGCGTGTCTGGTGTTTAATAGTTGGTAGTTAATGCGCTGTGTCGTGTGTAATGTGGTATATGTTTTCCCTTATGATATGATTTTGTGTTATATTTTTAAGGATTAGGATTTTGTATATTTTATCCCAACTGCTTTCAGGCAGCAGTTAATTTCCGTTCATATCACTGATATGATAATCAACTTATGATTAAAACTACTTTAATTGGGGCACCCTGGTGGCCTCTGGTGGCCTCTGGTGGCCTAGGGGCTGAGGCACCAGCCATGAACCTTTGTTGCATGTCATTTCCCATCTCTCTTGTGTCCTGTCATCTCTGTACTCTCTATCTTATACAAGCCATTTCTTTCTACTGAAGATGTAAATCTTTAAAAGTAACTCATAAGTATGCCGTTTCTTTTTTAAGACTCAGTAATTTCCTTTTAAAAAAGCTGAGCACTGTAGGTTTTAGCAAATGTTACTCAAACAAGAGTAAATATTGGTGGCTATTTTTAGTGGTGGATAAATACACATTTGGTGCACTAGTGAATATTTATGGCAGTCGGACAGTGTGTGTGACTCAAAATAAACCACAGTAGCCATGTTGATGTCACCCAGTGCAACATTGTGTCTCACTGATACTGTATGTTTTTAATCCTTTTTGGGCAACAGTGGAAATCTACAGCACAGAGGAAAAAACACATATCAGGCTCTGGATACTTAGATAATACTTGTAGGGTCAATGTGTTCATCAGTTCTATAGCTGTGTTTTTGCAATGCTCTCTTTAATCCTACACATGAAGTGGTCTTACTGTCACATCATTTCAACATGGTTGCCTGTTTACTCATCAGCTCAATTTAATGATAATAATGATGATATTAATAATAACCAACTTTATTTATATAGCACCTTTCATAACATAAAATGCAGCTCAAACATTCTCAAAAATTTTCATCTGTACTAAGGCAGCAGAGTCATAATAACTCTCAACAGAACAATAATTATTCCTAATTATGTTCATTATTTGGAACAGTAAGAAATGAAATGGTTGGAGTAAAGGTTACCTCAAAATTTATTCTGATTCCCTATCAAGACAATATTGATTAAATCCATTCAATCACATGTGTGTATTGTATGTTTATGTAAATCACTGTGCGTGTTTGAAACCAATCAGAGGAGAGCCACAGCTGACAGGGATCGCCTGCTGTAAGTATCATGTTTCAATCCTACATTTACTCAGAGGGAGTTCCCATTGTTCTGTTTTCAGAGATGGCTTTTCTTTAAACACAGAGACAAGGCCGTGGTACAGGGCACGCCTATTCACATGCATTGTGGGTATTGTGCTTCAGCTAAAAAAAAACATAATTTACATAAACAGCACCTGTTTGCCTCCTTTGAAAGGCTGCCTCGCTTTAACTCCTCCCACTGCGAGCAGGGAAGGATCCATCAGGAGTTTAGTCACTTGTATCAAAATGAATATTTTTCCTGTCTTTTTTCCCCCTTTTCTCCAAATCTTGGACGCCCAGACACCAAACAGAGACTCTGGACTAACATTTGTCTTCTGATCAGCCAGTAAGCATCTCTGTGGTTGTCTTCCTTTCAGTAAATGCTGTCACATTCTTCAGCTTCCAGTCTGGCCAGTAACTCCTGGTCAGAGCTTGGAGCTGAAACTTGGTGGCTGCGATCATGGGTGAGGGTTTTTCCACCTGAGTGCCCCTGGACTGTCACCTTATGATGAGAGGGTTTTGTGACTTATTTGTGGCCAGTCATTTCTCAGGTAGCAGTGTGAAAAAGTACTGGGTGAATCCCCTTCTGTGTGAGGAAAAGCACCTTCTTCTCATCTCATACTGTTTTTTTCTTATTACTTTTCTTACCTTTCTCTCACCCCCTCATAGTTACTAGAAAAACCTCCAGTGATTTCATATTATTTTTTTGCAGTCGTCTCTCCTCTCTCTCCCTCTCTCTCTCTCTCTCTTGCAAGAACAACCTCATCTCGAAGGATTGTAGCAGCAACACCTCAGAATGACCTATACCATCAGCTGTGAGTGCTGTTCAAGTGTTGAATGCCCATTTCTTGCTCTGTGCCTTCACCCCAGAGTCTTCATCGTCTCTTCCCACTTATCCTCCCTCCATCTCTCTCCGTGGCCTGTGCAGACAGTGCTGCTGGTTTGCATCTCCGTCATCACTGTGCTGGTGTTAGCACTGTGGCTGAACCCAGTCTCTAGCACAAAGAGAGGAGCAAAGGGTATGACTTCTCATAGCTCTGTCTGCTCCTCTTAGACCATTTTAATGTTGTTTTAGTCATTTCTGATGTCTGATTCTTAATCACAAATGAGCTGGCAGATGCTTGCCTTGAGGGGATCGACACAGAGGGAGGCAGGCTGCTTGACTAATTTTGAGATCTGAAATGTGTTCTTTGTAATGTGAGTGTAATAGTTAATCTGATAGGGAGTGTTACACAGGGAGATTGAGGCCTGATAACTGTGTTTATCTTCTGAGGTGTTTCAGAGCGAGTCTCATGCAAAACACACACACACACACACACACACAACAGCAACAGCAACAACAGCAACCCCTTAAAGCATCTGAGAAAATCCCAAAGTGAAAAGGACGATTTTGAACGGCTTATTGTTGCCATAGCAACTGTTGCTGCCTTCTTGAGCTCGCTGAAGACCGCAAAAGACGTCTTGGGTGGGTTTCAATAAGCAAACAAAAATAAATCAGAGTGAGCGCTCCTGCTCCTGCTCCTGCTCCTTCTCCTGCTCCTGCATGAGTGTGAGTGTCTCTGTCAGCCACTGACGGCGTGGCTCATACTGGCCATGCTGTCACTGCTGTGCCACCATGGCCAGCAGTTAGTCATGGGTGATACAAGCCATGCCCTAGCCACTGCTACCATGCTATATTTAGGCATGCAGCAACTAGTTTAGTGTTCATGGGCCTGTGGGCCTGTTCTCTCCCTGTGGGATCAACACAGCTAACCCTGAACCCCCCCACTGCCCTAATCTAATATTTAATGTAGGTCTTCAGGTTGCTTAATTGAACAATATGATTTGTCTCACTCTCCAGGGAGAAGGAGTGGACTCTGGATGCAGGATGTAACTTTTTGTCACTTTTATTGCCTGTACAGCTTAATTTGCCTAGAATAAAAATCACTAAAACAGATATATTGCCCTATTTTGCTCATGACTGCACAACTTTAACAGGCTTCTAATATTGCAGCTAACGTCAAAAGACTCACAGTATCAAAGTGCCCCAGGAAAGACACTCTCAGTTCAAAAATAGCACCACCATGCCTCGCTCTAGTGTGACGTAGGCTACACACTACAGTAGTCATAATGTGAGGGAGGTTCAATGCAAGGACAAAGGACTTACCATGATCTACATTCACTGCCAGCTAAGCATACATGCTGAAGATCAGTGAGGTATAGCACCAGGCCACACCTCTGGCACTGTGCTTGGCACGAGCCTGGTAATGCTGCAGCGTAGTGGGTGACAGGCCAGAGGCCCTCTGACCTCCCTGTCTTACCCACAGGGGCAGTACTGCAGCTGGGGAGCCAGCCTGTCCCTCAACCCCCTGCAGTCTGCGATGTGCCTGCATGCTGGGAAGAAGTGAAAGACAGAAAGAGAGAGGAAAACAGGGAAACAGACAGACACATGACAAAGTGAGTGAAAAGGAGGAAGGAGAGACAGCTGCGTTTTTGGTTTCTGTCTGTCTTGTGACACTTGCATAGTCACTATTTTCTGTTGCATCACAGAAATTCTTCTACAAATCATTAGCATAGCATAAGGTCGCACATCGTCTCCAATGTATGAAGACGAAATTGGCCTTTTATTGTGTGCTCATGTTGGCTCACATACTAGTGTAATCTGTGTAAAACAGAGAGGCTTGTTTGCACTACATGTTATGACATAAAAAAACCATCATCTACCCGGCTCCTCTCCCCCTTGTGCAAACACACTACAGTGCTGCATCCTCCTCCCCCTCCCTTTCCTCTCGCTCTGTCAATCCATGTCTTGATGTTTAAGTTCATACATATAGCACAAGAAAAAAAAATGAAATCACACATTCTCCTCTTTCCCCATGCATCATGACTGCTTTAGGCAACCATCACCCCATGCAGCAGTGAGCCGTACACAGCCCCTCTGTTTGGGAACATAAAAAGCTCAGTGTGGGAACCTCTGTGAAGGGCAACCACACTCAACTCCAAAACTAACGGCCAGCTCGTAGGCACAACAGAATACAGTATGTGTTTTTATCTGCGTGGTCAAGATCACCAAGTGTCGCAGAGCAGCCGGGTCTCGAGCTGTCTTATCATATATGCTACTCTGTGTATTTAGGAAAGGAATGATCACCACTTTAACACTAAAATCTGGGTTCCAGCCTGTAAACTTACTAGAAAAATGTATCTTTAAAGGTATAATGATTTATTTTAATTTCATAATATCAGGCATTTTGTGACATTTCCACAGTTTCTGCCCTTATTTAGCTTCTCATAGGTTAGTGTTTTATGACTGCAAGTCACAAGTGTCAGAGGTCAACTCATTTCTGAGTCTGAATTCTGTGAGAGAGAGCCATATTTTCTGGTCAACCTCAATTTTTTCCCATAGTTGTGGACTGAATCAGTGAGAGTCCCCAGAACTATTCTGAGGCTTATAGTCACACAAAGTCACAGGCTGGCCAACGTAATCTCCTCTTTGTCTTCACAAAATTAGACAACGTGGACCGGAAAAATTGTCAAGTGGGTTACAGGACTGAGGTTGAGGTGCTGAGGTATGAATGGGCGCTGCGTTGGTTTTAACCATTGCACTGCTTTGTTGGCACTTTCTTGTTGCTGACTTGTCAGAACACATTAGTGGTAAGTTTGCTCCCGAGGTCACCTCAGGCAAAGTCCTGTGTCATCTAGATAGAGAGAGTGTTACGTGTGCGTGTGTGTGTGTGAGAGAGAGCGAGAGATGGGGGGTTGGGGGCTGAAGACGGAAGAGATCGCACACATGCCACTGACATGAGGAGGTCTTCATGTGCCTCCACTTTTTGATCTTCGCCTCTGGCGGTGTGTGTGCAGTGAGTGTGTTGTCAGCTCTTACAGCTGCAACAATTCTGCTTTTCACAATGCTATTGCATGTCCAGTATATTTGATCTGTGATATACAGTGATTACATATAATGTCAGCATCTTGTGTAAAAGGATCCACACTCTAACATAAAATGAATCACATGCACAAACATGACCACAACAGCGGGTCGTATTAGAATGACAAGTAGCAAAGAAGTGCTCTGGCAATTTTAGTTTTCATCACAACAACAAAAATCATCTGTGCCTAAATTGCAGGTACATCAGAAAAGGAAAGAAAATGGTACGGAGAAGATTGTCCCCAAAACAGTTATGATCATTATTCCAAAGACAGGCAAACTGCACTGACAGAGAGGAACATTAATGATGTGGCACAATAGTGGATCTAAATATCTTTCTTTCAAATCTGTTGAAGTTATGTTTTTACAAAAGGGAGAACATTAAATGCATTTTAATGGAACGAAACACAGGTGCACACACATATGCATACAAGTTACAAAAGTCACACAAACAGTCCCATAGGTATGGAGCCAAGGAGGTGTCCTGGAGAAAAGAAAATTAATTTGGGTGCACGATACAATAATTTGTGCTCTTGATTTAATAATTTGTGTGCATGAATAACTAATTTGTCAATTTAGTATTGTTTTTGATGTGAGAAACCTGCTTTCAGGCTCTGTCTCTCGCTCTCACGTCACCCAAACACACCTCACACCAAATAAAAGAAGACACAAAGCCACTCTTGGTGAAAAATATACCGTCTGTGCACACAGGACATTGTTTGAACATCAGGCTTTTTTTCCACATTCCAGTTCAGAGATTGATCCATAAACATTTCAGAGGTCGTAAAAGCCACAATTTGCATGGCTTTAGTTGGTGAACAGCTGGCACACAGCTCTCCAAAGTCCCAAAACATCTTTCATATATGTGAAGTTTAGACTTTCACAGAGTCTGTAATGTGTTAAATTGTATTGAATATGTTCACATGTCATGGAATAATCTGGAATTTTGGAGAAAAATCAGTTGCCCACAACTGTTGGGCAACAAACTGTTGTAGCTTATGTCCTTTGAGCTTATTAAAGCCATCACACAGCAGCAGGAATGACAGGCGTCTTGAGAATGGGGCTGTGCACATGACAAAGCCTCATCAACATTAAATGACATTCTGTACTTTTTACACATCAGAGAGATGAGCTTTCAATTTTATCCAGTGCATTTTTATTTTACTGTGAGTAAAAGTTGCTCCTGTTGACGCTAGGTAACTGTAGGTAAATGTTTGCTACCACGTTAGCTATAGCCATCAATTTCAAAATTTATCACAAAAAAGTCTGTTAAAATGTTTGTTTTCCCAATATTCACTCTCTTGTTTACCTCTGTTTTAGTTTCCACCAACTCTAAAGTTATTTGGGTCTTCGGCTTGCTACATATTCTACTGACTCTGCTGTTTGGTGCTGGCAGGAAGCATACAGTGTGTTTATCAGAGCTTTTCACTGAAAATGGCTTCCTGCTGTATCAGGCAATGAGGTTGATGAGAGCAGTTAGACTGAAACATGCAGTAATTGTGCCACAAAACCAAAACAATGAGCTAAAATAAGCTAAAAAGCTCTGTAGAGCTACAAAGTTGGGAGACATTTTGAGAAAACACGCTTATTCACTTTCTCTTCGAGAGTTGTTGAGTTCCTCTAAAATTCACTAAACAAATTATATCTAATTTGTTTAATCTCTGGGGGCCCCAGTAGCCTAAGATACATGCCACCTAACTGCAATATCCACAGTTCAATTTGCTCCTAGTATCTTTCTATACAAAAACCTTGTAAGTGTAAAACAACAGGTGGATTTTGTTAGCTTGTTTTTATTAAGCTAAGATAACCAGCTGTTGGCAGCAGCTTTATATTTTCTGTGTTGGATTCAATCTGGGGTATGAAAAGAGAAAATGGGCTTGAGTAATGATTGAACTTTGTCAAATATTTCTAATCATTTGCACATCTGCATCATATATCATCAAGACAGATTCTTCTATGTTTATTGTATCTCGTGAGTAAAACGATACTTGTTGTTATCCTCACTTCTTCATCAAAGCTAGGGTGTGACCTCTCCTTTAAACCACACTGTGTTTACTCTGGCCTGGTTCCTTCCTTCTTTGCAAGCTCTGACAGGAACTGTAGACAAGAAGGTATGATCACACCAGTAGCTAAAACCAGTGCGTGAGTGTATTTGTGTACGAGTATTAGGGACAGTGACTGCTTTGAAGGGTTTGAATTGTGTGAGTCTGTGTATGTGACAGAGAGAGAGAGCGATAGGAGCAGTGGTAATCTCTCAGTGTGTTTCTGACCAGCTGGTGTGTCATTTTTAATTAGCGTCTCATAGACTGTAACGGAGGATGAGGCCACAGGGTTCCAACATTAGTATTTTTACATACAGTACAATAACTCATCTGTACTGTACTTAATGTTCTGAAACTCAGGGTCAAATCATGTCCTCTCAAAATCAAGCATAACCGATGGGAACTGTGTTAAGAACTGTGCGTGAGAACCTCGTATCCAGCCCCTAAATCATGAGGAATCCTAGACAGCAGCTTGAATGTCAGTTACTATCCCAACATCAGTCTGTTAAATTGACTCTGAGCTGCTGCCCATCGCTCTTGTTTGCCAAGTCATGTCTGCCTGTCGCTCGACAAATCAACTCATAAGTGTTTGTCTTTACAAAATAAGCTTGACCCCACTGCATGCCAGCTCGTGTGTCAGGGGTGGGGGTGGAGGCAGTTGGATTTTGGGAATCAAGCTGAGCAGGAACACACAACAGCTGCTTGTTGGAATAATAGAGTGGCTGAAATGACTGCACCACATGGGTCATATTACCCACCCGGGCTTTTAATAGGCTAGCTTGACTGCAGAGAGAAAAGATTAGTGTGGAGTACAGTAGCCCGATCACATATCATAGATGAAAGTGTTTTGAAAGGTATGTTGACAGAGGAATATATTACCTTAGTGTGTTCTTTGTAGAGGAGCATTGAAAGCTGAGAGGCTTTCAATGAAGCACTTTTCCAGTCATGTTCTTCCCAAAATGTTTTTTTTCTAAGATATTTCTAAGTTAGGAGTAGGCTATGTGCTGTACTTTGATGTATTTTGATAGTTCATTGATGAAATCCCCCAGGTTTCAGTTCCCTGTTGGAATCTCCATCAGACGGCTTGTCACAACGATTAAGTCATGCTCCCACTCCACCGGAGCTCGATTCTACATATGGCTACTGAGGTTTTTGGAAAAATATTTGTCAAAGTAATTTATATTTTAGCCTGGCTGCGGTGGTGAGGATTGTGAAGTAGAATTATTGCTCTTGGCAGTTTGCAGGGAGATGGAAAACCAACCGTCGTTATTGGTTTTATAGGAGAATTAAATATATTTTAATGAGAGATTTTATTCATAACTTATATTTAGATCTAATCCTCAAACTATGAGTTCTGCATATTTGTTCTCCGCAGCTCCCATGTGCTCTCGGTGGCTCACAGCGCTCTGTGAGGCTTTATCCGTTTTCTCTTTGCGGAAAATTGAAATTAAAGACACAGCCAATCGTTAAACACACACTCAGCTCTGACCAATTTCCTGTTGTGATTAAGGAGTAGTGTATATTGTAAATGCCCCGAAACCACCAGTTTGACAACGGATAAGTAAACCATTTCCATATAAATTCACTTTAAATTGTTGAATTAAATCATAAGTTGTTATGAGAGTTCTAGATGTCTACATGTCGCTCTGTTCTCTCAAGCTTTATCATACTTCTCTACCTTAACTTTTACCTGTCTACTACTATTCCATTGCGTTGGATGTGGTGTCCCTGATGTGCGTGTCAAGTTTGATTGACACGTAACCACCCGTGACAGCCAAGTGACAAACAAATCTGTTCTCCTTTTAATTGGAGGACATCTGGCTTGGACACGCAGACTGAGTTGGTGAAATAAACTTGCCTAAATACAACCCATTTTTACATTTACCTGAGAGGAACTAGCGACTGTGTGAATTATGGCTCTTGTCTGTCAGGGCGTTGATGTTTCTTATTAGCACTGAATAAACTGGGAAAAAAATGAAAACTGTTTCCTGTTTCCTGCCATCCGTCATTGTTAGTTTCTTTTAACAATGACCATGATCGTTGCTAAACCTAAGTAGTCTCAACCTAACCAAGCGTCAAAGGAAATTCTGGTATTTTTCAACCTGAGTCTTCTTCTCAGCTTTTTATTTCCTTGCTGTAACAACCTCTTGGATGATAACACCAAAATAACAGAGAGTGGGCTATTAAGGCTGCAGGTTAGTAACCTGTGAGTAAGATGACATTTTTCATACATCTGTCTGGAGGCTGCTGGATCTCAACAAAGCCAACACCGTGTCTACACAGGAGCAGCAGCAGTGAGCGCTCTGTCACCCACATTTTCGAAGCACTCACAGCCCAAAACACAATCACTGTAGTTACGCGTGTATAATGCAAGTGAAATATGAGCCATATGTGGCCAGGGTTGACAGTTGTACTGATTAAAATACAAGTTTATCTGTTCCATCAGACGTCAGACAGAAAAACAAGACTGAAACACTTCCTGAGTAGACAGGATGAAAGGTGAACTGAAAGAATGACTTGAAAACACAAAAACTCATACCAGCCCTGCCATTATGCTATATGAAAGCTCTGAGCACTGAAAACATCAATCCTCCACCATGCTGGTGTAAAGTGCGGGGTGCCCACATTGGGAAAGAAAGGCTCCTCCACTGTGCTGAGGTTCCAGTTTTCTTAAAGGTTCCTCTAATGAACGCTAGAAATGTTGTTCCCCATTTACTGTCGTAACTGTCCTGACATTTAAAGGGCCTCCGATAAGTGCCGTGGGGCCTCTCTATGACGCCTCTGCACAAAACTACCCTGAAAATCGGACAGAGTTTAGCATCACCCATAGTTAATTTGTTTTAATTTTAGTCATCCTGCGATCAGGAATCAGCTTGTTGTGCTTCAAGTATAACTTTGAACAAACAGTAGTGTGCTCTTTGTTGTGCAGGTCAACATATCCTTTATGTAACCTGAAAGAATGAAAGGTATGCTGGCAGATGTGAAGTGACAGTGGTAAGTCTTTACTGAACCCAAAACATAGCATCTTCACACATCTATTCTGGTTTTAGAATGGCTGTTTGCCCTTTCAAAAACACCCATTGAGCCAAATGAAACCTTCACACAGTGGAAAATAGAAAAAGCTCGCTGCCAGCTGGCATGTATTTAAATCCCACATTGTCCTAGTTCTTTCTCTTGAAACCTATTTTTTGTTGTTTTTGTTGCTAATTGAGTCGATTTTTCCCTGGCCTTGTTTTGACGTGGGATTACAGAGAACTTCTTACGGGGTTAGTGTGTTTTGACCAGTTCTGTTCCTTTGTGACTTTGGCAAGTGCGCTTGCCAAGTCTGGCTCAACTTGTTTTTTGCCTCTTTGTCCTTAAAGAGTAATTCTTTGAAATGTGTCATTCACAAAAATCTCCCATTCATGCTTACAGCCAGTGTCTTGTTTTAGTGTGAATTTGATGTTTCTGTTGATTACTGAATACACTGTAGAAAAGCTGCAAGTATTTATGGTGGTAAGAAGTATTTATGTACTTGAAAATAGCATAGAGAACCATTAACTCTTAGTTAAAATTGCGTAGACATGATATTGATTTTCTGTTGGCACTACGTATGTATGTCTGCATTGATTCACATGTATCCTTTGAGTCTTGTAACAGATTCTAATAAAATGTCTGATAAAAGCAAATCTGGATTGAGATCATAAAAATATGATTACAGGAATGATTACATGTTATTAAGAAAACAGCCGTTAATTCAGAGACAGTTTATTTATGTTGTGATAACAGTATGTTTGTCTAAAATTTAGATTATGTAGATTTAACTGTGAGAAAGATTCTTCTCATTTCTATCTATAAAAAAGATTTTTTCCCTTCTGATACGTGGCAAAGGAGGTTAAAAAACCTCATGATGATATTTTTTTATTTTGTGTGCACAAGATATTAACTTGACTGTCTGACTGTTAAAGAGGGAACGAGTATCATGTTTATGCTGGTCATTCATTGAGACTTCATTGGCAAAGTAAATTTAAAAATCCATCGCTGATTCCACCTGAGAGAGAAGAGAAAGTAACACGTCTGCCTTGATATCACTATACTTTTCAACTCGCTGCCGATTTATGGCACCAATGTTGAGGCTCTGTCAGTAACTGAATAAAGCCTTAAGGTGGAGTTATGTAAAATCCACCTATGTCCAGATGACAAAAAGCCAATCCTTTACTACTAACAGCTTGATGAATTCAGTAAATGTTACATATTCCATGTCTGAAAAGGGGTATCATTCTCAATATTATATAATATTGGAGGATTAGTGTAAAGGACTTGTCCAGTTGTTGTTAAGATAATCCAAAAGTGAGAGAAATCCCATTAATAATGTGTACTCTTACTGGATGTATGAGAGTCACTTCACTGATATAAACCATTAACTTCGAAGGTAATGAATTTGAAATATTTCATTTTTTAACAATCTGGGCTAGCAGTTTCTAGCCTTAGCAAACATTAAACCATACCGTCTCTGTTTCAATGAATATATTCTTTCAACCTGACTCCTGTATCTTGGCGTCTGCCTGGCTACTCATGAATAGGAGAATATAATGACTTTTGAACAGACTGCACTGCTTATGCATACATTGAATGTCATGAAGACATGAAAGAAGTCGCTCTTGCTCTTTGTCTTCTTCTCTCTCTGTGCACCTGGATGAACGTTAATGCATACCAAGCGGCTTCCTCATCAACCATCTGCTGCTGCTTCATCCTGAAAGGCTTCTGATCCTCAGACGCTCTGTCTGCTTGTACCACCGACCTGTCTGACTCCCCTCCAGGGCTCCGGGCAGCGACCTTTCCTTTGTGCGCTAACCTGCTTGGGTTGTTCAGCCTTTCTTCATGAGATCAGGCTCAAAATCCCCGCAGAACTGTAGAGGGACAACACCAGCAAGAGCTGAGATCAAAACTTTGCACAATCAAATCGCTAATGAATCTAGTCAGGACAGGGGGTTAGACTCCTCTTTCTACCCATGAATCAGCTGTATCCTGTCCTGAGCTGTAGACTCTATTTTTCCTCAGTTTAGACAGAGTTATGACCTTCCCCGGCGGAACAACTTTCACTCCAGTGAACAGCTGCTGTTTACCCCTCCTAATCACAGGCAGATGAACATCCATCAGACCACTAATGAATAAAATTGCATCATATCATGCCCTTCCCCACTGTAACTTAATGACGCTCCATTCTCTATCACACACCCTCACTGTAGCCTTTTTAACTGGGCCCACCCACTGTTCTTACGGGCCTTTACAAGGATTGACTTTGACTTTTGATGTCCTTTAATAAAAACAAAAGCACTAAAAAATAACACCACATACAGCTCCTACCCGTTGAAAAAACCCGTAAAATAAAAAAAATAAAAAAATATCACACCTCATAGACATCCCTTTCGCCATTCGCCAATCAGCACTGCGTCTTTGTGGGCAAGCATCTAGAAGACTTGTCTGTCATGGGCGATTCGAGCTGTAAAACTACCGCTGAGAGCTGTTAAATGCACCGTTTTACACACTGTTCTCCTTTTACATGTATTCAAGACCTCCAGACGAGCTTGTTTTCTACAGTAAACTAATCTGCTGTTGTAAACTTTTACTATATATTGTTATGGTGTCTGTTGTTTCTTTGGAGGTTTGGTTTAAAAAAAAAAACAGAGAGAAACTGGTCTGTAATGCTGATGATAAATGTGTTGCAGGGCTCATTACAACTGAAGCCATCAGTGACATAGAGAAAAAGCGTTGTCTTTTATGGTGCTGTAAACACAGTGTGAAGTTGCGTGCTTATTGGCTTCTCTCTAATTAAACTGGGAGACAGAAGACTAGTTAAAAACAGCCCTCATACTGTATGTGATCCCGCAGGCTCCACAGACAGCAGCCATGTTACTGTTACACGATAAACGTCACAAGATTTTTCCACGGAGAAGGCGTGTTCTCAACTGTCTGCTGCATTGACAGAGAACACCTGCAAAAGAATACCCATAAATGAAGTGAATAATATAAGACATTACATGAAATAGATCTCCATTTTTGACTCTTAAAGCTTTTTTAAAAAACAATTTGTTACAGAGTAAAAGCCTTTGCTGTTATACCTCACACCTAGCCTCGTCCCATGAATGAGCAAACCCAAGAGATGATGAATGGAAATGTTTCAGAGGGCTACAGGTGCAGAAGTACCTCACCCACCTGCAGTATGTGCTTCCCTCTTTCACTGCACAGTACATCCTAAGCCTCAGCTGGGTCCAGCTCACATCTGCTCCACATGATTATTATCTAGGTCCATCTTCAATCATAGAGGGAGGGTGGCAGCAGCTACACTGCCACCAATGCCTTGAGACACACAGAGACAAGCTTATTTAACACTCTGCATTGTTCTTATGGACTGCATGCTGGAAGACACGAAAGAGACAGCCGTTTCATGGCTGTGCTTGATTGATTCGAGTAATGGCTGCACATTGACTCTGAACCACAACTCTATTGAGAAGGATGTCAGATCTTCATCAGTGCTGTTTTCCAATAGGTTTCCACCAACATGTGATGTGCATATAATTATGCTCGCTCTGTTGTGCTTGATTGATTATAATTCATCCTGTCTCATGATGTATGCATGATGCTTGTGTGCTCACTGATGTGCAGTTATTTGTTCAGGAGGTAAATGACACATAATTTGACATTCTGTGTAATGGACCACTTATCTGGAAATAGGCTTGGTAGCATGTACTGTAGATGTACACTGTCTCAAAGAAAGAAGAGGGCCTGTAGCTTCAGGCTGTGCTCAGACAGATATTAGCAGTTGCATCCCCTCATTAATTTCAATGAGGTCACAGTAATGACACAGCTGGGGTGCCAACACAGAGAGCTTGGGGGAAAAAAACAGGATTGTCCTGCAAAAAAATTTAACCTGGCTTAACTTTTGCCAATATGCAAAGTCATCCATCAAAGTGCTGCGTTAGCCAGTCAAGCACACATTCCTGATAGTATTTCCACTGTTTATCTGCCAATCACTGTGAGGTAGGATCAAGGGCAAATTACATGTCGCCCTCAGTTTTTCAGTGTCAGTTTGATTCATTTACTAAAATACATCTAAACAGTGTCCTCTCACTGTCCAGCTGCTAAAATCCAGACAAGAGTAGCTTAATCAACTTCTCACCAGCACGTCACCTTCTTATTACTGTGCACTCTCAGCAATTAAGCTTTAGAGCGGTAGTGAGTGATTTGCTGACTTTCTTTACGCTGGGTTCTGCCTCTCAGGCAATATACATGCTGTCCTATCCGTGTGGTGGAGTTGTTGGAGCTGTATGCAGCCTGTGAGAAAGACTGCAGACTGCAGGGCTGATAAAGCAGCCCACCTCCTCTGCATTTTTCAGTCAAAAAAAGTTATTTAATCTGTTTTTATTTACAGATAGTTCTCCTAAAAAATGCTAGAACTGATCATCAAAGATAATGCAGTAAAGGACAGTGGCCTTTGTAGTAAAGATCAGTTCACTGCTGACATTTGAAATAGTAATTGAGGGATGAAATGATTGTCACCATGATCCCTTTTCATATTATTCATTACCTTCTTATTATATATATATATATATATATATATGTATTTTTTTCATGAAAATACAGTAGTGTTACATTAACCAAGATGGTTGAGTTTGTAAAAAATCCATGAGTTTGAAAGCTCATCAAACGCCTAAGCAGTACACAGTGACTTCAAATGCTATAATCTTACTACAATATTTTCTAGCGGCCGTGCAGGACATGCTAGTTTTTACAGACCACATATTGAACCAGGATCATTGTGGAGACTTGTTGCCCTGAGGCAGCTTCACAGGCAGAACTTTTTTGGCTCCATACAAATCTAGCAAATCTTCCATCTGTGACACTGCATCCTGGTCTTTGTCACATTCTCTCTGGTCAAGAAGAGAAGAACGAAATGCTGTGAAATTTTCTCCATTTGTGTGTTGCTGTTAAATCTGACAAACACTGAAGGTACCAAATCTGAGAAAAACAAAAAAGGGTACTTAAGACGGTCAATATATTTTTTTCTCAGTGGAACGAAGGAGTGGATCATGTTAAAAGAGTGATTTATGTGATTTAAATGTGAAAGGCAGCTGCCTGTGTTGGCAGGCCACTCAGCCTTCCCACACATTCACTGTCACGCTTTTAATTTGAACCCATCAGCCGTTTCACACTCTGTACTGCATTAATACACACACACACACACACACACACACACACACACACACGGATCAACTACACATAAACAAGTACTTACCCAATGACCGCTCCTGCCTACGCCCACCAGGCAAACATGCATAAACACTCACACACACACTTAAAGCCCACACATCATCCAATCCATATGCACATCCATCTATCCATCCATCTGTCCACACTCCACACAACCACCTATACACATCCATCCACTCTGCATGCGCATTCCCTGTGTGTGCTGTCACTAGTCACCCGGTCAGACTCCGTATGACTGACAGTAGTTCTCTGCATACTGGGCCTTTGAACTAATTGGACGGGTGAGGGTCAGGGGGGACTCGGAGTATAAATATCCATATGATGGATGGACAACCTCCACCTGGGAGTCCACATACCTACCATTCTCATCCTTAGCCCTGATTATCCCCCTGCCCTTGACAACTTAGAGGTGTGGGGTGGCAGGAAGAGATCAAACAGCAATAAACAAGGTGAATGTTGGCAAATTTAGGTTTTCAACTGCTTGTTAGAGCTTTTTACAGCCTGCCAAACCTCAAGTATGAGTGGAGCAATAAAAGAAAAAGCAGCCTCTTCACCTTGATCTAGAACAGAAATATTCCATAAACAGAATACTATTTCAGGCCGTATGTTGGAAGGTGTTAAACTGTTTAGTAAAAGTCAAGTAACACAACCCCTGCTGTAAGTAGTTTATCACATCTTCACAGATGCTGATCAGTCATATTTGCAGCTAAAGTGATTTTTTTTTTTTTTGAGTGACACATTTTTGATCTACTCTAGCTCAGGAAGTTCTGTTTTTGGCAACCTAATGTCAGAGTGCATGGTCAGCTACTGAACAGTGCTGCTGAGATTGGGAGGGAGACAGTGTCTTGCTCAAGGACATGTGAGCAGGGGCTGACGCAGGATTAGTAGTCTGCTGGATCGTCTGGTTTAAGGTCTGTTCCTCACACTTACATATATAAGATATATGCAGCTGTTGACACCTTCTCCTTAGTTTTTACTGCTGCTGGTGAAATGTATTTATTTTTTGTGACACCTAACGCAAATTGTACCTTATGTGTGTGAGGACAGATAGTCTGTTGATGTCTGGTACAAACTCAATTCACGTACATTTTACCTCATAAAAAAAAACAAGGATTGTAGAACCTTATGTGAAAAACAAGACTAGGTCATATCCTAGTATATGGCCGGACCGTGTATGAAACCTTAGAGGGCTTTTAATTTGAAATGATGGATACAGAAAGTGCCAAGGCGAGTGATAAAGTTACACCATGGGTTGGCCGCCTCAAAATTTCATCACTCAGTCAGTGACTCACTCAGTCACAGACATTCACACAAATGTAACTGAAAGTCAAAGATTTGTGCACAGATACAGTATGTTCAGGTAAACTACAATTAGCTATAGAAACAGGTAGATTTAATTGTTTCCCTGAAGTGAACATGCTTATTTATTATGTGATTTAGGTGAGATTGAAGACTAAGTCTATTTCATGTTTTATTGTTCATTATATGATGATTAAAGGGGTAAACACATTAAGGCGTTCTTCATTTCTGATGAGTTTTTTCAGATTGGTTGATTAAAAAAATAGTTGTGATTCAGAAAGTGAAACTTTTGTGTGTCAGATTAAATTTGTAGAGCCTGAGAAAGTTTGTTTGCCTTGTAGTCTTATATGTAAGAAGTTTCAGCACTGTAGCTGGATCTCTGGAGGCTTATAGGATCATGTGGGCTTAGCCACTTGTATGTGCATGGCACAATAAAAACACAACCAGCTAACTAACAAGCTAACTAGCTAATTTCATAGCATAGGCTTTAAAATCTAGTTTATGTGGTGCAGACATGTATGATGTGAAAATATGTGACATTTGTCCATCTTGAATGTGCCATTTTCAGCTGTCTGTCATGTGAGAAGACAACTATGGTAAAGCATAGTTTTAAAGACAGATGAAATAGTTTGGTTGATTTGATAATGTTTAAATACCAATGTGTTTGAGCGATGCACTAGAGAGCTTCTTGGAATGATTTGTGACATGAACGTCGACCTGTTGTACCTGAAATCAAAGCACCTATCCACCACCCCGACCTCCTTATTCTTTTCATTGTGCTACTGCTGCCTGTTTCTAGTTGTGCTTCCTCCTTGTAATCCTTGTGGGGAAATGTAATGTGTTTCTCTCCTTTTTCATGCACACAGCGCATATTTGCATTTTATGACATTGTGCTCGTTTCATGAGAAGGCTGAATACACCAATATTAAATATACAAAAAACATAGTTTGTCAGAGGAGCCAGTGCGGGGTCTTTGTGTAGCAGACTTGCAGAGTAGCTAGCAGGCTCCATGCAGAGAGAGAGAGAAACACACAGAGAGAAGCAGGGCCGACAGTGGGCATTCATCCTCTCAACAGCCACAGCCTTAATTAGAAGCCTAATTACACAGGGAAATGGGATACCAGGGGAGAAAAGAGGGAGGGATGTGGGAGGCAAAAGGAGGAGGAGGGGGGGTTCATGCTTCAGAATGACAGTGCTCAAAAATAGATCCCCGCCCTCTAACTCCCACCACCACCACCATACATCTCGTCATCTGCACCATGTGACCTGCCAGGGGACCAAAACACAACAGCTGCAGAGGCTGATGAAGCGGGCTTCCATGTCTGACTCAACCCTTCTCTTACCAGACCCCCCACCCCTCAGAAACCCCCTCTATTCCCAGTTATACCCCCGTCATGGCCACCACTGCCAACTTTGTTGCTGCTGAATTCTCTCCATGTCTGTCATATCTCCCATGGGTGTGTGTTTGTGCAATGTAGTTGAGTGTGTAAGTGCAAACACTTCCACTTGGCCCTCCCTGATTCTTATTGGAAGAAAAGTGTTTTTCTTTTTGCCAGATTTGCCATGAACTCTGTACCTTTACTGATGCATTAGGAGAGAGTCAATATTAGGATCAATATTATTATAAATAATTCATTTCTCACTTATAATTTATTTCTCACTAGTTTTATGTGCCAAGGTTTTGAAATTTCATCCTCTGCAATTTCTGCCATCCCCCAAATGAAGTGAAGCAACTGGAATTTTGATTGTGTTGCTCACAGCATTGAAGAATTCTGTATAAATACCGATAAATACTGTGCAAATCTGCAGACCTCAGTGTGAACAGGTTTCATAGCAACACAGGGTTAAAGTTCTCAGGCACAATGCCTGATTTTAGGCATAGAGCAGTTTTAAATTCAAACAATACTACATTCAATAAATTGTACACATCTCCTCCTGGACAACTTTTCAGGCTCACAAATCTTTTCTTGCTTTAATCCCTGGAAACTACTTCTTCAGAAGAAAGTAGTTCCAGTGAAAACTGGCCACAGAGAAGCCTGTGTGAGAAAATTGTTTCTGGAAAGAAAATTTGTTTTTGAAGTTTTCAAATATACATTTTCAAGTCAATCACAACCAAGATTCCATTTATCTCCAGAGTAAACTCTTTTCATGGCTACATATTACTAAAAATTTGTTTTTTTCCCATGTCTGAATAAGGACAAAGTCACTTTTACGTAAAAGACACAACAGCAATCATACTATATCAGAGCTAGTAACATTTTTGTCTCACTTCTAATACAGCAATGTAAAATGTATACACAGATGTATATTCCTCTGCCTTATTAAGAGGACTGAAATGAATGTATCATTTATTTATCATCTAAATGATACACAGAAAATATAAATACAATATATTTATTTTAAAGATAGATCAATTAAACCAGCAATGTTACATAATCAACACATCCTCGTAATGAAATGACCACACAGGTTGATTGTACCTGCACATAACGACCCACAGGAGTATTTTCAAATATGCTGCCTCTATCAGCAGTAATTGTAAAAAATAACGATGTTTTGTGATGTGAAACCACTGTAGTTCAGTTCTGGTTAGGTTTAGCCACAAAAACCACCTGGTTAGGGAAAGATCATGGTTAGGGTTGATGTGGGTTAAAGTTACTACTTCCTTAAAGTTACACAATCTTTGTCGTCATTGCAACAGTAAACACCATGACAATCAAAATTACAGTTTTTAAAAAACTGTTCTGACTTGTGGTTGGAACCAGGAAGCGAACAGCGGTCCTCTGCAGCTAAGCCCGCTTTCTGCATCTATCTATCTATCATCCACCTGCTAACCTGCCTCCTCCTAATATAAAACACTTGTCACCTTATATTGACATCATCTCAACTGCATCACTTCCCCAGGTCATAATTACTACGGCCACTAGATGGTGTCTGTCACTCAAACGTAGCTATAGGTCATTTTTGCCGGCTGAATTTTTGACCTATACTGCCGTTTTTCTCGTGAGGACGAACTGTACATAATCCATGTCTGAAAAGTGCTTAATTTAGGTGAACTGACCCTTTACTTGCAAGTCAGCCACTGCAGCTGTACTATAATGCCACAAAGGTGCATGACAGTAAATTAAGTTTTGGATTGTGTTCAACTATTACAATTGATAATAGTTCAGAAAAAAATGGTCTCAATGACACACTAACTTGAGAGTGCCTAACATATGGATAGGAAAAGGCCAGAATCTACATTGAATATTGATAAATTAATCCTTAAAATCTGTGTAAAGGAAAATCAGAGATTTCTTTTTAATAAATTATACATCTTAGAAAATAATTGCTGAAAACATGTGAAAAGACTCAACTATGTAGTACTGAATTGTCGAGTTGGACCGTTAGACTTTTTTTTTACATCTCTGTGTTCAGGATTTTTTGGGCGGGCCTTAAATGGTGGATCCATGATGTAAAGGTGTGACTAGCATGATCTTTGCCCCTCTATATTAACAGTAGAGTGCACATACTCATAGTTACTATTTTTATACTGGGTAGTTTTACAAACTTTCATAGGAGACAACTAGGATTCACTTTGGATAATCTGCTGTTACTGGTGAATGGGGCCATTTTCGGTAAACATTAGCCCTCAAGGAGTTATTTTAAACCCAGCTGAAGCGTCTGTTGACGGGTGGAGCCGCCAGCGACTTTGGCTTCAGCACCGGCTGTGCGATTGGGAGGTCCCCGGCCAGAGGGAGAGCATTTACTAGGCAGCACTTCACCAAAAAGCCATTTAAGTTACATTTTTACTGAAATAAGTCCACATTTACCTACAAAATATGTGCCAAATTAAACAGTGGCTCCTAACGTTACTTTATGTTTAAAATATCATCCATGTTGCTGACCTTACACCCACAAACAAGGCCTATTTTAAATTGTGTATTTTTATACAGGAGTTTGGTATCAGCATTGTTAACTCAGAGGCTGTTCAGTTGGGCACTGCTTTCAGTGCCTACAGCTGACACGACACCAGCGTTTCAGACCAGAGAATACTGCTTATTTTTCCAAGATTTTGAAACCTAATATTTTATGCTTGGCAATTTTTTTAATTATTGAAATTTGGAAAGGAGGTTAATTACACATTTTTCTGTGGTGTGACAAACTCAGAATACATATTTATTATTGCTTTACACAGACTTTAAAGTAGTCCTTGTACAAATTACTTAGTTTCAGAGAAATTGTTCCATTTTCAACACCTTACTTTAGCCATCTTTAATCTGTACACATGGACCTATAATTTTAGCTAGCATACATGTTGTCCTTCATTTGATTCTGGGATGTAACATGTTCTCACACACTATCTGCTAACTTTCTCACCCTCTCTTCAAACCTGTCACTGCAGCAGGTCTCCATTTCTCTCATCCCGCCTCCCCTCTCTCTCCTCTCAGTGCACAGCCAAGCTATTTTCCCAAAGCAGTCATCTCTTAATTATTAACGTGGATGTTAATGGAAGCCCCGGGTGTCGAGCTGCAAAAGCCTGACATATCATCATCGTTATCGCGTGTGGTTCACCGTGTGTGTCCCTCTGAGGGCACTAATAGCGGTGTCAGCGTTAGCTCCTAACATGTTGGTCCCTACTTGCTGCCTCATTCTGTCAACATGCTGATCTGTCTACTGCTGAAACATTTATGAAGACTCCACAGTGGGTCCAATATAACTGCTCACTTAATTGTCCCTTCCGGCTCCCTTACAGTCAAGATGGCAGCAAAGCCAACAAAAATCGGGATTTAATCATGTCTTATTGTGCCTAACTTAAGTGGATCATAACATATAAGGCAGATGTTCCGCTTCAAGATGAGACCAAACTTTTCTATGGATATCAGTTTTTGAGCCACAACAAAGGCCAAAATATGGCCTGCAACAAACTTGTTTTTAGCCTAGCCGATTGCTGGAGATGCCTTTTGCTGCAGTTGTTGATCACTTGCAGCCCCTACCAGCTGGTTAAGAGGAGTGAGGAGTCGATGGTGGTATAAAATGTGTTATATAATAGGTTTTTCAACAATTGTGAATCACTGCAACCATGAGAGGTCCTTGAGCATACAGTCACAAATGTGCACAAAAAATATCAAGCTGATGGGTCCAGTAGTATGTGAGATTAGCTGTGGACAGATAAACACATGGACACACGGACGCACACACAACCAAATGCGTGATCTCCTTCTATATCTATATATGATAAACTACATCAAGAACTATGATTCATTATTAGCCGATTTTGGGCAAATAAAATGTGTTTTTTGTTTGTGGTTGTGTCACATTTGCTTTTCACCAGCATATATCAATATATGCTGGTGATATATTTTGTACACAGAAGCACACAGTTAGGATTACAAAGTTAGAAAACAGTTAGAAACTCCTGCTTCTATTCTCTGGCTTTCAACATGCCAACAGATGCCAAAGAACCTCTGTATGGAAACACAACAATGGAGGATTTATTTTTTCAGAAATGTGCTTCCATTTGTCTCTAACGAGGTGTTGACTGATAACCCACTCACTGTCACTCTGCGCTGCTGCGACTGACAGCCAGAATTACTGGAGCTCGGCTGAACACTTCAGTCTCTCACATACAGGACCACTAAATATGGAAGTTCAATCAGCAGAGAGTGCTGTTTTTGATATTGCACTGTGTGTCCTATCAATTTAGATGAAACATTTGGTTTTATACTTTAAATAGAACTGCTCAGGCAGACTAACTGGTGATTTGAGACTGCATTTGCATTCTGTGCACCTGTGAGAAATGAGCAGACATGTTTTAAGTTAAGTGTTTTCCTAATGCAAAGAGCTACACTGTAAAAAATATTATTTTAGTCATTTGTTATTACATATTAATTCTTTACTTTGGTAATGCAGTCTCATATTTAGTGTCAAAAGTAAAACAATTCTGTTCCAATGCTGTTTGTTTAAGAAAATTCTTTGGATTTTTTGCAGTGTACGCACTGGTGCATACACTGCAAAAAAAGTCTTACAAAAAGGTCTTTCACAGGGGATCAGACTGTGTTGAGCATTTTCACCCTCAGTTAATCTTGAAAGGTGATTCCCACAGAGAAACTCACAACAGTCAGGACATAATTAGCTCCACTGAGGAATATGTGCTTTTGGTCCAGTTTGTTTGTCTGTTAGTTTAGTTAGCAAGATATTTCAAATGACTGCTCCTGATGCAAATGTCATCCAATATTAATCTGGTTTTTGATATTCCATATTTTCTTCCTGTCACTGCTTGCCAAATATTTTTTAGGCTAGTTGTATTTGCCATAAATTGTCTCAACTCTTTAACATCATGCAATATAATACAATTCAGAATCCATATATTCCCAGCAGTACCTGTATATTTTGAGAGCATTTAACCAACATGATCAATTTAAATAACCATAACTCAGTGTTCATGAGTCAGCAAATTTACATAAATCCATCTGATTCAGATTAAACATATTTAAACATTTTTTATGAATAAATCAACAAATCTTAGGAGTTGTGGGGGATTCTTGCGAGTGCTTTGTGTGTTGGGCTGTGTGCTGAGAGGATTAGTGAGGTTTGATGTTACAGTTGAACACCAGGGAAAAGCAGCGACGCCTGCAGTGATGATGTCACTGTCTGCCTCGAGTGGGGTGACACCTTTCAGCAATATGATGTCATGCCCAGCAACCACACATATGCACATGCATGCATGTAAGAACATGCGCACATGCAAACAGGTGGCAGAGCCTCGAGCTCCATGTTTATGCGATGTGCACAGCCATACATATTGATACCTGCACCTCACTGCGAGACACCTGGAAATAAGAAATGCTAGCTTAGATGTGCTTCAGGAGCATTAACGTCTCAGTTAGAATGACAGCTGCTATACACACTGAGGCAACTGTTTTTTACCAATAACTCCAAGCCTGTAGGAAAATCATTTAGAGGTCGATAGCAAAGATGCACACGGCGGCATGACCAACATGCAAATAACCATGCAAATAATTCAGTCCTCATGCTGTGAATTGTCTTTTCATCCACACCACAAGTGTTCTCCTCTCTCTCCTCTCTTTCCACTGCTTAGTAATTGGTGTTCTTCAGGAAGATGAGGGGGCAAAATGGAAAGTGTCAGTGAACGTGTGACCGAGTGCAAAGTAAATGCATCATGTGTACCACACAGCATACATGTGGATTTGCTTAAGTGCAGCCTTGGTAGCCTTTCAGCTTGCTTGATTGGACCTGAGAGAAAGGCAGCAGACTATTGAATAGCTATTGAAATTCTGTATGAGGATAAATGCTGCTATCTGTCATGCAACATCTGAGGTGTTAAATAAACCCTTTAACACTGCCTGAGGAGCTGTTAGACCTCAGGCTGGATGGGTTGTATGCTGCAATTTTGATCCAGGCAAGCCTAGCTACTGAGCACACAGCAGCTAAGAAAGCATTATAAAACAAAATATACAATACACCGAAGGACTATTTTAGGCCCCTGAATGACAGAATTCAAATTTCAAGAAATACACTTGGCGGAGATATATATAGTTGATGGTAGCAGGCAGTGTTACAATTCAGTGTTTTGCAATCACATTACACAGCAGTGCAACTCACTACTGTTTGATTATCAGTAATTATATTACCAGCATAATGAAAAATATATCCCACAGAGACGAAATGTTATTTCAGCACCTTTTCTGCTGCCATGATGAGTGTGAGGACGAAGGGAAGGAGAAAAGAAGGCAAAAAAGTACAGAATGGCAGTGGAGGCTGGATACTTTGATTAATAGAGATACTTTGAATGATTTGAATGTTGACAATAAGATTAGAATATCAATGCAAAACCTAAATAGTGTCCAGGTCAGAATCACCTTTCCTCAGCAGCGACAAAGCAGTCAACAAAGAAACCCGATGCATCACCTGATCATGTCACACTAGGGCCAAAGAGTCCCGTCTTGTTACAGGTTAGAATGTCTTAGCCTGGAATAGTGAATAGTCATTTTGACACTTTTCCCTAATCAAAACAAACACTATATGTGCAAATGCCATAAAGGGGTCACACATGATCATGCAGGTATCAGTCTCTATGGTAGGGTTGACGTCTTTCAGACAAAATTTGATTGCCATACCAGTGACAAGTAAGGGGTTACTTTGCTCATTGAATATTTACAATTTTAGAAGAGAAATAAGCAACTAGTAATGAATTACTCCCAAAGCGACAGTGCTGGGAGGGTCAACATGACATATTTTTTGTTACATGCCCTGTCACTTGACCATTTTTAAAAACACCACCAACATCTACACCCTCCCTTCCTCTTTAATGCATCAACTCTGAACAGTAATATGACCACAGTAGTGACCTTGAGTTTTAAGAATGCGCTTTCTACATCTGTTGTTGTGACTGACCACTTACTATGCTGGGACTCACTAGTTGAGTGAGTGAGCGCTGTCTGTTGATGTGTGCACTATGCACTTGTCTTCATGATTAATGAGTGGCAGAAGAAACCTAAACCAATGACTCCTTTCCTGTCAGTGGAACAGAGGATTTGACATGATTACAGAGTCACACTCATGTTATGATGACTATGTTTTCCAGGCAAATGAAAATATAGTTATATAATATCTTTAACCAACTATACCAGGCCTATGCCCTATTTATGTCAATCTGAAAATAGAACATATGATGACAGGTTAGTTAGTATGACAGTATGGTATTGTGTCATTTTAATAATGATAGACATTCTTGTTATGGCAGTGAAGCAGAAATAAACATGTTTGTGGTGCTACTTATACAGTATGTAATCAATAACAAGGTGGCCAGTATATAACCAAAGGTTAATATAGCACTATGTGTGAATATGTGTGTGTGTTTGAATATATGCATGTTTGTGTGTGAATATGTATGTGTGAATATGTGTGTGTGTGGTGTATGCATGTGGAGATGTCCTTATAAAGTGCCCTCACTGGTACACTGCTGCCTTGTGGGGCCAAACTAATTGGAGCATAGTTCAGCAAATGGAAAGAAAGAGCAGAGAAACAGAGGGAGGGAAAGAGAGATTGAGCAGAGAAGGACGAATAGATGATATGACAGCGGTGGAAACTGAAGGGAGAGAGGGGCTGCAAGTGTGTCGCACAAAACAAAGTGTGTGTGGCCTCAAGTGAGAGAAGACAGAGGAGCAAGAATGAGGGAAAAATGATTTTAGGGCCCTATGAAATCTGTTTTCCAGATTCTGTTTAATTGTTTCCCAAGTTCTGTGTTTTCCTTTTTAATTTTTCTGAATTCTGGTTTTTAACGATTTAAACATAATATTGCACTATTTTGTAATCAAAGAAAGTGCTTCAATACACAGTACACTCAGACATCAGCATGAAGAAGTGAAACAGATACGTAGGTGCTATGGCCTGAAGTAATCCTTCGCATTTTTATGTGAGTGATCGCACTGTGCGCCATAAATAATAATAATCACAAAATAACACTGGTAAAAAAAAGGCTTATAGTGAAGAGATTTGCTCATCCTCCCAAAGTCTGGTACTCTTATTGATTCTGTTACATTACTAAAGAATTGGGGTTTTTTGAATTTTTATTTTTAAAAAAAGAATAAATTCAGAACAGGATTAGAATTGATTCATATTTTAAATCTAACTAAATATTGTTTCTAGAGCAGCAACAGTAAAGTTTACAACAGCAACGTCACTGTATAAACTCAATAATATCTCGCTGGAATCATTCTAAAATGTCAGTAAAAGAAATAATATTCCTGACATCAGAATACTGAGTGAAGATTAGAAAGAATGAAGAACAGACATCAGTCTGTATCAGTCCCTCTTCCTGTCCAAATAGAACTTGAGCTCATGTATCAGGGAAAAACTAAAGTCAAAACAGGGACATGATAATCCTCCTGCATCATGATTTTCAGTAACTTGATCTGGTTTAAATTAATAGTGTCAGCAACAACAGAGAGTCTGTGTGCCTCTGTTTAACAGACAGTTTTGACTGTTTAACACTCAGCCCACATGGATAAACTTTGGTAACCCTTCTGTGTACACTATCAACACTGTAAATCCACATTTACAGTCGAGCAGATTGTAGCGGTTGAACTCTGGCTGTTCTGGGCACATTTGAGGATTGGTGCTTAAATCATTACACGGAATAATTACTGAGTGTTGATGGGATTTAGATAAGGGTGTTGTTTGTAGTGAATGGTTTAAGAGTGGCTCTGTTCATTCATAAATTTTCCTCCAGTCAGGACTCCATCTATTTTTATCTATTTGTATGTGAATGATAACAAATTCAAGAGCAACAGATACTATGAGTTCTGATAACTCTTCACTGCATTACTGAGGAGTTGTGCGGTGGTCTACAGCTGCGTGGATGTAATGGCAACATCTCAAGAGTCTACTTCACAGTTAATAAAATGAGGTTTGCTTAATTAGATTATTGTTTTCCATTGCTGACTTTATTTGCTGATGCCTTCTTACTATCCATGGTGCCCTTGGTGAAAGATGAGGCTTGAAACACATTGCTGTTGCAGCACAGCGGCTAATAACGCATGTCATACAGCACTCATAGGCCCTATAGGCACATCAACTGAAATACACAGTGTATTAAATAATATATAATAATATAAGTGCATATGCGCTGGATTCAGGATTCTTTGGTGTGTTATTTCCACGTGATTCCCCACTTGAAGAGCCAATCTCCACACATGCAGTATAGCTTGGCTGGCAATGTCTGTCATAATATCATCCTTCTAATGAAGTTTAGAGTATTTTTCTTATCTCAACAAATTTCTCCTTGTACATTGTGACACTTACAAGATCACAAGATGACATACCATCACCAGAGAAGAGGTGGAGGTACAGCTTTGCCAAGCAAAGCCACAAGTGTGCAGGAAAAAAACTGCACTTTTGGGTAATCAACACTGTAAAAGAGTACAGTATAAAGTCTGTCGCAGCACATTTGCCTGTGCCAAAACAAATCTGGAATTGGATTCAGATCCGAATCGAAATACAGAAAAAAACAGACCAAGTATCAATCTGAACAGCAGCTCTTCATCACAGCAGGCTAAATCAGTATACAGTAGGTGCATATTACTTGTTGGTCTAGGAAAAATGGTGCATCTCTGTATGTTTGACTTTTATTAAATTTGAAAAAAGCTTCGCAGTCCACCCTAACCCAATAAACCAAAGGCTCACCTTGCTTGTCGTAACACAGTGCACTTTTGAAATATGATTACACTTGGACATGCACCATCTACTCTACTACAGAAAGGGCCCTCTGTTCAAACCAGCTGCACTCTGCCTGCACTTTGTCCTTGATATTTCACTGCTGATTGGGAAAGAATCTAAAGTAGAGGGACATTTTCTTTTCAGGCTTTTCTTTGATATGAGGAACGGCCAGAAATAGATAGTGCTTACAGTACGTGTGCAGCTTGTGTGTGTTGTTGGCTGGACTGCAACAGTGGAGCCAGCCCTACACATGGGGATGTCTGTCTGTCACTGACTGACTGACTCACTGAGTGATGAAGTTACAACATTGGTCGCCTGGCTGACTGTTGGAGTTTCCTCATTAGCCCTTGCTCTTTCAAAATGAATCAGCGCAAACAGTTTTCTATTACATCCTCAGGGGGCGTTTACAGCAATCCCACTCACTGACTGCAGCTCATTTAAAATGTATTGCACGCTAAGAGCGCCCTGCAGCCGAGCCAGCAGATACCTTACCTCGGTCCCCACCTGGACTCCCACGCCATGACTGCACAACTGTGGGAGGAGCGTGTGTAGGCATTGTTGCGGCTGACAGCGGCATGAGGTCCGCGGCCTCAGTGCCGACGGGGAGCGCCTTGTCGCTACTCGGATGATGTCGGCAGCTCACCTGGTGATGTACCTGGGGCTGCGCTGCTGCACATGAGAAATGGCTTCAACTGCAAACAGTGCAGAGTACTGCAGAGTAGGAGAGAAAACAGCTCTTCATGCGCCAGGAGGCATGAAGGAGAGCACACAGTTAAAGCACCCAGAATAACAATCACTGACAAAACACTCAATACAGAGTGAGTCTTAGAAAGACAAGAGACAACCGCAGATAGGAACAGATGAAAGAGCAGTGGCAGTTAACAGATAATTAGAATAATTATAATTACAATTACAATTTTAACATTTTTATCATCTGTTACCAGTTAATATTGATTCTCTAAATAACTTCATGACAGGCCAAAATTAAACTCTTGGCTGTTGTCTGGTTAATGTTCTCTCTGCATGATGGTCTCAAAGATTTCCCAGAAACAGGAACACCACTTTATACACAACTGATGATTGGTGATTGTGAACAGACTTTGTGTTTGTGCAGAGTGGCAAGTCTTATCTGATGAAACGATCTAGCTGAATGCGTCACTTCAACCGCAGGAGTCAGTTCAACTTTCAATCATATCTTATTAACCTAATAGCTCTGCATCAGGACCTCTTGTAGTTGAGGCTTGTGAAAAATAAGGTGTAATACAGGAGAACCCTTGTGTGATTAAACCTATACAGTTTGACGGAAACTCTGGCACAGTGTGATGATGACTTGAAGTTACTGGTGATACGTTTCATGAACAGCTGAACTAACTCGTGCTGGCTGATGTCAGTCAGTCTTTCTAAAGCTGGAATATAGATTTTATCTAGCTGTAGACACACAGTGACATCCATTATGGTAACTCCCTCTGGTACACTTGCACACTGGTGGACAATGTCTTTGATCAGGTTCACTGCTTGTCCTTAAAACACAAATCGACCAAATTAAGTACCAGTATAAACACATGGAGCAGCTCCCAGCTCTGTATGAAGTCCATATGTTTGCAGCAAATCATTGTGTACTCGTTCAGGATTTAAAATTAGATATTGATTGAATATTTATTCTCAATAGTCTGCTGATTTCCTCTAATCAAACAAATCACCTCATTATACATTATACTCAAGCCAAAATTACAAGTTGTGCGCCTCCTACATGTTGCCCTGCTTTCCTTTTCATTTATGTGTCTGTACACGTCAGTACATGGTGGATCACTCTGCATGCGCTACACTTTTGAACATTAAACAGTCTCTTTGTGTCAGGTGGGCCCTTCTTCCTTCCTGCTACATGCACAGTGATGTTCATGTGTATAATGGTCCGTCTCCTAGGCATCACTTCATTTCAGGAAGTTAACTTTTTTTATTAACCACAGAGCCTTGCTGTGATACCTCTGCACGCATCTTCTCTACAAGTTGCCTCCGAGCCTATTTTTCATTTCTTTCTTTTTCTCCATCTCTCAAGAACTGAGGTTTACCTCAGCTGAACTGCCGCTGGTGCAGCTTACAGAGAGTGCTTCAAACACTGTTTTAACACTTATTGCATTGCTTTGTCTTTGAAAGCACTGAAAGAAACCTTCTTCTAGTGTCTTCTGGTATTTTCATGCACACTTTCTCTTTTCTTCTACTCACTGTAACCTAACTTGTGAGTTTTATTCACTATTGTTTGTCTTTTCACCCTGTCTTTTATTCTTCTTCTATCTCTTCGGCTCTCTTGCTTTCACTGCTGCTCCTCAGTAAGAGTGTAGGCGTACTGTACAACTGGTGATAAATGCAGAAGACCCTTTTCTTTGGCCAGAGTGCAGTGAGTCACTGAAGGGCTGCGAGCGAGATAGATGTGTGTGGCCCTCCAGCAGTACTCAGTGTGAAGTCATGTCTGCAGGGATGTGTCTGAGGAGAGGACCGGCATGTACAGACTGGGATGCAAATGTACACACTATACCTGTGAGACGTATACACATACACATACACACACACACACACATAGAGACCAGCCGCACATAACACATAACACATCATAAGTCTTTCAGTGTGCAAGGAACGGCTGTGTTGCCTTTTTAATGGCCTCTCATATTAAAACACAACATGTCTGGGTGCTGGTGAGTCACAAGCACAGGTTATTACCACTCACATCATAGTGTGTGCTGCTGTGTGTGCATCTGCAGGGGAATTTGGCAGTGCTTTCATGTGTGTGAATGTCACAATTTCGATGTGTGAAATTTCCAGATGAGAAAATCCACATTTGTCGTGACATTTTCAGCCTTGACCTTCTTGCAGCTACATGTTCTGAAATAGATTTGTCATTGTTCATGTGACTTCAGATCCTTCACCTACTGACCCAGCCAGTGTCTAAATGTGTGTATGTGTTAAGTCATTTACAGAACTGTGGGGCTCTACAGCTTATTAATGGAGTTGATATGGGAAGACTCACATAACATGGAGCACATAGTGAACAATGACTAAAATATTCATTTAAAAATAACCCAGTTTAAAACAGTAATACTTTATTGCCTTTAAGATTAATTAACTCTCTCTATTTTTCATCTCTCTGGCTTCTCTGGCTCCTAGGAGTCATTGTTAATCTATTAAATGTCCCATAACCATCACAGTTACCCAGAGCCCAAGTTCTTGTTTTGTCCAACCAACAGTCCAAAATCTAAAGGCCTTTATAAATGAGATAAAAGCAAAAAATGCATTTGACAACCAGAACTTTTTTGGTATTTTCTTGAAAAATTACCTAAATGATCTCATTCAGCAAGGCTGCTGCTGCTAGAGCTTTTTAAAGGGGACACATCATGCTTTTTGTGATTTACTGTGATTTATATACTGTTATGATATCACATGTTAAACAACAAAATGTAACACAAAAGCCAAGATTTCAGCCTGCTCTGAACTCTTCATTTGCAGTGTTTTTTTCAGTTCCCTACAAGGTGAAGTCAGCTCACAGTGCATGTCCATAAATGGCCATCCGTTCTGTAATCTTTGTTGCTGTGGTTGTTCATGTTGCCCTCTTCCATATTTCGGATCTGATTGCTCGAACATGTATGGGTTTATTTGAGAAGTTGCAATATCGAGTAAAGAACGAGAAAAAGAAGTGAAATTCTACTGTATTGTTTGTTTACATAGCCTCCGGAGCTGACAGAAGCCTGCCGAGGCACATTAGATAAATGAGGCCAACAACAAGCACACCAGGAAGTCAGTTAAAGATTGAGATAAGCATGTGTTTCATATTGTGTGATTGCAGAGCAACTGTACATATCTCACATTTCCTACATCAGAAATACAAGAATAAATCAACATAATCTTACTGTATCTCATTCATATCACTGTCGTACTCCTTTCTGATGTCAGTGCTGCAAAATCCCCTCCTTTGCAAAGATGATTTCTTACAAAAAAAAACAAAAACAACAACAACAACAAAAAAAAACATTTGAAAAGGCTTTTGGATTTTTTCCTCTCTTCAACTTCCCCTTTAGGTTCTTGTCCCACAAAGTTCAGACTTACGCAGTTGCATAAAGCTCTGTCATGCCGAGCGGAATTCAGAAACTCTTACTCAGCAGACATATTGGATTTTGCCAACGGCTTAAAATGCCAACAGGCTGACTCAAATTTTTTTTTTCTAAGGGCGTAGGGAGGAGATCCCACTTTAATTTCAGATTTGGTATCTCAGCAAGTCATTCAGTCTAGTGCATAACATGGTTTCAACCAGGCTTTAGGGAGACTCCTGCATGCTTCTGTAGTTTTCCAATAATCTCTCCAACACAAATTGAACATCTCATTTGAATATTCATGACAGGAGAATGAAGAAGCCTTTGGTCTCACCAGCAACTTGGTGCAATATATCAGGTTAAGTGCTCAGTAGAAGTGCCTCGTTGCAAGAACATAATTTCTTTTCTGTCGGTTCATATCCAATAGTGATTTATCGCTTAGGTTCAAAGCCACTGTAAACATGCAGATACATTTCAGATGTAGCAGGCAACAAACTAAGTTGTAAATTTGTATTTTTACTTTCTCCTTTTATAATTTTTTTTTTCTCAAAATATTTGGTTTGAAATGAGGTGTCCCAGTTGCAACAGCTCTGATGACCGGCTGCAGTGTTATATATAGGGCTATGCTTTGGACCATAAGAGGAAGAAGTGTCTTGGATTGATCCACTGTGATTCTCCAGCATCAGTTTGTGGGAACAGGAAGTGGAAACATCCAGCAGACTCTGGTGTTGTGATCATCTCTCTTCCATCATGACCCATGACTGACAGTGAAGCCTCTGGTTGGACCCCAGGGTGTCCAATCCAGGAACGAGGGTGGAGATTCTCCCAAGCATCTCATTGGCTGCTGCTAGTCCTTCGTTGGTGATGGCGTGTCATTTGTTTTGCATTCTCTGTGGCTTTGTCAGTTGCATGTTATGTTCAGATGCCTCCAGCAGCTACTGCTATTTACAGCAAAGCTCTCTCTGTGTTTCACACATTGTCTGTGTGTGTTTGTTCTATATCGTACTATCTGTTTCTTTAAGTCTCCTGCTGATACCCACTGTACATACACACATAAACTAGGGCTTAACGATTTGAGAAAAAAAAAAGTTCTTGCTATTTTTCTGACCAATATTATGATTTTAATTTAAATTGCAATTTTTCTCTATAAATTCATACATATTACCAAAGCATAATCACAGACATACTTGTACATTGAAAAATCTGATAAAATAATACAGTTGCTTGTTGGTGCCTGTCACTGAGGTCGTCCTTGTTTTTTTTAGCCACTCCATTGGAGAAAAGTTAACCTTTAGGGAAACATAACTAATTTTCCATTGAGGATTTTAGCATTTTAGCTCACATTTAGAAAGATATTAACATATATTAGGCATATTGACATTTAGCTACCAAATAACTATCAGAAATATTCAGAAAAACAAACCAGCACAAGCTGCTAACTACCTGAAATTGTAAAGATGCTAATCAGCTAATGCTAGATAGTTTATCTTGAGAAAACCTCTATACTCTGTTGGTCTTTTTGAACAGCATAGAGACACAGTCCAATTTATATGTGTTTAAATATCAAAATGATAGCAGTGTTTCTTTTTCAAGAGGAAAGAGTACAGATACCAGAGCATAAACCAGAAAAGAACAACTCATGCAATTAATGTTAATTAGCTACAGCTTACTAGCTACATTTGACGTTAACAGTTGCTGTTGCTGACAATACTTTCAGTAACATGTTTACAGCTTGTTAAGACTTAAGTTAAAAATCATTGCTGTTATTGCGATTTGAACATGGCACTCTTTCATATCATGATTTCATTCATTCATCATTCAGCCCTAACATACATACAGACCCACAAAGACACGACATTGTCAGTCTTTCAGCAACTGCTGTCATTATCATTCCTGCCATCCTGACGCAGACGTTACATGTATGAGCATTTATGATAAATGGCCCTCCACACACACACACATAACTAGAACCATCAATACCAGTTCTGACAGTACAATAAAAATAGCTGCTTTATCTGCTCCATGAAGTGCACCAAATGTTATGTTATTTCAAAAAGAAGGGTCATTTGAGTGAAAAATGAAGTTCACATGTGAAACACAATATGTGGAATGAGCCGTGGCTCCTCGTGCAACTCCTGTGCACTGCTGATAACAAAGACGACAGGGTGGCAAAGCGGAAAAAGGAAAGCTTCGCCTCTGTTGTCATGAAGAATATGTGATGAGTTTGACCTTTAGGAGGAGTTTAGCAGTTAGAAATCAGCATCCTTTAGAGACCACTCCATAACCAAATGCTCAGAGGGTTTATTAACACTATTAAAGCTGAAGAGGGAGCGACTCTCGCAACGACTGGACAAAGACAGCATTACTTATTTCTCAGTAGTATAATTACAGACTATTTTTGAACAATTGCCACTTATCAAGAAGGTGTCTGCAGTTGTTGCAGTGCAATGGAAAGCAACCAGAATATAGTGTGAGCAAACAGGCGCCAGAGGAAATGAGTTCAGCCTCTCCACTGGATGTTTTCCCAAAATGAGCAGGTAGCTGGGTGTCTGACTAGCAGTTTTGGTCCATTTTCCAGCAGCAATGGGCTGTGGCCAAGGTGTTAAAGTATGATGCCTACTGTTATTAGAAACTGGTAAGCACATTTTTATTGAATTGTTATACTGTTTCTTTGACATCTATAGATGATTCTCTCATGTTTGAGCAGAATAAAAGTTTACACCAGAGCCTCAGCCCCTGGCTGTGGATGCAAATCCCTCTCTCTCTCTCTCTGCTTTTCTGTTTCTCTCTCTCATTCACTCTCCCCTCTTCCCTCTCTCTCTCTGTTATGCTGTGAGGCCCAGTAGTCGCAGCCAGCTGTTCCACTTCAGAGACAATTAAAACAAGCTGTTCCCTGCTACCGCTGTTGCTGTTATTTCAGAACCATATCTGTTTTACCCCGCAGCACCCCAAAACAGCCCGGTGATCCATTTCCCAGACCGGCTAATATACTGATATAGTTCTCCTCTAAATTAACCAAGCTGCACTCTTAACCCAAACCCAGCTAATTAGACTCTCCCTTTAAGGTAGTTCTTGACTCCTCCATCTGCTTTTTTCTTCTTTCTACTGTTTATTTCTAACCATTCATAACTATTTTTCATCCCTTGCTTTTCGACATGGCGGCTTTGGCGCAGCCCATATTGTGTACTGTGTATGTCCAGGTCACTGAAAGATCACAGTGTGACACAAGTAAACACTGAATCACAATCTTACGTGTAAAAACACTATATGGTACAGTTGTCAGCAGATTCAAATATCATAGGCTGTCTGAGGTCAACATGAGAGACAGAGATGACCTTTGCAAAAAGCTCATGTAGGGATTATAGGAATTATTCTGGAGGCGATTATTATTACAGTACATGCTGCAAGATTACCTGGAGTAAAGCATTGAAGTACGTCAACTGTGAAACCTTTAGAGAAGGTAAATGGAAGAATTTTCAATTTCAGCTGTGCTATTTCCGTTTCAAAAATGGACTTGATCTCTTTGTAGCCATATGAAGGAATAGGGATGTTAAAGCCACAGTAATATCAAACAAAAAGGGCGTTTCCTGTTTGACTCAAGACAAATCACATATTTCTGTAGAGATCCTTTCAACTAGAAAAGGTGTTATTGGAAATGTGGTTTTGGTCGATATAAATCCAGGGCTGGTATTACCGAGAGATACTCTACTATTGAAAATTTTGATCCGCTTGTTGGGTTGCAACAGTGAAATAAACTGAATTCAAGTTTAGTGCTAAAGGAATTGGTCTCTTAAGTGGGCAGTCGATTCACAGAAAAATATTCAACAATTTTGAAACCACCAACCGATTTAATGTTTAAGTCATTTATCAAGCAAACAAGTAAAACATTTTGCTGGTTCCAGCTTCTCAAATGTGAGGATTTGCACCTTTTCTGAAAATGTACTGTATAACTTAGGGTTTTGAACTTTTAGTCAGACAAAATAAGCAATTTGAAGAGTCATCCTGGGCTATGGGAAATTGTGATGGGCATTTGTAACTATTTACTGACATTTTACAGATTAAACAAATTAATTTAAAAAGTAGTTGACAGGTGAGGATAATGAAAATAATTATTAGGCATAGATTCTCTATATAAGTTATGTATCGCTAATTACCAAAGACCTCAGTACGCTTCAAACCAAGTGCTTGTCAGATCATCGTCAATTTTGATAAAAGTTTTGACTTTCGATAATATAACAGTGATTGGCAAGGTCTGAACTTCTCTCTCAAGCTTTGTTTCCATTCCATACAACTACAGTACTTCCATCACTTTTTCTCTGTACAGCCAACTCATCATAACCTAGTTTGTTTGACATATAGGACCTTAACAGCAACATCATCGGATGATGTAACAAGGCTCAAGGTGCTTCTCCACCATCTGTAGTTCAAGAATGCCAACATATGGAAAGGTCTGGATTTCTGCTTTCATGATGAAGACTTCACTTAGTGAATACTCGTTCTTTTTCAACAAACTCTTTTAGTACTTCAGCTTCAAATCCTATTTGATGGGAAAGGTCTCTGCTGTGAAAGCACTGCGCTCTCCACCTTAACAGATGTACTGTGTGCAATCCACAGGGGTTTGCTTACAGCTCATAATAGTGGTAACATTTGTTTATTTGATCAAGATCAGTTATTGTTTTACTACCAGTTCTGCATCACAAAGGATAAATTGCAGTACTAAAGCAGGATGAATGCAGTGCTGGAGTATTTTACATTGGCTAGCACTGGTGTAGATGGAGCAGCCTGGCGAGCTGTCAAGTCTCATCACACCTGGAAGCCACAGTGGCCATCGTGCTAACCGCCGCCAGCTGCCATCACTGTCATCTCCCTCACTTATGCCCGCATTTCTTCCTTTATGTTCTCTCCATCTTCTTCTGTGAGCCTTGTGACAGAGTGGGGAATGGGAAATAAAAATAGTGTATCAAGTTGATGGAGAAAGTGGAGGAGAAGTGAAATGCTAATGGAAGGGTGTGGAGCGGGTGAAGAGAAGAGAGAGGGCGGGAAGGGAAAGAAAGTTTCGTCTGATTAAAACTCAGAATTCATCCCAGCATTGGAAAACAATAACACATATAAATATAACTCACATACAGTACATCATATAAATGTGAATAACAGAGTGAGCTTTTCAGCAACAATCCTCCACATGTGTCCAGAGGACCATTGACCCTGTCCTTGTTACATTTTTGACCCTGCTTTAACGCAGCTCCAGTGGTTTTAAGTTGTTACGCTCTGTGGTTGATTTTGGGTGCTTTTGTTGTTTTCCACTATAAAAGCAAAAAAAAAAAAAAAAAAAAAAACCAGCCAGCCAGATTTTTCGTTTGCGTGTCTCTCTCTGTCCCTCATTTTCCGCTCAGCCAGAGTGTTGGCTAATAGAAATGCTGTGGAACCAAGAAGTCACATTAGACTGCATATGATGCCAAATATGATGCACAGATGCTACTGTAAAATGTGTTGCTGTTCCTCTGTACGGTGCAACCCGGAGTGATGTCATATAGAAAAATGCGCTTTACAAATTAAAGACCTTGACACTTGACATTTATGAATGGATTGTTGGTTATATAAAACTAATATAATGAATTGTTAACCATTCACAAAATCCTTTTTTCTTGTCTGGATATCAGAGTTTGAATTTCCACAATGTGTGATGGTGATGAAGACCACAATTAACTAAATTTGGAATTTGGGTAGTGCTTTCAGATGCTCAAGAGGTTTGGTTGTTGAATACTAGGTGTGGAAACACAAGGCACAGAAAAGCTGGCTCCAGACGGATGGCAACATTTACTCACTTTTTTCCATTATAAGTCAGACATGTGTGTGTCGTTTGCTCCACTTGGCTGTTATTGAAGGTGGGTTAATGTCTCTTTAAATAACTGAACCAAAAACATTTCATTGAAAGAATGTGCGACAGGCTCATAGCCTGAGGTTCAACAGTTTATTGCTTCGGCTGGCAGTTACTGTATTTGCTTTGTTTTCATCCACTCGAGAGAGATCACACTTCAAACCTGGAGTCTAAACTGAGGAGGCATGTTGCTGCACATGCAAGAAACATATACACACACAGGCTCTCAAACTGAATGTCACCTTTTGGTGTGTTTGTGCATGTCAAACAGCTGTAAGATCTCCACTGTCAAAGTATTCTTTTTGAACCCTCACAAAGACAATGTGCACACAAAGGTGACATTCAGCTTCCATCCAGTCTGAATGTGCTACTGCAGACAAGAGCTTGAAGCAGAAGGCAGTTTTTCAGTCCATTCAACAATATGAAACTTCAACCTTACGCTCCAGTTGCTTTCTAGAAAATTTAACAGGTAGGTAAAATGGGGTGAGCAACTGTTGCACATATGGTTGGGTTCAGATAGCTGTTTCCATTTTGGATCCAGCTCCAGATTGTCAAAAAACTCAGATCGGAACTTCCAATGCAAATAAATCTCTCATCAAATCTTTCTTCTTTCCTCGAATGATGTATTATAAACTTTTAGGTAGCAGTCTTCTCATTTTTGCCTGCACTGATTGTTGCTTTCTGTGGTTGAAATGGCAAACATCGCCGCTGACAGATTATATCAACTGTACCTTATTAACCTCTGAGATCACGAGTGGATTACGTGATTTTTTTTCAGTTCAACGAAACCGAGAGAGAGGTGAGTCTTCCCTAGTGAAAGAATCTAGATGATCACGTCACGTTCAGAACCTCCCAACCTCTATAAACATCAATAATTTAAGTTTGCCCAAGGACATCTGGTTTTTGGATCAATTATTTTGTCAAAAATAAGATAAGTAATTAGACAACACCTGTTGTTTCAATGTGTGAGATACATTTAATTAAAATTTAATGTCTCACAGTGCTCATTTCTTTTTCAGTTTGTAGCTACAGGTTGTAAACATTGCTTAAGTGATCACTAACAACTGTGTTTCTGCCTTCTCATCTAACAAAATGTGATTACATATCTCAACTGAATCTTTGAGTTTTTGATATATATAACTTTAGTTAGTTACAAATGTTTAAAACTGAACCTACCTAGATTTAACGATATTCAAAGGGTCTCCATAAGATGATTCAATACTGCATACATAACAAAATGCTACTCAGCCTCACTTCTTACACACTTGAGAGCTCTGTCCAAAATGATCTTTTTATAGCAATGTATTTCTCAGAGGATGAGAGCTGAAGACTGAAATAATACTGTAAGAGCAAAAGAGGAAGAGAGAGAAAGATACAGAGAGACTGTCTGCATTTCAGGAAATCACAGAAAAATGCACAGCGATATTCCACATGCATTTCATGTATCAGGCTGTTTCAAATGACCTGTTCAATCTGTGTGTGTGTGTGTGTGTGTGTGTGTTCACTCAGCTTAGCCCCCCCAGAAGTCCTGACTCTGTGGTGGAGGGGAAATAAGGGCTGTGCTTTCCTAAGTTGATCACAGTGAGAAACTGTCAGCCAGCCAAACAGACAGACGAACAGTCAGACTGGATGAAAGACAGGCAGGAAGAGGAATTGAGTGGATGACCAGGAAGAAAGCAAGAACCTGTAGTCAGGCAGACAGACAGACAGATAAACAGGCAGACGACCAGACGGCCAAGTGGAAACACGCCGGTGGTCTCAGCCAGTGCCGCCAAATGAGCGTGTAACTCAGACGGAAAATAAGGAGGGGGGCTGGGGGGGGGGAAGAGAAACATTGCCACGGTCATCCACAAACTCTTGCACCCCCTCACTCTCTCTTGGCCTCTGTCTCAGTTACCCTCTTTTTTACCTTCTCCTCTGGACTTGCCAGGTTTTTCAGCTTTTTTTCATATTCCCTGCACTCGTGAGTTGAGCGCCTTTTGTCTCACTTTCCTCTTGTCTCTTGCCACCTCTTCATTGTTGCAACCTCAGTGGCCTTAATCTCCACCCTTTTACCACTCTCTCACATTTACCTTTCAGTGCTGCTCTCTTTCTTTCTGTTTGTCTGAGTCTTTTTTTCTTTTCCCTCCCACCTGTCTGGACTTGCAGCCAGGCAGACAGAGGCAGCTTCGTAGCTAGTGAGGCGTGATTGTGCGATAATGAGACCCAGCGAACATGAGAGTGAGAGCTGAGCTGGCCTCGGCTACAGTCCATATATTCTTATAGTCGACGGCATCCAGGGCTGGGATGAAGCCTTACCGACCTGCCAGGTTATTTTTGGCCACTGTAATGCTTTCTCATTAGCGGTCATATTAGCGCAGCTAATAGAATCTGGAACCTCAGACACGGTTTTTATTTTGCTACTATGATATGACACTGTACCTACTTACCTGATTACCAGTGCGTCCCTGCACCCCAGCATGGTGACTGCAGTGCGTGCCAGAAACGACTGAGGTGTGAGGTTGAAATACAACCAATAAGGTTGCAGATGCACTTGCGAGCATCCAATTATTCGCAGCGGTCAGCCGTGCAGATATGAAATAAAGACATCAGAGCTGACTGACACAAAATGACCCTTCCCAACTGTAATTTTGAGCCGAGGCAAAGCTATTATTAGTGTTTGATTGACCGTGGTATGTGCATGATTTCCATAGCAGTTTGGACTTTGTGGCTGAATATGTCAAGTGCTGGTTTTTGAATTGCCGAGCTGCGCCCAGCATGATGGCACACTTGTTGAGGTGGGAAATTGACAGATGTGTGTGTGCCTGTGTGCACATGTCTGTGTGTGTGTGCAGTCAGTGGGGTAGATCTTACTAACTAGATGGTCTCACACACTCATATGTGGATACACACACACCAATTTCCTGCCAAATGGAGTGGTTTGGATGACATGCAAATCACGCCATAACTTCTCCCTTGTGGAAAAAGAGAGTGCTGCTCTTGCTGGCAGACACTAGCCTACTCTCTCTTTCTCTCACACTCACGCCGGGACGGAAATTCTTCAACTTCCAATCTGCCCTGCACTCTCTGTGCTTGCAACTTAGGCCTGCTCCCTTTTACTGCCACTGGAAACACTGTGAGCCTCCCTCAGTGGCCCCAGTCGTCTGGCCAAAGCATCCTCTCTCCCTACACAGTAGCCATTCTGTAACATTTCACTTCCAGTACTTTTTCTTTTTTTTTCTCAGCTTGAGGTCATCATTCAAGTCCATTATAGAACATATTGTTTGTTTAGCCTCTTTAATCTAAAAAAGGGGGCAGGATCATGATGAGCTTACGTAGGAACAGACAGACATGCAGAGCTAAACAGGCAGTCACAGTTGGACTAAATACAATGAAGTGCAGAAAGACAGGCTAACTTAGAGGAAGATACTCAGACAGAAAATCAGAGGTCCAGTAACGCACACTTGGGGGACACTGGGCAGGAAGTGGGTGGGTCCGAGCTACTATTAGGCTGTAGTCTAATGGCCCCTCTGTGTGGAACCTGTTTTGCCACTCCTGGTTACTTGGGCCCCACAGGGAAATTGGCCTCATTTCCTTGCCTCCTTCCTCTACCCTTCCTCTTCAGTCGTAAGCACCGGGATGTGATGCTGTGTGATGCTATTTAGAGTCCAGTCTTTAGTGCAAGCAGCCTGGAAACGGGAGTTTCCAGATTAATTTGCCATAAATTGGACTGAAAGAGAACAATAAGGGCATTACTGTACCATCATTTGTTTTAAAATTAGAACTTGCTGTATTATCTCATCTTACCATGTCATGCATGTGACCTTTTAACCCTACAGTTTACCCAGTATCATGTCAAGGTCTCTCCATCCAGTGCATGTTGTTAAACTAGCAGTGGGAAATAGCGTTAGAAATCTCTTCTACATGGATCTTACTTGTTTGAATTGTCGACATCTTTCCTAAACAAACTTGAGCACTGACTGCATAGACTGTGACAAATCAGAGAAATCTCCTTATGTTCCGAAAAACTCCACATGCTTAAACATTCTGTTCACCATAACGGATCAAAAAGAGACAAGCCATCAGCCCTGCGGGATGACTTAGTGCTCCTCAGTGTTTGAAACTTTTGAAAATGGACAGACTTGACAGATGGATCTCTGCCCCCTGAGTCACCATGTAGTATTTCCTCCCTGCCCATGACTCACCAATCATTTACAGCTCTGGCTTGGATTTGACACAGGGTACAACCTTTTTTCTTGGTATTGCTATTTGTTGGGTTTTCAGTAAACAACTTTTTCCACACCATTTACTGCTCTGCACAGGCTCAAAGGTTGTAGAAGTTAGATAGTCCCCTGACAGAAAAATCTGTTGCCAATAAGGCAAGGCTGATAGTGATGGACTGTAATAACAAGATGCACTTACACAAGAGTTGAGATTCCTTGCCATGTAAAGATGCTACAGTATATCTGACACATTCTATCAGTAATTCATTATTAACATGGCCATAAAGTGATTGATCTGAAGGCCTCTACAGGGTGTCAAGGAGGGTAGAGTTGGGTTACAGAGCATTCTCTTTCCCAGCTTCTTATTTGGTCTCTCTACTTGTGGCGCCTCCAGAAAAAGTAGAGCAGATGTGGCCAATGAAAATTTTAGGGTGGCACACCAAAATTTGCTGCAGCATAGATTCATTTGGTATTGCACCTTTATATTATATCGGTAAGAAGATATTCACATCAAATCAATACATCAAGGGTAAACTTGCTTACACAACAAACAGACTTGTATGACATTACACAAAGTTAGTCATTATTTTCAATGAAGAGCGTAGCTGTGCAAGCAATAGTGGTGACCTGATTTTCCACCAGATTTTGATCCAAAAGTCAACTAAATTGACCACCAAATGAGCTGAGCTTCACTACCTGTGTCCAATGGCATCCCTGGGAATGACATGAGGCAAAGGTCGGGTCAATGCCATTCTCAATATGTAAAAGGAATGGAGGAGTAATGTAATGCTACTTTTCGATCATACCTGGACTTGGGCAAAAAATCTAAAGCATGGCAAAAAATATCAGAGGATGGGGATCACAGGATAGAAAATGAATATTGTGATTATTTAAATTAAGTCTATAGCAGTTTGGTTAGCATAGAATGAGTGCTCTTCATATTGTGCTCTACCTTGCGCAAACTACGTGTGCTTGCATGTGAAAGACAGTAACCGTAGCCTAAACTATGATAAAGCTTCATTCTAATCTGATAAATAGACTCTAATATGTCAAATAAATAAATAAATATAATAAATAAATGTAACTTTCATTAAAATAACAAGAGGCAAGTAGTTATGAGTCTCTACATGTTGATTTTCATTCAACTCTGAAATAAAACCACTGGCTCTCTTGTTGGCGGAAACAAACTAATCGTGAAGTTAAATAAGTATGTAACAGTAAAATATGGATTTTTGACAATTTAATACTAATTCTACATTCACCTCTGCAGTCTCCTTCTTTTGTCTGTAATGCCATACCCCAATAGCTCTCCTAGTTCTTAATTAAGTATCAGATTTTTCCAAAGCCCTCAGGGATGGAGTGCAGTAGAGAATCAGGGCCATGGCGCAACCGACCTTCCCTTAAGGATGCCCCTGGCACTATCCCTAGTTATCATCAGTAACCATGGCCTATCATTGCGTATATAGAGATTTCTCCCTCACTCCTTTTCTCTGCTTCACTGTACCTCCGTCTTGCGGCCTGAGCTCAAGGCCTTGGTTCGTGTGCTTTGACGTTCTTCTCCCTCACAGCTGTAAAGACAGTCCATGAATTCTGTCAGAGCCTTGAAGCTGATAAACAGACAGATACTGTACATGACTTGATACATATTCAGAAGAGATACCAGGCTTTTCTGCCTCAAGCAATTTATTACTGGCAACTGAGTTAAAACTGTCAATAGAGAGGAAAAATAACTAATACAACACACAAATTGTTTACTGTTTCAATTGTATATGTATAAAGACTATTGCTCTTCTTCTTCTTCAACGTCATCTAAGAGTTAAATGCAAAAAATGCAAATCAGCCGAGAGACTTTCTAGCTGTTCACAAGATATTGACCATGAAATATCATGTCTTCTTTCCATCTGCAGTAACAGTTAACGCCTCCAGTGTTTGGGTGCCTGAACATACTGTGAATTTCCATATTGAGGCAATGCACAAGAATAAGAAGTCATGCACATAATTATCCCATCCTTACTCCCAGATCTGCATATATAGTATGTGCACATATAGTATGATTAATATTCTGGAGGATAGAATGAGCCAGTGTCTCACAATCTGTTGCATGCATGATATTTAGTCCTGTATCTTTTCATATTGTTACATAGCTGCAGGTTTACTTTCTCTAACAGCAATAAAAAGGAGAAAAGTGTGGAGCACTTCAATTGTTTGACAATGCATTTTATGTTATGTAATTACAATGTCATTATTATGTGATTTTCTCTGCGGGAGACTCACATTGGAGTCATGCAGAGATTATGAGAACATGCAGCCTTTCATCAGTAGACGGGTGAGGGCATCCAGCTAGCAAGTGTGGTTGTATACTGTTATAAGTTACTAATGGCCTGATTTGATTAGAGACACTTTAGCAATGACGTTATGCAGCAACTATTCTGATCACTGAAGGGTGATACACTGGAAGAAATTTGGGCAGTGAGGAGTAGGGCTGTCACTTTTTACTCGTAATGTTAGCTACCATTTGAACATATTTGATTTACAATGATCTGTGTGAATTCAAAATTCACAGTGTAAAAGCGCAACAGGCTGTGTCTCGTATGTCAGCAGGGAATGTTTGTAAAATACACTATCACTCTATTCTACTGCAGGCCCTTTTGCTCTATCTGTAAACTAGGAAGGATTTTAGATTCCACAGCATAGAGGAAAAATGTAGATAAAGGCGGTTTGCTGACTTAAAAAGTACAGCACAACTTCCCCACAGTTAGGTTATCTTGTCACTCAAGTAAGGTAGCAGAGGCGTCGTGAATGAACAGTCAATTCAACAGCATAATGTAGGATAAGGCAACTTGGGCTGCGTTGTAATTACTAGAACACAGTAGCTCTATTTTGTATGAACTTCATTTTTTTTGGGGGGGGGGGGCTAATGTGAAGAAGGGAGCAAGTGCGTTCCAAGACCAATGTGTCATACTTTTCTGGCAACAGTCAGTAGAAACAAGTTAAAGCCATTCAGACATACAGTAGGTGTTGCCATGTAGTTGAAGCAACAATTTAAGTCAAATTTCTAGTGTCCTGTTTCCCATTAGTCTCCTAAAAAGATGTTCTGTGGATCAAAAACTCCAGTTCTAACTGTAATTCAAACTTTACTGTCCCATAAGGGAGGTTTGGTTTGGAGACACTTCACAATAAAAACACACAATAAAAGGACAATAAAACACAATAAACAGAATAGAAATACATAAAATACTTAAAATGGCACATAAGAAACAACCACAGCATAAACCATGCAGACAAACATGAGATGATAAGACAGACATGAAGTAAATAGCTCATTATGGTGACATAAAAGTCACTTGTTGGCACAACTTACAGGCAGTTTTTTGGTGTAAGATGCTAAATCATTTCACTTGTAATGATGTTGAAATTTAAGGTTCTCTTACCCTCCTTCCTTGGTACTCTAAACTGAGATGAAAGATGCTATATTGTTTTATGAATGAGGATCAGCTGTTTCTTAACTCCCAATTAACTTTAACAAATCTGGAGGCAAACACAAAGGAAAAGCTTGTTGCTCACATGAGAGAGTGTTTTATATATCAATATGTGTGCAAGGGCAGATTTGCGTGTGTGTTTCCATTTTGTCCCGTACAGCTGAGCTCTGCTGCTGTTTGCTTTAATCCAGAGGGATCAGGGATCAGTGAGGAGTGCTAATCGGCTAGTCCAAACACCGGTGCTGTTATTAGCTGTCCACTAGCCCTGCGCTAGCCACAGCTCCAGTATCTGTGCCATGATAGGATTTGCAGTAGGTGCCAAAGCCGGCAGGCGCTCATAATGGGCTCCATTCCGTGAGATTTAATGAGCTTTGCTTCCAGAGACAGGGGGATTATTGGGTCTGTGGTGAATAAAGGCCACCGGACCCAGTGGACTCGTAACACCACAGTATTGTTTTGGTGGGTAATATGCTAATCCCAATTAGCAGTGGTGTGCAGCAGGGGACGTCACATACCACAAGTCCACATGAGTCACACAGGAGAGGACGCGTGTGGAAATATGAAAATGAAGAGTAAATAGCCGATGACAACCTTTCCGCAGGCTGTGTTGCTCCTGTTTTCCCAAATTACCAGCACTTTGCTCAACAACACAACACAAATTCAGAGAGACTTAAAAGGCAAATAGAAATTCATATAGAAAGAAAATAAGGTAGATTACGGGTGGGTAATAATTTATACCTTCATATGAACTTGTTTAACGTCAGAGATTTTGCAGTAACATTTATGCTGCAGTTGCTTTTGCACATTTTATACATCTGTGGGTATATTAAACCATTGTGAGCAATGTTATAATATAAATCATTATTTTAAATTGCATTATTGTAAGATTTCTTGCATCAGTTTGATAAAGCACTTTAATTTTGTTTTAGGAATTTATTTTGCCAAAAATGGACATCCCTGTCTAGTTATTTCATCCATTAACAATTTATCACTTGAATTTCCAGAAAAAATGTGTATCAAAATTGTGATATAAAATTACATATACTGTAAAATAAGATTTCATCCAAATGACCTAAGCACACTAGATACTATATAGAGAGTCTAAAGGCTAATGTCTGATTTGTAAAACCAAAACTTAATTTTACTTACAACCACAAGAATAAGTTTCAATTTAGGGCATAATTTTCATAATCAATTCACTCCATTTTAATGTTGTGTGCTTTGGTTAAAATCTCTCTGGAATAAACTTAATTTGATTTCTTGTGTTCAAAAAATGAACCGTTCATTAAGTTTGATCATGCACCATTGTAGAGAGCATGATTTACAACACTTTAATGCATGTCTCAAGTGAACTCAGTATAATGCTTCAACATTGAGCACAGTGTGTGGTGCATTTATAGCACGGCCTGATTTGTACGTGCCACTATGTGTGTGTGAATGTGTCAGGCACACATGCGAGCATGCTGATTTTTAAACACAGCTTTGATTTTTGCATCTGGATTTGCATGTAATTTCCCTCCTGTGACCTGGCCCAGCCCACCTTTTGGCACTGTATCAATGTGCCAAAAATAAATTAGTTAAGGGATGAGGAGGGACCAGGCAAAGCTATTGTATGAAGTGATGAATAAAATGATGAGCAAGGTGATTAATTAGCTCTATCCAGAAGTAATAACCAGCTACACTTGAGGATCGGCTTGTCACGGCGCTTCAGGCACAATCAGCCCGTGTCTCACCATGAAAAGGAACACAATGGAGGCTTACACACAATAGGATCCAAATGCTTGGATTCTTTTGCATGCTTTGACATCACAATTCTCCTTATTCTGATTTTCAGCCTTAAACCAGGTCATCTGCTTTGTGCTCAGTGTGGTGTCTGTGGTGACAGAGAAGTTCATCAGCTTTTCAGTATTACTCTGATCTGGTTTGTAAGGGCTCAGAAGAAAGGATTGCTTCTGTTTGTTGATGAAATGACTGATTTCTTTTTTTTTTTTTTTTTACATTTACTTCAAAGTTGATCCTTTTATCTTTACAGTGCACGGCTATGGCACAGCAGGGGTGGATGTTAGTAGGGGACCCTTAACTACTGAATGAAAAACCACCTCAAAGAATTGCAGATTAGAAAAGGGAATTGAATTGCCTTATTCAATCCAGCTCACCCATTTTGTTCAATAAATATGAAAACCAAATAAGCCGCAATGAGGTACACATACTGTACATCACAGAGACTGAGTGTTTAAGAGCTAAAACAAAACCAAGGGTATTTGGGGGAGAGATTAAAGAGGCATTTTTGAAATTATAGTCATGTTATTTTTTTTGGAAAAGTGAGGGGATGCGGAAATTTCCATCAATAGATGGCTCTTGGTAATATGCAGAGTAATGAAGACCTTTCCATGTCGTAAAAGCCTCTCATTTCTAACCACTTCACTTGGAAGGCACACTCAGCAAATCCCTTCTTTATGTCTATTTAATGTCAATAGGAAAAATAAAAGGAGGCTGTGGAGAATGGTAGCAGGAGGAAACATATGGCTAAACCCTCATTCTGCCAATCACAGCAACATGAAAAAAAAAACATATATGAAAAAACACAGACACCAGGCAGCCTGATTTATTTTCCCTCCTTCATCTCAATTCCAGGAATTTTATGAATGGAAAATGTCAGGGGATAGGTTTTCCAAAGCCGCTATGGCCTGCGTCTCATGAGCTTACCATGCTGTTCTGGTGAGTTCATGCTGTCTGGAGGAGCGATGTGGAGAGCCACTGGAGGGACGGGACCCCCGTGCCTCCACATCCACTTTACATCATGCTGTTTGGCTTTTAACTGACAACCTTATCCATACCAATCAGACAGTGCCAAGCTGAAATCTCCAAAATCAAGACACCAGCAGCAAGAAGTGCAGTGGTTGATGCCTTATCTTTAAAGAGAACAACATTTGTATGATCCTAGATTGATGATACAAGGCAGCAACACCTGGAAAATACATAAGTAAAGTAATAGCTAATGAAAGAAGTGGAGTGTATCTTTTTTTCATCCAGTGGTCTGAACAAGCCTGCAGGCTCCTTCTCCTTTACACATCTGCTGGATTGAGAGTGTTCAAGTTCAGTGTTTTGTTTCTTCATTAGGCTAACATTTGACTGAAGAGAGCTTTTCTTCCTTTTGTTCCATCTAAATCAATGTTACTTTTTAACAAAAGTGCAGTACACAGATTTCAGCCTTTTCCTGATGAATGACAGCAAGAGTTGTCATACAGCAGAAAGCACTTTGGCCAATCAGCCTGATCTGCTGTCATGCCAGCTCTTTATTTCTAGACACTTAAGCAGGAAAAACACAATTTCTACACCAGTGTGCAGTTCGGAAACGGCCAGCTCCTGTCTTACACAATCATTACAACAGACGTTCATTAAAGATTTAAAGCTCCTGCCATCTTAAAAAACCCTTCTCCTGTCACTCTATGGCACAGAGGAACTTTTCAAAAAGAAACTTTTGTGTCACTTTGCAGAATGAAACCAGCAGTTTAATGTTAGCAAGCATTTCAACTGCTCCTGTATTATTTAATGTGTTTGTTCTCAAAGGGCACAATCCGTCACCCCGAGCCACACTGGTCAGTGGGGCTGTGTGTGTGCATATACTGTGTGTGTGTGTGTGTGTGTGTGTGTGTGTGTGTGTGTGTGTGTGTGTGTGTGTGTGTAGGGCAGTTTTATGTGTTGGGCAGACTATCAAGACTTTTTCCACTCCGGGCGCATTTCAATCTGTTGTAATGTTCCTGTACAAATCAATACTGATGTTTCTAGATATTTCTTCCATCTCAATCCTTCTTACCGTTCATAGCAGTTAGCATAAAAATATCTCGTTCCTCCCGTAATGACTCATAATGACTCTGAAATAAAGACAGGAAGTTCACAGCTTTTACTCTACAGTGATGGAGTAACCTTGTGTCACCCTGCTGATCCTATCGCTACTGACTCTGTCTGTCCTCGCCGAGCCTTCGGGGCTGTAAATAAGCCGACTCAGAGAGGGATCAGTGAGTCCAGGTGGGTGAGTCCAGGTGACAGGACGGTCATCATCCTCCAGCAGCAGAACCACCACACGCCTAGTCTGGATGGAGAGCTAAGACTCCTCTCTGATTACCTCCATGTTAAAACTACTACTGCTAGCCATGCAGAGCTGCAGACAGTGCCGAGGTATTAGCAGAACTCCTGGACATGAGCCATAGAAAACTGAGACAGAAAGTGAGGGAGAAAAGCCAAAAAAGATGAGAAAGAGTGATGCTGAGAAAAACGGAGGGCACACTGAAACGGCAGATAGAGGAGGACTGATGAGGCAGAGACAAAAAGAGGAGAGGAGACATCCTGCTGTCAGCGAGTAGTGTAATCAGGACCAGATGTCTTTCTGCACTCTCTTGACTAGAGGCTGATTTTCACAGCGATTCATTTCCACAGCCCATGTTTGTTGAGGGATTTAGACACAGGATTTCATCCCCTTGTTTCTGTTGTTTTGTTTCGGGTCCATTTTGATGCCTCACGTTGAGTTCGTGTGGAGGCGATTCAGAGATCTCTGCATCTAATGGCTCTGAGTTCTCAGAAACTCTCATTCAGCTACTTGTGTTTCTGACCTGTCTGCCCGCAGAGCAGATGGGATTGTATAACAGTGGTTTCCACACTGATGCGGACCCCACACTGCACATGCTTGCCTTAAGGATTTGAAGTCCACAGTGACAGACATCATTATCCTAAATGAACCTTTAAGTGGTTCTCTCTGAGAGTTCTTGTACATGCAGGTGCTGTAACAATGTACATTTGTGTTGATTTAGTGCTTTTTTCTGAGAGTTCATGCACTGAGTTTTAGTGAAGGTCTATTTAATATTTCATATATAGACGCGATTTATTTTCAAGGCATCTACAGTACACATAGACATCCAGTCTTGTCATAAACTTCCCTACGATTGCTGCTGCTACAGACACGATACATTAATTCACAGAAATAAAAGAATTTTTAAATCTCATTTTTCAACCAACTAAACCAGCAGAGGGCAGCTTTTTCTTGTTTCATCCTGTCACTTCTTCTTCTTTTGAGTTTATTCACAATAAATATACATAAAAATGTAATAAAAGTTGAATATTGTGTTTTGTTTTTAGCCGTGCTAGCATTTAAGCCCTAGGGATCAGCTGATCAGTTGGTCGGTCCATCTGCCACCTTGGTACAGGCTAAAATATTGTGACAAATACATAATATTCATGGTCTCCAGAGGATGAATCCTAAGCTTGAAAAGTCTTGAGAACTCTTGGATGGATTTCCAGGACATTGTTGTTACTCACTGGATGAAGTGGAAAAACTTTGTCGATCCCTTGACTTTTCATGTAAAACCATCATCAGGTCAAATTTCAGTTTTTCTAATACTTTGTTTTATAGGGAAATACCTACAAAAGGATAGCTGTGGTTGGATAACACTTTGTACAAACTAGTTCCTTTGAAACAAGCTGAACCCTTGATCTTGTTCAAAGTTATTTTTAAAGATTGCTGCATGAGGGAAACACAACTTTATGGTACTTGACTAACAGACTAACAGCATTGCTTCTCAGAAAATACACAGTCTACACTTTTGAGAAGTGCATCTTTTGCAGTTGCATGGCTTTTGTCCATAAGTCATGAGCTGACACTGTGTATCATTTCCTCTGTCAACAATCTCAACAGGAGAGGCGTGATCACTCACAAATACCCAAACTGCCTCGTCAGTGAATTACCATGAGCCATGAAGCCTCCGTCTGCACTCTCCCTTACACTGTAGCATACTGTTTGTCAATTTTTAATGGCTTCATCACTTGTTTGACAAACAGAGAGATTTGACAGGTGAAGTGAAGGGTTTGACCATTTTGTAGCTGCAGGGGGTTAGGCTGAGTTTGACAGCCAGTACTTTCGAACATAACTGCAAGCAAAAGAGATCAGGAGAGGTTAGTGGGACTCTACACTCCTGCTACTTCAGCAGGAGATGATCAAGTGCAGTCTGAGAAAAGTGAAATTCTTTTTTTTCCTGTCAGACAGACTCTTCTGCTGTCTGCTCTCAGAAAATGATTGCTGACATGAAAGTAGAGCAAAAACCCCATTTCTGAAGAGAATTGTTATCTTTATCTATGAAGCGTTGAAGGATTATTCGGGTTTATTACAACTAGAGTGTTATTTTTGTGGTTCTGGCCATCGTTTCTAATGGTAACTCTGTACTCACCATGACATTTGTGCAGACGGCCATAACAAACAAGTCAGAAGAGGTAAAGAAGTCAGAAGAGGCAAGAACTATGAGCAGGAAGACAGTTTTAAACAAATCACCAGGTTAGCCAAACTGGTTAAAGTTTGACTGACTGTACTTGCAGTAGGCCTAGTTGTTCTCACACAAGTGTGCTCACTTTCAGTTTTCCCTTCAAATAAAGTGGTTTATATAATCTGACGAAACTGTCTTGTTAACAGCCTGTGTTATTGTCTGACCACGTTTCTTGCCCTGTCGGACTTTGTTGTAGAGATGTTGCTGAGTTCCCAAAAACAGTCATAGTAAACCAGGTTTATCCTTTAGCTTAGCTTAGTTTAGCATAAAGACTTGAAGTAGGGGGACACAGTTAGCCTAGCTGTGTCCAAATTTAAAAAATACGTCTAAATATTTCTTGGTAATTTCACTTTGAAAAGAGCCAGGTTAGCTGTTTCTCCTTGTTTCCAACCTTTATGCTAAGCTAAGCAAGCTAACTATGCCCTGACTCCAGCTCCTTACTGAGCACACAGACATGAGAGTGATATCAAACTTTTCATTTTCCTCTAAAAAGAAAGCAAATATTTCCCAAAATGTTGTACCGTTCCTTTAATCTGTCCAGAGTAATGATTTGAGATCTTCACAATAAACACACAGTCAGTTCTCTGGAAGGTCCACTACTGTAGTCTGTACTGTTTGTGCACTAAATTTTAAAAGTGTAAAAAGAATAAAATGTTTTTGAGTGACACTAGCAATCCCAGACATGTTTTTCTCAGTGTGAAACAGGAAGCTTAACCAAAGCGCTCCAATATATCTGTCTGTCTGATGGGGAAGTGTAATGGAGTATGCTGGCAACTTTTCACTCTCCAGCTTACAACAGCAGCTTGCTAGCAGACAACACTAGTGTGTTTTCAGGCTGGTAATTTGATAATGAGATTGTAAGGCAATGGCTTCCAGATGCAAAATCTCGTACACTCGTACAGTAGTGTGAAGTAGCTGAGCTGCCAGAGCTCTGAGCCAAGGAGCCGCTGGCTGGATGCTGGTGCTTTAACACCTGCTGCAGCAACAGGTCAAAGGTCACAGAGAAGAAGTCAAAGATCATAAAGCCAAAGTCAGATGGAGGAATGGTTATGTGTAATTTAATAAGTGATTTTGAACATGAATTAAACAGGATGTGGACATGGAACAAACTCATAGCCAGCCAGATAGGATTTCATTTTAGGGCTGAAGATATTTTAGCCACTCTCCTAACAGTTAGTGTTGGCACTCTGTTGTTGTGAAAATCAATATCCAAGCTCTAAAAGTGTGATTTGAAATAACACAGCATGTAGAGTGGCCAACTTTCTGTGCCAAACACACACTTCACATGTTAGAAATGAATGAATCGCAATCACAAATACATAATAATCTAAATTTATCTTTGCATGCAACATGAAATTACATAATGTTTGCAGATAGCTGCACCCACATGTGCAGTTGGACCCACCCAGACATGCACACACACATACTGTACATGTACATGCAGCCCCCATGGGCCTGACAGGGAACAACAGCCAATTAGTAGTGGGAGTAATTAAACATAACCTGTCTTCAGACAAATCAAAATCTTTGCTTGTGTGATTTGGCATTTACAACTGCAGCAGAGAAACAACAGAGACAGAGAGGAAAAGAGGGTTTGTGTCAGTGATACTCTGCCTCTAAACACTCACAAACACACTCATGGATGTTAGAAAGCAGACAAAACATGCTAGCGGAGTTACTAAAGTTTCCTAAAAGGTACGTTAGGCGTGATAGACGACAGCCAGTCTCTTTTGGCTGGAGACCTTTCACATCTATCAAAGCACTGTGAGCAAATCCATTTGTTCTCACCACTCCATTATTATTGATGCTCACTTTGCACGAATACATGACTTTATTGCTGCAGTGTTTGCTAAAAGCGATCGTTACTAATTGTTTTATTCACCAACAGTATTTTTTTTTTAAATCCCTGATACCTCTGAAAGTAAAGCTGGAGACAAGAAACTATCTGTGTGAACTTTTTGAGGTATCTGCTTGTATAACTGGTGATCCAGACTGGGGAGAGCTTATTATTCGCATTGTTCTTGTGCAAATATGTCTATAACTGAACATTGTTGTCAAATGTCTGCTTTGAGGGCTGTTTGGCTTTGAAACCGAGAGTGGTTAGGCTTAATGGATGTCGATTCTTAATTCAGGGTCAATGATAGAGGAGATGGGAACGAGAATGTCATTGTCACCAGGATAAAAGAGAGGACTGTAGGCCATTCAGATGTAGCATTACCAAGCATCTGAGCAGCCTTGGTCACAGCACTTTTTATCCTCTGCCATTGTTGGTTTCCTCTCTATATTGTTGTTTGAAATGTTTCTCTGCTTGGCTGCCATTTTCCAAACACAGCCTACAATAAAGTCATCCAGACACGACATCTTCCTCTGTACTTCCTGATGAATTTGATCATAAAACTACTCTGAGGACATTTTGCTTCCCTGGTTTTGTGAGACTAAGCACTTTGTTCAGCTTCACTGGGAATAAGAGGCCGAACAAATCAAATGCTGAACTAAACAGAGACACAGGTTGAAAGAGCCTCAAGAATGAGAGGAAACAAAACATATAAGTATTAATTCTCCAACTTATTGTGGACAGAGGACAGACAAAACTCTCCGAGTGTGTATCAAGGATGCTGGAAGGCTGCTGTACAAAACTCACCATAATAACCTCACACAAAATGCTGCACACTGACAGCAACACTGAACTCAGCATGAAAGTTGTGAGGAGAGGAAGAGGTAAAGAGATGGAGCCCTTAACCAGGTGATCATAGCTTGTGAAAATGCAGCGTACTGATAATAAACCCATTTCAGACAGGAGTGGAGCAAAGAAAACTAATCTACTTAATCCAACTCACATTGGTCACATTCATAGTCAGTTGTTCCATACATTTCACTGATAAACCGCGTTGATGAATACTCCAAACTTTAGAGCAATCCCTAGTTACTGGATTTATTTTAAAATCTAGAGCTATAAACATATCACGTATTAATGAAATATGGCCTATGGTACAAATGGCCTGTAACTGATCACTGGAAGAAAAAACTCCTGCTGCGAGTCATTTTGCAAAATTTTGCAAATTATAGATTAATACACATTTTGATAATAACCTAAAATAAACCAAACTTCTCTTCTTCTTCTATTTCAATTGCTGAACAAACCAAAGATGTTGGTTCAGAGGTATCACTAGATGGTTGAACCAATTGAACACTTACGGGAGATTTCAGAGCCACCGTGAGCATTGAAGCTGCTCTGGAGGCTTAATGTCTGTCCTGATAAGACCTCAAATGATTGAAGGATACACACATCCTTTTGCAAATTTAAATGCCTCAATGTGAACATGTTAGTTTCACACCTGTGTGTCTCTTCGACCTGCGGCGTCCTCTTTGTCGTATGTCGCTTTTCCCCTTTCACTATTCGTTTCATCAGTGTGCTCCTTTGGTTCAGGATTTCTCATCTTGTGTTCAGTGTGTTATGGACAGCAGCTGCCAAAGCCTTATTCATTCTTAATACATATTTTTGGCTTTTAGAATACTTGAACTGAGAAGCTCACATCTGCAAGACTGTATCTGGAAATTGTTTATTTGTTGCATCAGCTGTGTTTATTCATATAATTTTAGGATACAATATGCAGCTCCCTGTCTAACAAAATGTGGTTACATATTTCAACTGAATCTTTGAATTTTTGATATATATAATTTTAATTACAGATGTTGAAAACTGAACTTAATTAGATTTAGATACAAAAGGTCTCCATAAGATGATTCAATGCTGCATACTGTGCATACTGCCTCAATCCTGGTTGCATACACACTTGAGCGCTGATGAGAGTGAAGCATACAGAGACACTGTTTGCATCTCAGGAAATCACAGAAAAATGCACAGCAATATTCCATATGCATTTCATGTGTCAGGCTGTTTCAAATGACCTGTTCAGTGTCTGTGTGTGTTTGTGTGTATGTGTGGAAGCTTTGCTTGGCGTTCGAGGCTCGATAACTTCTCACTGACGTGAAACATCCAGCCGGAGCTCTCTCGATTATGATGCGATTAGTTAATTGGGTGAAGATGTGGAAAGTGAATTATGTGTGTATCTCATGCTATGCCACTAATGGATGGAAAATACCTCCATCTCCAACCTCATCCTCCCCACACCCTTTAACCAGAAAACTTCTCATAATTTCCAACTTGTGCATTCTAAGTGAATAGATTTAGCATCTCAGATTTATATCATCTTTCCATTTGGCTCTCTCAGGCTGTCTCTCATCATGGCCGCGGCTTGAGCCCAGTTGTAATTTACTGTGAGGTTGTTATCGTTACTGTAACAAAAACAGCCAACAGGCTCCTGTATTTATGTGTTTTATCTTCCTGACCCTAGAAATGCCCCTCAGTTGAAAAACGTGCGTGGTTATTAAAAAACAATAATTCACAATAAAAAGTCTCAATGTGTAACCTTTCACCAGATAATATTTCTGTCCCTCTGAAATACTGGAGGACCATTTCATGTGCTTCTTGATTTCCGTTTTTGATTTCTGATTTGTGTGTTACACCCATAGACTGTATATAAAGATGGACGTAGTGAGGTGTGACATCACCCGTTGGTTTGCATTGGAGCCAGTTTGAAGCCCAGAGTTGCAGCTTATGTTCGGCGCCAACTTTTCCATTTGGAGCCAGGACCTTCCAAATAAGGAGTGTGGGGTGTTTCCTTTCATGCTCTGGAAACAAACCCCGCTAACTTGGACCCAAGCTAACGCTAACTTACCGGGAACACCGGCGCTGCAGACAGCTACAGGCGAACTGTCAATCAGAGCTGTCAATCAACACCCACACAGTAGACATCAAAGCTACTATAAGTCTTTATATCTTATTGACGGAGCAGTAACAACAAACTTATCAGAGGGCACAAATTTAGAGATTGAGACCATAGTGACTCATTGAAAAAATTGACTTAGTGTTTCATGATGCTTTTTGAATGGGAGTCAGTTGGAGCCAGGGAGTTTTTGGAGCCAGCATCCAGCGACTGTCAGTGGTATTGCACTTTAAGGGGCTTTTGTGTTGGCTTCGATTTCAAGCCGTGGTTATTACCGCTTGGTTACTCCGTGGTGGCTTGAAACTCAAATGACCTTGAACAAAAGAGTCAACAATTTTGCCAGAAAACAGTGAGGTTGATTATCTTGCACCTCTATTATTGTTTCCACAAAAACCGAGCAGCTCTCTCAGTCACACACATCGGCTGAGAAGCGTACCCGCTCTGTAAAAACAGCATAACAAATCCCTTTAACAGAGATACAGAGGACCACCAAAGAATGTGCTGTTCACCACTCTGCGACCGAGCAGGAAGTGTAGTGCTTTTCCACAAGACTCTGCAGAAAATGGTTTTCCCAGGAGTGGCGGCATGCAATCAGGTGCATGTGTTTTCTTGGCCGTAATATCTGCTGTCAGTAGAGGCAAAGAGATCAATAGAGCAGCGTCAGGGAGGAGTTAGACTCCCATCAATCATGTCTCAGTTCTTGTGCATCTCGTCGTCTTGAATTAATAACTCTGCTCACAGCTCAGCGGCGCAACAGCGAGAAAGGTGCCGAAAACTGTTGTGAATGTTGTTGTAGCTGAATTAGCAGAGGCAATAGAGCTCCTCTTTTTACAATGGCTGCCCTCTACCTTTGTGTGGTGATGGGGCTGAAGGTTAGTGATGGCAGGAAGGTATTCATCACCCACTGAGAATACAATGTCATCACTTCACTGAAGCCTCCCTCTTCTTTGTGCCTATTCATCTTTGTCAGATGCTGTTTGTTGTAATTGATTTTATTTGGCTGAATTCATCTTCGAGAACTGAGAGCAAAGGGATGAACCAGGGGCTGGGCCTCATCTCATCATATTGCAACTTAATAATGTAAATCTCCAGCCGCATATTAGAGCTCAGTGCTGCATGTGCTTCAGAAAGCCATTGTGTAAATTTCATTCTTCTTCTGCATTGAATGATAATGAAAGGGCCTACGCGTACAGTGTTCAAGGGCCCACACGATGTGATGAAGTGATGAGAGAACTACAGTATCTAGTCTCTCACCGTGAGGTTCGTTCAGTAATTGTATTTTTTTTCTTTGCATGTAACTAAATATGAAGAAAAAATAAATATTCACAGTGATGTGAGCGGAAATGTACAGATTTCTACATGCCAATCACTGGGTTAATGAACAGTACAATACAATTATTATATATTGGTGTAAATTGTCATTTGAGGAAATAAAAGGTAACTGATGGTGCTGTTGTTGACAAAAAGCCAAATGTGAGGCGAAAGATGAAGCCTTCTCTCAGCTGCAGCTAAGTTTTTGTGTTTTGCTGCAGAGGCACTTGTAGAAAAATGACTTCCTGTACTGACTGTTCTTTGTGTCGTGACACCTTCAATTCATCTCATCTCTCCCATTTGCACAGCCTGCATATTTGTTATAAATTTGTGTCTCAACCTTTCAACATAGCAAAGCTTTATCTAAGCTAGTAGTGATTCTGCTCTAACATGATGTAAACACTTCAACATGTTTGTTATCTATGTTCTGTTTGATTTATTTTCTGACTCTTATCTTATATACTGTATTTCCTGCCATTTGCTACTGTGATGATAACCCAATTTCCCCATGAGGGCCATTAAAGTGTCTTCCTATTAATAAAAACTGACACAGACTTGCTGATATCTTATGCTTAATGTATATTTAATGTACTCATCACAAACATTCACACACACACATATCCAGACACACACAAACACACACACACAAACACTGTAAAACAGTGATTTATTTATATATTTATATCTGATATTTTTATTTGCATTTTTTTTTTTTTTGCAACCAAAGAATACAGTATGTACATGACATAGTGTCTTATAATTGGCAGTGGTAACTGAAAGTTAGTAGTGTTAAATAAGTGTAATTTAAAAAATATTTATCACAGTATGAAATTACAGTGGCTGAGCAAATTCACACACTCCAATGTAAAAAAAACCCACACGCAAATAGAAAAAAAACACATGACAAATTCAGAGAAAAATGCAGGAAATAAATAAAATAGAAGCAAATTAAGAAACATGTTGCAAGTTTTCAGGGGACACTCATCACTGATGTTGGAAAATAGTTTTAAAACAGTGTTTGATTCTGCTATTAGTGGAGATATTGGTTATACACCTAGTGTTTGCCTTTTAATAATATGTTCATAGGTTTTAATGGCCTCCGGAAACTTTGCAGCATTTCTCCATGTTCCTGTTTTTTATGTATTTCTAGCAATTTTTTTCCTAAATGCTGTTTGTGCAGTGTCAAAGTGGTGGATATGTTTTGTTTATTTACTTATGTCTTGTCTATTTGCATGTGCAGCGCGCGGACATCGCAGCATACACCGCACCAGTCGTTTCTATGTAAGCCTGCACACAGGCAGCATCTTCATGTGCATAATCGTAGTTTGACATGTGTCAGCTTGTCAGGGTGCACTACCATCCCCAGCACTGACACATGTCAACGCTACAAAAAAAAAACCAAACAGCAAAAGTAGCTTGTTTGATTCATTGGTGTCATTTGGTGTCCATTCATTGATGGACACCTAATGATACGCTACATGACATGTTGCACATAAGTGACAGTGAAAGTGAATAATCTGTTTGGAATCCTTTTAGATAAAGCTCCTATTTTGGAAATCCCTACTGTGCTTCCAGAAGAAATTTTGAAATATTATTATATTGTCATTTGCTGGAATTTAAATAAACTGGTTTTTTTTGACACCGATACTCCACCAAACGACGCGTCCAACAGCTATTTTAATGTAGAACTAAAAGTGCAGTAAGAATGTATATACTATACATGTGAAAGAAGCATCTGGTTTTGCTTTCTGTTTATATTAAACAAACTACAAGCTGCAGACAGGACTGGACAGTGGCAGTTTTTCCACTAACTGGATCAAGGATCATACATTACGTGCTATGTTTAGAAAACTGCATGTGACACTATCATCATGATCTCTGATGAGATTATGACCAGCTGAGTTGAGGTGATGCTGGAGGGATGCTTTTGTTCTCACTAAATTTAGGAAAAAAACACTGAATTCAAAATGTTTGAATGGTTTTAAACCCAAGTGTTCTATGAGTCGTGTAGCAGAACAATCCATATATTTCATTTTATTTCAAAAAAGCTTTGGTTATTATGAAAAAATGTAAAAATACACATGTTGTGAACATGTGCTTGATGCAGTACCAAACTGATGTTATGATATAAGGCTATTGATGATCTCCCATATTTGGATTAAAACACTCAGATAATTTATGGCAGGTGCCATTAAAAATGCTGACAGTCATTTTCCTTGTTAGATCAGATATCTGCAGAGAATCATTAAGGCCTCTTCACACGGTCCTCCTTGTAGTTCTCTGTATATTTTTATGATATCTTGTCAGTGTTGGAGATATGGAGTCACAGTAACATCTTTTGTGGTTCCCCAGCAGGTCATTTGTCATGTCATCAAGGGGTCATTCATCACAGCGTTATCACATTACCAATGATTATACTCCCAGTCTACCACTAAAGAACTGAAAGGAATATGCTGTAAGTGATAATGTTTCTCCAATACAGTTGTTAACAGCTGAAATATATACTGCATTCATGGGCAGGTTATGAGACATTCTACCATCAGACAAGTGCAGGACAAATTTGTCTCTTGACAACATTAGAGAATTTTCCACATTTGGAATATTTTAATGCATTGCCACAATATCAGAGGTAGTTTTAAACCCACTAAACCAAAAAAGGCTCAGTGTTTGAAGAAAAAATGATTTAAAATGGATCTCTCCTCACCCAGTTCAACCACAGAGATCCCACTTCAGCTCTTGCTTTTCCAATAGCTACCCTCCCTACCCCACTGCCCAGATTTTTTCCAGCTTTTGATGCATGTGTGGTCTTGATCGAGGCTTCTGCCTCCTCTGGGGCTAAAAAATAATGGTACAGTATGTTTAGCCTTGTGGATGGATCTTCAGATATTCACTGTAAATTGCATGAGCCTCCAAGCTGTTATTTTTCTCTCTTTTCTGATTTATTTATGCTCAAAAACTGTACATACAGTATAGAAACAAAACTCCATTGAGACTTCTCTAATGATGTTTTATGAATATTAATGCCAACAAAGTAGATATACTGTATATAGATTTTGATACATCAAATTCACATGCACTGTTGTTTATTTTTCTTTTAAAAAGCCAGCAAAGGTACAGTATATGTAGAAGTAGCTCTCTCTATTTTAGGGTACAATGACAGATTTTGAAATAAGGAATCTTTACATCCTATCAATAATAACAGGACATGAACTCCAGTCTCCTGCATGAAAGTCGGATTCTCTACCATTCACCACCCCAACTTCCACACCCTACTTTCCTGGCCATATCACTTTATAAATGAAGTGCGCTACTTCCTGCATTTATTGATCTCACTGAACTCTGGAATTGGCTGTAAATCAAAAATAATCCTAATAATTCCCAAGGATACTGTGCGGCTTTATTTTGGGATGTTCAGGCTGAATACAAAGCGAATTTTAGAAAGAGCACAATTGTATATAAGTCCATGTAAAGACGCAGGTAGACGCAAATTCACCCTGGGTGGCAATAATTGAGGCAAAAACATATCTGCGCAAGTTAAAAAGTTACAATGATCCCAAGGCTTTAGGCCTGTACTTCATGAATGCATGGAGACAATACATATAAAGTCTCCAGAGAAGAGACTGGAGGAAAAAAACAGACCACTAGTTCCTGGTCAGTCTGAGTTGTCACACAAACACATACATACATTAGGCACACAACTATGTACTGCACATACAGTTAGTGTGTAAATTGCTAGCTAAACTTATTGTTTGCTTACACATTTTGCACATCAAACATCCTTTAAAAAATGGCCACTGTGAAGGAATGTCAGTCTGTACAATGCCAAAGTTGCAGAAGTTGATGGTACATAGTGTTAAGCCTGGCCCAGGCCTCTTGAAGCGGATGATTGCTCAAAGTTCAGCTGTATGTGACCTAATACCTTAGAGGGAGATTTATTTGTAGTTTGAAGCAGACAAAATTCATTACATTCAAAGCCAATGTCCAGCATCAGTTACCACCGAAGAAAATAAGCAAAAGAGAGAAGCTGAAGATTGAAAGCGAAGATTGTCTGTTGATTGAAAAGCTGTCGTCACAGCGTATATCTGTATTTGATTAATAATTCAGCTCTGGCACAGCAGCGCAGCCCATTTTAATGTTCTCAGCCATCAGCCTCATCCTTCGTTATCACCCAAATTTAGACTGCATGGAGATGGATGCTAGATGTCAGCCCATCGACCAGCCCACTCCTGCACTCTTGATTAATGGAGTCCTTGCTATTTTGAGGTCATAGGGGTTTGCCTGAGCGGATACCACAGTGAATGGATTTACTGCACTTGGCTCTGCTGGTTTCTTCCATACACAAGTTGGAAGGTAATGTGTTAGCTTACCCCCCTGAGCTGGCAAGTTTTTCAGAGAGAGTGGTTTTTGATTTAGTTTGAAGCTCTAAAGTATGAGGCGCAGGGTCAGTTTGTCTTGACGATGGCTCTCATTTTAGCGCTGACCAGTTCTTCTGAAAATCTTTTGATATAAACTCTGCTGACCTTTGAGATTCTTGTTTTCTGTGGCTGCTATCCTGAATGAATTGAGGCCTCTAACTTTATTTTTTCCTCCCCATGCTGATTCATCTTCCACACATACAGTAGTTTGATTTATCTGTGACTCTGACCTTTGACTAGGTGGCTGGGCACACCACAGGGGAGTGTGGGCGTGGTGGTTCCAGTGGTTGTTGGCCAGAACACCATCTGGACAGGTGATATCTTTATTCAAGGCATAAAGGGATTAGTTTCTTAAACTCTGTGGGGTTAGTCTAGGACACAGCTTCACTGCTCTCCCATGTCCATCTCTTATTACTGCATGACAATGAGAGTACTGTGTGTCTCTGCCACTCCCCGACCTCTGTGAGTCTATGTCTGGGTGCTTCATTATCCCTCACCTGGCACCATCAATACTTGTTTGCCTAGAATGAGATTGGAGGTAGGAGTGGGGCGGAGCCTAAAGGTCCAAGTATTGACTCGTCACTGGCTGGAGAAATAGTGCACAAATAGTGTTGATCGATGGAGAGAGTCGCTGAAAAGTGGGACGCCACCGAACAAAGCATATCGCAGCCGAGCAAATCAGAGAGTACGAGAAAGTCACTGTGGATATTTTTAACTGTGGAATAGGATCAATACACTAGCAAATGACACAGATTAATTCCTGATAATGATTGTTTTGGACACTAACAGGGATAACGAGAGATTTGTATGAGAAATACTCAAATTAAAGTAGTGAGGATGAATCGTCATGCCAGTCTTGTCCTAAAGGGCATTTTCTTAAAATTGTCACATCAGTCTCTGTTGGCAGCAGCATCTCTTGATTTTGATTCATCTGAAGCTGGGTAATGAAAGAAAGACGTAATGTGTTAATATGCACATACTGATTCACAGTGAGAAGATGAGGTTACACCACTGACACACTCCCTCATACACAACAACCAGTGTAGCTCTCTACATAAGTGCTTTCATAAGATAATGAAATTAGTTTCAGCGTGTTGCCAAACACTGTGGAATGTTTCTGTTCCAAGATGCTGCCCATCAGGATGTCTAGCATCTCAGCTCCAGCCCAGCACATGGCTGGACTTGAATATTCATTATGATTTGGAGTGGCCAAGTTACCAGATGGGAATCTGTGTGGTAGGTGGTCTGAAATCTGTTCCAATTAGACCCCAGATGTGAAAGTGTGTCTATGCAAAAACAGGTGGCTCTTTTAATCAGTCAAATAATCAGTCTTTTAATCAGTCTTTTGATCAGTGTACAATTTTCAAATGTACACCGTTACTGCCAACATGTAGTAATGAAACAGTTGATCAATTAGCCAGTTGAGTCAAAGGATTGATCAACAGCTATTTTGATGATGCATCATGTATGTCATTTATTCAGCAAAAATGCCAAATGCTGGCTTCAGCTTCTAAAAAGTAAAGACTTTCTGCTTTCCTCTGTTTCATTGTCATTGTAAATTGAACGTCTTTGCATTTTGGACTAGTGGTCGGACAAGACAAGACATTTGAAAATGTCATCCTGAGCCTTGTTAACTTGTAATTAGGTAATTTCCACTATTATTGCATTTGATAGACAGTTAAAATGATTATTATTAAAATAATGGATAATGATAATAATCATTAGGTGCTGCTACAACTTGAGAAAAATTGCAATTTTCTGTCCAGTATTGCAACTGAGATTTATATTGTGATTTTTTTTTTGAATGTTACTCCCAACCTTAATTTGTGATCTACATAGTTTTACTTTTATATACATTTACTTGTTTCTGCATCATAAAGCAATACACACACATAAACACACACACACACAAAGAAAATCTTGTTATGTAGGCTCCTCTAAACCAGTCAGTCAGAGAAGAGTCAACTTTTAAGGCTGGTAATTACATCAATGGTGTACATTAACATCAGTAAATAATATTCAGATATACTGTGATCATGGCATTCAATTGTGTCCCAGATTTATTGATTTCAGGTACATAGTTATCCAGATATGGTTACAATGACAAACTGCTGCTTTTGGAAATATTGTCTAATTACATAATTAAACTGAATTAAACTACAATAAGCCATGTCAGACAATATGATATTGGACTGATGACCTCTAATGATACTTCTGACAACTCTGCATGCTAATGTTAGCGTTAGCTTCACAGACTGCCAAAGTGAGCTGCTTTACAGTTGTGTGTCCAAAGATCCACATTCAGAAACTCAGAAACAACAGGAGATTCTGACAACGATGCCCACCAACTATCTGTATTTAACGCTGAATTTTATGACTACCAAGCTACTTGCTAACTACCTGTCTGAAACTGACGTGAAGTGATCAGACACAGCAGTCTTCTTCAACGCGACCATCTTTGAGTGTAAATAGTTCAGTCACCAACATGCAGAAAGCATATTAACCAGGAAACAGCCAAGAGTTTCTTTTTGTTGTTTGGCCAAATGTGATAAATGTTAATTAGCAACAGCTGAGCAAATTTGCTGGCAACAGTTGTCATTATGATGTAGTTGGTGAAATCAACGCTTACTGATGAAACTTTTTCACCCCCTTTTTGTTATAAATAAAATCACACAGCTCGTCATTTTAAAACTGCACTCTTTCAGATGGCAACTTTGATATAAAAATGATTAATCTTTCAACACCCAGCTGCAGTCCTACCAACATGCAGTGCTTACATAGTAAATATAGGGACAGACACCTCACTAACAACATAGTTGAGCTTAAACAGTGGAAGACCGCACAGTCAGGGTCTGGCTCACTTATGAGGTCAGAATTGTTTAGTTCTTCCTCTGTAGTTTCCATTACAAGTCCTCTTACAGCTCTGCTGATGGGGTTTTAATTTGCAGAGCCTCTTTACGTGCCTCAACATGAGAGAACAGGACACATTAAACTGGAGTGAGGCTGCTTTACGAGTTTGCACACTTGTGGTTTTTAACATTTATCCAGTTGCATTTCTCCTTCTTTTCTAACAAGCATGTTAAAGGGCCTTACATTTTCATTATACATCAGCAGTTTTGCTGAGTTTTCACTACAGATTTGTTCAACTGAAGGACGAATGTGAAATAGCTGCGCACTGTAGGTGGTCTGTGTGGCTTTATCTCCTTGTAGCGCCTTTGCAGCTTTTGTAATAGAATATAATTTCACAGCACAGTGGATTATGTGTGTGCCCTTACACAGGCTCATCTTGTTTTCCTCTTGTGTTTCTTTTTTTGGAGTTGAGCTGTGATATCTCTGCCCAGCTGTGTAGCTAGCTCTATCTTCAGTGCTGCTGTGAGGGGGGAAGCATTACAAGATGATGCACACAGTCCATCTGCTTTTTGCACTAATTATCTTTTTGGGGCACAGTAGGAAATGAGGTAAGATGAAGGAGTAATTGGTTATACAATATACAACACCAAATAGGCCAAGATTTTGACTGGGAAAAATAATATCTAAGTTAGCAAAATAAACTGTGAAAAGCATTCCACAGTGGTTTGAATTGAATGTCTATAGTTGCAATATATTTCAGAAAACTTACCCAAGAAAAATCACTATGCATTATGAGCTAAAAGAGAACAAACTGCACAGTGTATAATGTGGTCCTGTAAACCTTACAGCCTGTGTTCCTTATGTGTCTTCCTGGGACATCAGGACGTGATGTTACGTGTAATTTCTAAAGTATTTATTTAAGTGGTGTTTGAAATCAAACGTCGCTGCTGCTTTTTGTCTACAGTACGACTTTAAGATAGTTATCATCTTGTCAGTGAGATCACAAGTAAAGTTGTTACACAACTTTGATCACAGACTTTAATTATTCTGCAAACTGAATCATAAAATCCTGAAAAACAATCATGAAAATGAACTTGAGATTGTAAATTTTCAGTCTTTGTAGTTACAGATGCCTCCAGCCTTCACCATGCAGCAGGAAAAAAGCTTTCCCTGTACAGAGCTTTGCTGTAATATATTGAGGATTTTGTGTTGAACTACATGAATCCAGAATGTGCACCACTTGAATGTAGCATTAAAGGTTTCCATGCTTGATGGGGGAGAAAGTAAGAGCAAAAAGAGACAGGTACATCTCCAGTATCAGCAGGCTGCCGCAGGAAAAACTGTGTCTGCATAATGTACTCGCATTTAACACGACAACGTGACATTTCACAGCACCACATCAGTGCTCATAAAACCTTGAAATAACAATCATCAGTAATGTAACAGCCATATCATGCTAATGTCATAAAAATATACCATTTCACACCCATCCGTTCTTCTCAGAACTGTGAATGTTTTTTTGTGTTGTTTTGAGTTATGAGGAGTTATAACACATCATGTTAAAATTCTGTAAACTTTAAAAACCTGAGGCATGAAAGTTTGTTCTTGACTTAGTAGTAGTTGGGTGTATGATCTATCCAGCATCCATGATTAATCTTCATGACAACTGAGAAAACATGAAATACGGTTAAAAGCTCTGGAAAAGGGGTAGTGTGAGGGATTGCAATTTGAAATTCCATAATTACATACTGTACTAATCCCAGTAATGCTCTGTTACTTTGACAATGTTGGGGTCAGCTTATTTGCTGTCTTAATGGGAGCTGGATGTAGGTAGGCTTATCCACCACCAAAAGAAATGTGCTTCCCAGTAACTTGTCTGATGTACATATTGTGTCTTCTTAGCTGCTTGCTAACATTAGCTACTGTTACACCTACATTCAGAAGGCATCCAGTTTGTTTGTTTTTTAAAGTTGGACTGTGTGTGACCTCCGCAGCTTCATTGTGAGGACAGGACTTTTGGACTGCTGCTGTAGTCACTGAGGCTAATGCTAAGCTATACAATAGTATGTTGATGGTCAGTAAATAGCTACCTCCAAATTGTAAGCTGGCTGCTTGTTAAACCACGGTGTTTCATTTTCTGATGTAATATGCAGGTGTGGAGGCTTTGGAGTCATATAGAGGCACCTTTAAGGGATTTGGCAATTTTCTATATTTTTCTTAATGACAACAATGTGCAGGGCCAAACCAACAATGAACTCATCATACTTAAAAGTATTGTGTGTGTGTATCCAAAGCCTGATATATCTTACTCTTCTGTGCCGTAGACCTCCATTGTTGTCCAAAAATACTTCAGTGAGCCACACCGCTGTTCTGGGTAACATGTTGCTTCATCCCTGAACACAGTGGTTATCGTAGCTTGCATAGAAACAGCTCCTAACAGTAAGTGAGGTTCCCAGTACAGTAGACACCAATGCACATGCATCTTGCAACACATCTTGACTTTGGACTGAAGTTCTTTGAGAAATTTATAATATAGCACAAAGTCAAGAAGTTGTGATATGTAGCACAGCAAGCTAGTGAAGCTCTGTAAACTGAACTGCATTCCCGCACATTTTCAGTTGCATCTGCCGTGCAAGGAACCTCACTCCTGAGGGTTGATATCTTATCACTGTTTTTATTCTTTTGAGCCATTTATATACACAAGTATTTTGTAATACACACACAATACTTGTAAGTAGCATGAATTCATTGTCGGTTTGGCTCTGCACATGAGATTTGTTGACAATAAGAAAAATCTAGAAAATCACTAGCCAAATCCTTTAATGGAGCTGTACTGAGTAACAAGAGTAATGTAACTAGTAAGTGTGAGTGGCTTTTGCTGTTGAGTAGGTAAAGTAAAGTAATGTGATTACTTATGTAACGAGTAGGATATAATGTGTAATTGATTGCATTTTTCTAGTAACTTGCCCCACACTTGTAACACTATTAATAGAGAGGTCCGCTTCTGTCTACATATTCAAGTATGCAAACCTTAGACTGTTTTATTCAACATCATATAGTGCATATGATTGTTCAAGGGTATACTCAGTCCAGGTAAAGATTTGTCAAAAGAATTCCCCCCGAAACCTGTCAGATCCATACTTTTCTCGTTGCTGCATTATTTTTCTGTTTTTCTGTTTATTTATCTTTTCAGAAGGTTAAGTGCCCCATTGTGTCACAGACACACACAAACACACACACACACACACACACACACACCAGCACTCATCTCTGTGTACTGGCATTGGCAGCAAAGCTAAACGACAAAACTACACAGTAAAAATTTTACAGTGGCTCGTTTAAGGTTGGAAATAAGCATACACATGCTCTGAGTCTGCACTCCACTGATCCATGCTGCTGCTGCTGCTGCTGCTGCTGCTGGACATAGTGGCTGCTTGCCTTCTAGCCTCAGTGTGAAGTAATCTATAAAGCCTACTGTTTGTGAAGCTATACTAGGAAATAGTATGGATGACTGAAGTGTAGCTGACGCTCCCAAACAGAGAGCAGCAAATTAAACTTTACAGCCAAACTCTCCCTGCAGTCCCTCCTCCATCCAGTGACGTCAGAACATGTCAGTGGATGCCAGAGCTACACACAGCTGAGCAGCAATTGGCAAGTATCGAGGATATAATGGAAATACCCACCCTTTGCCTAATTATACTCAAAACATACACAGTAACATGTGTCCAGCCTGCGTGCACACACAAAAAATTGAATTTAATGACGTAAAAAGGAAGCACTTTGTCCACAAAGTATCAACCACACCAAAACATTCTTGCAGCAGCCAGATACAATATGGATGTCATCTGTTGACTTTGTGATCTGCTCCAAACCTGTAATTTTTCCTTTACCCAAACATAAACAGCACGACAGCCCTGGACCACATTATATTGAGACTTTTTTTATATTTAGATTGGAAATATGTCAGAGTCTATGTGTTTGTTATTCTTAATGATGCCACATTGGATGGATGTATGTGGATCTGACTCTGTGTGCATTATTTTCACAGTGCTATCTCTTGCCTGTGTTATCAAAGTGTCATTCTTCTAAGCACTGTGCACAGCAAAAAAACCTCACACACTAACAAATGAACACACAGGGCTCTTCCTAAATGCATCACTGTATCAATAGCCAGATGTCATGAAAATCCTCGCTCCCCGTCTCTTTTTGAGCCAACGTCGCAAGTTCATTTACACTCATCTAATCTCCCGAACACATTCTGCTCATTCTGCTCTCTCTTTCAATGCCTCATGGAGACTGAGGTGCATAACATCAGAGTAATGGGGAGGGAGAGACACAATGTTCCCCCCCTCCCTGCTGCTGCTTGATAAAATACAGTGTGCATCCCTAGCTCAGCCTTTCAAAGGGCCCAGGTGCATTATGGAAACTGTTCTGTCGTCTTCAGGTCTTGTAGCAGCGTCTTCTGAGCTTCACACTCATTTCCCCCAGCTCACTGTCACACACATAGTGGCTGAAAAAGCACATGTACACACATGCTGTCTTGCAGATTTAGTGTTTGTGCATGTGTGTGTGACCGTGCTGAAAGAGTGCAAAGACAGGGAATGTAATTGCAGTATTTCGTTCCTTAAATCTACTCCTCCCCCATTTACGCCTTTTGAAATGTGCTGAGTACACTGAGAAGGCCTGTCGCTGTTGGAATAGACTGACACTTTGTTAGGGCAAATGTAAAGAATGCTTTGAGACATGCAATGCATGTCTGTGTGGAAGAATGTAAGCACATGACCTCAAAGGGAAGGTCGAAGGTCATAAGGTCATGGCCTTGGTTCACAGTCCCCATAAAAGGAGGCAGACAGACTACTGTGGTTAGTTATGTTGAGACCACTGGTGATGACGTTTTTATAGATGATGTTTTACTCTGAGTTGTGCCAGCTTTTTGGACCTACTGTAGTGATGACATCTCATGGCCATGTTGCTTAATATATAGAGTCATTTTAAGTCCAGTGGCTTCAGACATGAAACCTAAGCTAAAACAAAGATTGTAAAAGGTGTTAATCTAATAATAGAATGGATACAGTTTGTGGCCATGTAAACAATAGCAGTCACGCACAGCATATGTACTAACAAGACAGACATCAGAAAGGCCAACAGACACGAATATTTTTATGACCCCGAACAGGTCTTTTATTGGGGTTTAGGTTTCACTTTGTGGTCTGCATCTCCTCATAAAGTCACTAAGGATAACACAGAGCTGACGTTAACGTGACACACTCTTCTCCTGGTCACCGGCCCGGCTTTATTTGAGAGGTAAAGTGAAAAAGCAGAAAATGATTTTTACTGTCTGCAACTCAAGCTATGGTATTTGAGAAAGGTATCTTCTGCCAAAGCATGCGAGTCCACTAACCACCTCAACAGGCTGTGAACTCTGACCTGTTTCCAGTATCTAAATTCCATACTACATACTAATTATAACCCAGTTTGAATTATGGAGTGAGTTAATTTGTGCTGAAACAATTAGTTGAGTAATCAATTAGTAAAAACAACAGAACATTTGTAGAGAACAGTTTTGATAATCAGTATTGTTGAAGTCATTCATCAAGCAAACTTACCAAAGTGTCACTGGTTTCAGACTGTTGGTTGGATGAAACAAGTCATTTGGAGACATCACTCTAGGATCTGCAAATTTTTGAGGCATTTTAAAATGTATTTTTAGCTTTTCATATACTAAACAGTTAAACAATTAAATGGGTTTAGCATTGCACCTCCATAAAGTTGGAACAGCCAAAAATTGTTGATCTTAAAATTCCCATAATGTAACTCGACTGCATAATTTGTTACACCTTTCCTGCCCTGTAAATGCTTATGTTTGTTAAACTCTCGTCTCCAGTGTGTAACACAGGCTTTCTGTTCAGAATTTGAAGTCTCATAACACAAGCCACAATATCCCTAATTACATCATTACGTGATGCCATCATTAGGGTTATTTTTTCAGGCTTTAGAAAGCGTCCTCTAGAGCTACAGAAGATATTATATAACTGTTTTCACAGGCTGAGTAGTACCAACCAACATTATGTTTAAAATTGATGGAGCGCCCTTTTAACTGATTAACTGGAAAAATAATTGACTGTGTGGTTTTTTGATGGACAGCATAGCATAGTTTGAAAAAAATGACAAAAAAAATTGTGGTCAGGGATGAAACAGCTCCAGGAACATCTCTCAAAAGAAAAAAAAAGTATTAAATCTTTGGAAAATTGTGCTTCCTTGTTGTTTACTTAAAGGTGCAGTGTGTAGAATTTGGTGGCATCTAGCAGAATGGACTTGGCAGAATTGGAATATAATATTCATATGTATGTTTTAATAAGTGTATAATCACCTAAAAGAATCCTTGATAATTACATAGAGAGCAGGTCCTCTTTCACAGAGGCCACCATGTTTCACCACCATGTTTCTACAGTAGCCCAGAACAGACAAACCAAACAGTGGCTCTAGAGAGGACCTTTCACATTTTTCACAAGTTTTGCAGCCACTGTAGGTTTACCTACATGCTTGGAAGGGAAGGTGTATTCAGTTGGTTGCAATGTGCAACTTCATCGCTAGATGCCATTAATCCTACATACTGGTCCTTTAATTGGCTGTCGTTTTCCATAGTGAGTTGGTGTCTGTTGGCACACTTTTTATGTTATTTCCTATTTGTACAACATGATAAAGTGCATTCATTTCTGGTTTACCAACTGGTAAATAATTACATGCTGAACAATATTAGTATGTAGTTTGGGACTGAGACAAGGTTCAGTTTAACTGTCACAGTAATAGGATAGAATCAGTTGGAAAAGGCAGTTATGAGCTACTGACGGAGAAAAATAAATATCTAAGTCAAGTCAAATACCACGATGGTCTACTGGCAAACAAAATTTTGATGATTCAGCAACCTACTAGTTCAATCAACAGGCAGGAGCAGAATTTGGCTTCAGGACCATGGACAGCATCACAGGACATATCTCATGTCGTGAGTGAGAGCTTCTTCTGGGACCATCTGATGTTTGAAAATCCAATCAGATCTGAGCATTACGGCAACATTAGTCTGTTAGCATACTGTGATCAAATTAACATATGACAAGGACTCATCAGAGAAGCCTTTTTGATTTCAGAGTAATGATTCTTTGCATGTTTCATTCTCAGTCAGTCTGTGGTTATCAAGGTTGCATTGCTCTTCGCCTGCTGCATTATATACCTTAGATCAAGTCCTTCACCCAAAACTCCAAATCCATATCTTGCACAGATAACAAAGGGGATCACAAAGGTGATTCAGAATAATGACGGATGATAGGGTATAATGCACTGTTGCAGTGTGTGGACATTAGTCATTAGTCTTGTTACTCATTTTCCGAACAAATCAATTAAATTATGCAAATGAGAACAGCACATACCACTTGTTGAGTGGAGCTGGGTCTCTTTCTGTTTATGTGCATGGAAGAGGGGTGGAGGATGCATTTGAAAGAGGTGATTGGGTGAGTGGGTGGAAGGACAGATGTCTCTGTTTTGTAATTGCGAGGGTGTGTTTGTGGTTGTGAGTGTATGTGTGTCTGCATATTTCTGAGAGTAAGCCAGCTTAATTTTCAGCCGCTGCTGTTTGGAAGGTTAAGAGCAATCACTCTGCTGGAAGTGTGGAGCGAGACACTCCAGATTAATTCAACTGCCTGCGAGCGCAGGGCATCGTGACACACGAGGACCAAGGCCAGCTGAGAACACTAGTTTGTGGGATTAATTAGCGAACTTCGCTGAGTGCTTAATGATTCTGTCAGGGTGCTTTTAAGTAGCTCTCTACCCCCTTTTAAAGTAAATATATCAAAACTGGAAACACGAGTAAGACTATGGATGAAGGGAGTTGATTGTCACTCTGTAATTTTTGGTCTGACAACCTTGTAAGTGTGAGACGCGTAGGTGTGCCAGTGACAAGGAGTTTGCTTTTCAGCTGACAGCACCACAATGCCTGTCACTAGATATTTTCCACCAGTCAAAATCACATTATTCGAATCTTTGAAAATGTCAACAGAGCAAACCTCAAACGTTTGAAACTTTAATTTCATGGAACCTCCAGCCGCTCTTTTCACCCTGTGACAGAGCAGAAGGAGGGCATATGGGTCAAGAAATAATGACATAACCATTCTTGTGGCTGTGGAAAATTTTGACCTCAGTTTTGGCTCTCTGAATGTCAGCAAGGGCCCAACGGGGGTCAGAACAGCACAGTCCTGTTCTGTACTGTGGGCTACGGGACAGTGACCCACTCTGCACACCCACCATTTTCACACAGGCGCCATTCATACGCTGGACATAATCCTGATAGCCCCCGATTTTCAAGATTGAAAGACTTCCTTTCAACTCTGCGATAATCTGGGGTCAATTTTGCACCAAGGGGCCGATAGTAACAGTCCCCAGTCTTTACTTCAATACAGCTGTGGAGATGGACAAACTAGATGGCCAGTAATGACATGTCTGCAGCCAGAAATGTATATTTGGCAGTTTTGTATTCATCAAAAACATGAATGGTTAAGAAATAATTATGAGTTGTTTTCATATCATTGCACTGACTAAGAAACCTGGATGTAAGGACTTGAGTTTCACAGCAGTAAACTGGTGGTAATGGCTGACAATGCCAATACAATAAAATATTATAGTGAATACAGAAATCACATACAAGAATCCAAGTATGTTAAGATCATGAACCAGATATGTTTTAAGTTGATATAGGGATATTATTATTGTTATTATTATTATACAGGCCTTTAAATGAAGTAAACAAGTGCATTAGATTTTAATGGGTTTTCATTTTTTTAATTTTAATTTATGTTTTTTATGTTTCTGTACTTTCATGAAATACATTTGGTATAATTAAATCAAGTTTCACATTTAGGCTCCATATATATATATATATATATATACATATATATATATATATATACATATATATATATATATATATATATATATATATATATATATATATATATATATATATATATATATATATATATATATATATATATATATATATATATATATATATATATGGACATGGAATTTGAATTGGAATAAGCCACAATGAAGAATTAAGTTGATGTATTGGACACATTTCCTTTATATTGATGGAGCAAATGTTTTTCCTTTTCTTTCGGGAGCTGGAGGTAAATATTCGTCCGATGGATCTCATTGGTGAACTGAATTTTTACAGATAAACAGTTACAGTTCATAGTTAAATTGTGATGAGATAAATGTTCAGTAGCAGAGATGGCTGGTAGAATTACCCACCATGCAGCTTGTTATTTCAGTCTTGCTACTTTTAGCTTTGCACCTTTCTTCCAGCACATATCATCAGCCCACACTGTCATGAAATAAGAGGCCTGAGATTGAAGTCAGCTTTTGAGGTAAAAGTGTTTCACAAATGTAGAGGCCTAAAGGTTAGTGCTTGTCTAAAGGTCTGCAGTATGAATTATTAATGTGTAACTGTAAAAACATAACGCAGGACATGGCTGAAAAAAAGCCATGTCTGCTCAACTGAACCTCCACTTGGACAACAGTTAGAAATAAAGTACACACACAGCATGTTGACCAGCCTTTCTCCGGCAGGCTTAAGAGGAGATCTGAGATGATAAAACACAGATGTGCTCTCACCGTTTAGCATCAAGAGCCACCGTAACTCTAAACCCTGCGCTCGTTATTTCAGACAATGATGTGGTTTTGGAAGATTTATGTGATGGAAAAAAAAACAACATGTTATGCTTATGAAGATGGAAGGCTATGGTTTCCTGGCCAAGGGAGCGACAGTCAGAGTGTGGAAATGGTCGGATGTTGCTTGTTTTCCAATAGCCGCAGTTTCACTGCTTGTTTCTTGCAAATCATGTTGCACAAACAAGCATGATTAACTTGATATCTCAGGAAATTGAATAATAGTTAGGCTCATGGTTCACTGCAGAGAGGAAATAAGTTCTGTGATTGTGCTGCCAGATTGTTCGTGCACTGCTTCTTCCTTCAGCGCCAGAAGGGGTTCAAGAGTTTGTCATATAGGAAAATCCAGAGGACAATTCCACTTTAGTGTACATTTCTATAATCAACATTGAAAATTGTGTTTTGGAAGTTATGAATTTGATCCTCTGGTCAATGTGTTCACTTTACATCTATGTTGTATTTATGATTCTCTCCTTTGTTTTTCTGTTTAGTTTCATCTTGGTCTTCAGCTGTCTGGTCCTCTCTGTGTTCTCAACCATTCCGGCTCATCAGGACTTCTCCTCTTACTGTCTGCTCATTCTGGTAAGAAACTGGAGAAAAAAAAGAACTTAATATTTTTTCTCGATTTGTATTTGCATTTGTATCTGACCAAGACAAGAGGTTGTGCATTCTGTCCCCCACAGTTAATCTCTACCCCATTCAAACATTTTGACCAAAAAGAATGTCTTTTTTCACATATTACATAAGCAGTTACCTGTTCAATTATATTTTATGTGAAATCATTTTTTAAAGCAATATCCATAGTCAGGAACAAAACTGCGACAGAGCGTAAAGGTTGTAAAATTGAAATATAGTAACTCTGAAAATACTACTATCAGTATGTGAAAGACTTCCTCCACAGTCCCTAAAATATCACCACGGCAACAAAAATACAAGATTTGTTTTGGTGCTTGTGTTGCGGTGGGAGAGAGGCTACTCTGCATTACGAGGGAACGCTGGCGTATACTGGCTGCCACTCCTCTTTGCTAAATAGACAATTGACTGTGAACTTCACTGCTTGTGTGATCAGTGGCCTTCCTGCATTTAGCTCAAGCTTTTTATGTTTTTCTGTTTTCTGTCTGCATGTTATGATCACTCCCTGAGTTGAAATACATTCTATCGAACTGGTAGACTTTGGATTAACTAAATTACTGCCTATCTTCTCTACTGGGATTGGATTTTTGCACTATTCAACATACAGTGCTCTCTACCCGCTCTACTGGGATCCTTTTTCTCCAGAGGACAGCGGCTATCTCTTCTTCTAGCCTGCCGGCTCAGGTGTACCACAAAGACCCATCTGGCTCCCCTGCACTCTTTATCAGCGTTGAAATCACCCAGAGCTGCACTGTCACTGACGGACTCTAGTAACTGGGGTTTTTCTTCAACTGGAGCTCCCCTCATGTTTGTTGTAATGATCTCCACTGTGTGACTGTTACTTTGGCTGTTACCAACACTGCAATGCTGCCCAAATGACACAACTGCTTTAATTATATGTCCTACACCACCACACAGCTACAAAATGTACGCAGTTTCCTAATTACACCCGAAAAGGGGTTTTTAACCCACTGCCAAGAGTTTGGAATTTTAAGAAAAAGACCTCATTACATCCATAGAAGTTTCAGTGTAGAATACAGAAGCAAAACAAACTTGGGCGTTATCGATGGAAACATCGCGAGACTACCCTATACCAGGCAAGATGCAAAATAAGGAGTGGATCACAGTGTACTGCAGAGTTTACAGACTTCCTTTCTCAGCTCTGCCTCCTGCTACCATGGAGCTATGCAATACATCATCTCTCACTGATAAATCCCTCCTCATACATGACCACATCTTGGACAAGGGGCTTGATTTCATGTACCGAACAGAAACCTGGCATAAACCAGGAGACTACTCTGTCCTTAATGAGGCCTGCACTCCTGACTGTAGGTACATGGAAAAAGCCCAAAGCTCTGGTTTAGCAATCATACACCGGGCTGAATTGAAACTGTCTTCCAATGCCTGATCTTTCTTCTACTGAATGCCTTGCTCTAAAATGTAAGCCTCCACACTCCATGACAGTACTTCTCATCTACCGCCCCCCCAAACCAAACTCATCAGTCCTCCCTGAGATACACAACCTCCTCACGTCACTCTGTTGTTGGTGATATGAATATACACATCAACAACCCCTCCTGTCAGAGTGTCTTGGCCTGAAGTAGCATGTTGATGTCCCTACTCACACCAGGGGGCACACACTTGACCTGGTCATCACTGACTCCGCCCCCATCAATAACCTACAGGTCTATGGATTTGACATTCCTGTCACCCCCTACTAACCCTAAGCGTCAAATGCTTTCTCGGAACTGGAAAAGCCATCAAGACTATGGAGCTCCAGCACATATCCTGCCCCGCTATTGCATCAGTGGATGAACTAGTGGGATTCTGCAATACATCTCTGAGCAGTGTCTTTGATCTTCATGCCCCTGTCAAGACATGTGAGGTCAATTTTTCACACTCTGCTCCCTGGTTCATGTATGACCTGTGAAAAATAAAAACAGCTGGGCATGTCCTGGAACGACACTTAAAATGCTCAGGGCTCGCTGTCCATAAACTAGCCTTCTGTGAACATCAAAGGACTTTTCAAAGTCCCTTAAAGATGCTCAGTCACAGTTCTACTCTGATGTAATTAATAACAATCCTGGCAACCCTAGGCATCTTTTTTCCACCATGAATCATCTCCTGAAGCCATAGTCATCTTCCCCAATTGAGGCTACATAAGAGCGATGTAACAAGCTCTCCGTCTCTACTCCATTTTACTGGTGTCAGGCAAAGCCACATTGAGGAAATCCTCAGAAAGATGAAACCATATACTTGTGCCCTGGACCCCATTCCTACAGCTCTGCTCAAATCATACATCCCCATTCTCAGGCTCCTGATCACCCAAACTGTCAACCTCTCCCTTCAAACCGGCAGTGTTCCATCTGCCCCCAAGGTTGTAGTCATCTGCCCCCTCCTCAAGAAGCCCACCCTGGACCCAGAAGTTCTTGCCAGCTACAAACCTACCTCCAACCTCCCTTTACCACCCAAAGTGTTGGAGAAGGTGGTTGCTTCTGAGCTTCAGGACCACCTTAAACACAACAACCTATCTGAAAAATTTCAGTTAAGTTTTCGTTCAGCATACAGCACTGAAACAGCTCTGTTCAGGGTTGTGAATGACCTGCTAATGGCAGCTGATGCAGGTTCTCCTGATTCTCCTTTACTTGAGTGTTGCGTTTGACACTGTGGATCACACTATCCTCTTGTAGTGCCTCCACACCACTATTGGACTGTCTCCTCCTCTCACCTGCCAGTGAAAGGAGGAGTTTATGAACACAGGAGGAGTGAAGGAACACACAAAGGAAACACAGAGCAAACCAAACCCCAGAAAACACAACACCATTTAATAATAACTCAGCATAAATCAAACTGTCTCCAAATAAATAAGCCTAGGTACACAGCACTACAAGCTAACCAATAATCTAATACAGTCTTTCAAAGATACAACTCAATAACATGAATGAGCAAACCCAAATGACAAAAAAGACTGGACAACGGAAGTGTAACACAGAAAACCAAAAGAACAAAAAAACACAGAGTCCAAACCATGAGTCCATGACACATTTATGATTCATGGACAACACAGTCCATGAAGTCTCATTCCAATAACAATTTGGAGGACAGGTGTAAAATTCTATAGGTCAGGGGCCTCTGGTCTGATGGCAGGTTGAGTGTGTTGCTGTGATTGAGACTGTTGTGCGTTCCTATCACATTGGGTGTGATGAACCTACAAAAATGCTGATGAGTTACAAATTGAAAACACACACTAAGCTAGTTAGAATACAATACACTAATGACACCAAAGTTTGGGTGTGACAGGGTCAGGTCATCCATTTGACAGTGACTCATTTGTTTAAGTGCTTGCCTTGATGGTGGTAATTTTACTTGCTTTAAGCACTAATAACACTAAATGAGGTTGCTGGAAAGACAGAGAACTCCCAGTGCACATGAAAGAAAAATGCCTTTGAAAAGACTCTTAGTGTGACTCAACATATGTTTTTTAAAAGCCTCTAACTGAAAGGAGAGGTCATTTTGTTGTACAGTCGAGCATTTACTGCGCATGGTTGTCCTTGCAGCAGTAAATAATATTTCACAAATGGCACTGCACTAATTTCATCAGTTTTGTTATCTAATGGAACCTGAATCAGTGTGCGTGCATTAACAGATCCTGACATCCATTTTAATGACAAAAACATTCCATTAATGATGTACAATAATATATAATGATGTATTTGTAATCTACACTGACAAGCAATGATTCACATAATGCCTGTGAAACCACATTCTGTTATTATCATTAACGCATTGTCTCTGTCACTGACCTGCTTGAACTCCCTGCAGGAGTTTGTCATGATAGTGGTGTTTGGGCTGGAATACATCATCCGCATCTGGTCGGCGGGATGCTGCTGTCGTTACAGAGGATGGCAGGGTCGACTCCGCTTCGCCAGAAAGCCTTTCTGTGTCATAGGTGAGTTGTTGGAGCACACCTGTTTGTTGAATCACTCTTTTGGAATCAGACACTTGACCATTCTCCCCCGCAAACACTCCAGCAGTAGCACCATTTCCTCTCCTTCATTGTTTTGACACTTGTTTCATATTTCAGTTGCCTTCTATTTGCCCTCTGGTGAACACAGTTGTCTTCTCTGTGAACGCAATTTGATGTTAGGCGCAAGCATGGCTCCACAGCACGCTATTGACCATAGTTTGCTCGTGTCATTTTCAGTTGTGGTCAGAGCTCCTAAGAGGAGAGAGCATTTACGTAATGAGGTTGCATTTACTGCCTTTTATTCTTTCCACTGTTTAGACATGGGTCTCTCTGCTCCTTCTTGGAAGGTTTGGGTGCTCGAGGGAAGGAGAGCAGGGCTTAGCGGTCACGCAGGGTGCTGTGAGCTCCCATCATCACACATAGTAGCCACTGTTGTGGTGAGCACTGAGGGAATGTGAGCAAAACAGAAAGGCGCAAATAATGTAAGAGAGAGAGAGAGAGGCAGGGAGACAGAGTGTGACAGAGAGTGTGAGAAAATGAGAGAGATGATGGGATCAAGTAAGAAATTGAAAGAGAAGTTGAGTTGAACTCAGAGGACCTGAACAGTAGAGAGACAGATGGAGGTGATGCAGGCACGCATGACAATCAGCCCCATCATGCATTTGTGGCATTAACAGATACAACTAATTAATAGATTAGGTGTATGACTTATCACCTCTGTGTTCTCACTTCTGTCATGCACTGTGTTATGTATTAAAATTTTCTGTGCAGATAAGAAGGGGATTATGGGAGTTGTTTGTAAAATCACAGCTACAGCATTTTGTTGTATCTAAGTATTATGTCAAGTTGAATTGAACTGAAAATTAATTGTGAAAAATGTTTGTTTTTAGATTACTGCTCAGCTGCTACTCCTCCTAATTTAGGAGTCACTGTGTAATAGAGAATTGTTAACAAAGAAGTTTTGACATGCCTTAATGATTTTTTACAGTGCAGATAGAGGAGTGAAGTGTGTGATCGTGACTGACAGACTGATCTAGTTCCAGGACATTAAGAGGCTGGTGTATTAAAAACAATAAGTTAGTAAATACACCATGAGAGCAGTAAAATCTGCAGTTAAACGCTCAGACAATTTAACATTCCTCATTCCTCTGATGGACCGTTCAGATTGAAATTTATGAAATATTCATATAATTAAGGCGTCAATTAATCCAATTCCTCTGGTAGAAAGACTGATGTTTGTTAAATTAAAAGATGCTTGGCAATATTGCAAATAATCAGTCTGACTCTATAGAGATCAGTTTAGTCATTACTGCAAATGAAGGCATTTCAATTGCTTGATCGAAGCTATTACATTTTCCTTTGAAAAAACAAAACTAGTATTGTTGACCTCATTTTGTTTCATTTTATTTATTTATCATTTATATATTTATTTGTAGATTTCAATGTTTAATCAAATTTTAAGGAATAATTAATTGAGCATATAAGTTCATTTTTGACCTGTGATCAGTATGTGTGACAAAATAATCTCCACTAATGGTCCACTTACTAGCATGGCAAGACTTTCAATTGTATCTCATAATCTTCATCAGTGAAGGGATGAGGTTGGATGATTATTGGATAACCGGTGTTTCACATGTAGGACACGTGAACACATCTGAGCCAGTTCCATATGCTGATGAAGACCATGAGATGTGGTTGAAAGCTTTCTTTGTCACATAGTATTAAATTTTTCATCATATTATAATATTGTATTATATCAGTTGTTGTTGTCTTGTTAAGTCATTGTCACATCAGAACATAGAAGCAGATTAACTGGTAATGTTGGTAATGTTAACTGGTAATCTACCTATATTACTCTGTTATATATTAATACTATTGATCTTCCCTTTGAAAAATAATAAATCAGAACGAGTCACTCTACTGGTTTACCGGTAAAATATCTGAAATGAATACTGAACCCTTAAAGTAAACTTTAAACTTTTCGTGTTGGTGTTGGCACAAATGATTGTAGCCAAAATTTTCATCATTTAGCTAATCTAATCTGTAAAACAGATCCAATTTATAATTTGTTCACACTTTTTGCTGTATAATAATGCCAGAAATTATGTTGAACAGTTTATTTGTGGCAGTGGGGATCCTCAGTTACTTGGTATCAAAGACAGAAACAACTTGGCTGTAAATATACAGAGTCACATTAGTGCCAAAATAATGCTTGCCAAGGGAAGTTGTTTACTGCTCCTGTGAAAATTCTTGGTGTGTTCAGAATATCAATTTGCATGCAAAATTTCAACATTCATATACAGATATACTGTATATATATTAAGACTCTCTCTCTCTCTCTCTCTCTCTCTCTCTCTCTCTCTCTCTCTCTCTCTCTCTCTCTCTCTCTCTCTCTCTCCATATATATATATATGACTTCATAAACATCTGTGTATGTGTATGGCTTCTGGAATTACCAAAATGAACTCATAAATTAGACTGGAACCAATTTTACCATAGCTAAGCTAAGTGGTGTAAGCAGGTGATTTGTCCACTAGAGTCATTTAAAACCTGTTAGGACCAGATCCTTAAGTACAGACACTCCCTGAGGACTGAGAAAGAAACACATCCAGAACAAATGATTCCCAACCTGAACAAATGATTCCTGCCGCACAGTTCACGTTATTTATTGGGGTTTGTTCTCCGAAGGTGTGTTTGTCAATGTTGTCTGATTTCCCTGTTGGCTCTTTCACTTCAGAGTTTGCCTGAAGGTCACTTTATGCTGTAAATGAGGGGTTTAATCTTCAATCTGCTGTATATCCCATGTGGAAGTAAAATGATTACCTTGAGTTCATCATTTGTTTGTTTGTTTGTTTGTTTCAAATGTTGATTGTCTCAATTTGGAATATAACAGCCCAAAGAAATGACGGAACTGTATGTTGGGAGGCAGCTTGGGAAATCAGTGCAGCACCTGCAATGAAAATTCATTGATTTGGCTTCTGGAGAGATGAGATGGTTAAATCATTGTTAGTTTGCTCCCAACAGATTTATCTCTTTTATTTCATTCTCTGCCTACATTATACAATATGGTATTTGATCAAATTGAGATAATGATCCTATAGTATCATTCAAGGGTTAAAAAAAAGTCCAATTGAATCGCTTTACTTTGAAATGCACAAATTTTACATAAGGATATTAGTTTACATGTCATGAGAGGTACTGCTCAGCCTGTATAAACAGTTGTATAACGTTCTCTGTGGCTCTGGCGGAGCGTTGTAAAATCTGAGAAAAAAAAACCCAAGCTGATGATTTACAACTTGTGAAATGCTGTTGTTAGCCTGTTAGACATGCTTGCTCCTGCAGTTTGCACTTACAACTCTCCCCACACAATCTATTTCCTGTCCTGCCTTCTATTTGTCACAGCATGTTAGTAAATTTCACCTGGCAAAATCCAGTTTGACTGCAGTTTGATGAAAAGACTACTGAGCTGCATTATGGAAAATTTGGAGGGTTTTGTTTTTAGCTTGACCCGTACAAGGGACTAATAGTCAGGGTATCTCAGCCTTTGCCGCACTGATTTAGTCCATTTTTGAGGTGTAATTTGATGCTCGCTGTAGGATGAAATCACTCCTCTTACTCCAAGACACACAATGAACACAGATACAGACTGACAAAAAACAAAACTAAAAGCCAACATTATTTGACAGATGTTTATGAAGTTTAATATTTAAAATTTTCAGCATTCCAAAAGTCCATCAATGAGATATTCCAGTCTCACTTCCTGTACAAACCTGAGGTGTTTTGTTTTATAATCATGGAAAAACCTTTGACTGACGACTTGTCGGCCTGTGCACTTCTACTCACATGGGCACACACCTCGATCACACACACTCATACTACAAGTGCGCGCACACATTCATCCTTCTGTCATTCACTTCTCTCATATTTTTCTCTCTGCACCTTCAAAGGGAGTGAAGCTGCTGCAGCTCTGCGGGTGCCCTGGAGACTCTCATCCCCTGGGTGTTATTAATATATTTTTCATAGTGCTGCTGCAGACTTTTCCCCTTTTCCCTCTCCCCCACCACGGGTCAACTGGTCCATGGTTTTATAGCAGGAGCCATCAGCCACACCTTGGTCAGCATTTTCTCTCAAACATAGGGTTCGGCGGAAGGACAGGAGCGGGAGGGACGTTTATACATGAGGGAAAAAACCTCTTGCACACAGTGAACTAAATAACACTACTTAAGGTTTGGGTTTCACATCGCGCGTCACTGAAATAGAAGATCCGTTTGCGAGAGGAGCGAAGGGGAAAAGAGGAGGAAAAATGTTATTTCTTGAGTCATAGGAGCTTGTTTCTTTAGTTGTCTGTGTTCTTTGTGGGTTTGATGTTATTCATTTGCTCAGTGTGGTTTCTGTGTGAACTTCCTCTGAACAGAGTCAAATCTGTGTGTGTGTGTACTGTATGAATATCTCTGCCTGTGACCCTCTGTGCCTTTGTTTGTTGATGTTTGAGTATCTGTCTGTCACAATTTGCAGCACATACAGTGATACAGTTACTTATACTGTATGTACATATGGGGAATTGAAAAGAAAGAAATGTGAAACCCAATGATGATTATACGTGTGTGAAAAAATCCTTATGGAACACTGCTTTACCCAATTACTTCTCCCCCACTGTCCTGTTTGTGTCTGCACAGCAGATTGATGTGGTAGCCAGGCACCTTATACATATAGTGTGTATACATAGGAAGAGTACACAGTACATTATTGTACAAGATGCCCTTGGCGGATTGTGTCAGCTCCAGCAATATGGAGCCTTTGTTGGGATAATTTGCCACAGTGAGGGGTGACAGCAGTGAGTTGTTGTTATTGCAGCAGCATGATAGACATCAAGCCAGCTCCATATATTCTGACCCCAAGGCTTGGATGAGCTATCCAGACTGTCTGTTTAAAAGGCCAGTTTCAAGTTAGGATCATTAATATGATATATTTGCCTTTAGGTTGTACTTTTCTGCTCCTCTGACAAGTAATTTCTGTTTCTTTTTGTTCTCATGTATATAAGCATGTTCAACGTAGTTGTATTATTTTATCTTGGCTGTCAAAATGGTTATTTCCCAGTATTTGGGTGTTACAAAAATTTCACCAAAAAGTCACAATTCTCTCATGGTATGTAATAAATAAAATGAATTGTTCATTTAGGATGCAAGAAATAAGGGCAATACAGAATGAAATAACAGGTTAATTTATTAAAGGAAGTCTTGTTCTAGAATATTATTTCAATTTTAAAAGACATTTCTAAAACATTTATCGACCTGATGCTGATTTTTTTTTTTTTTTTTCCGTGGTTGAGTCATAATAAAATACACGTAGGTACTGCAAATTTCTCCTTTTCTTTTGGTGAGCCCTTGTGTGTGTTTTTCCTCTCTGCCCTACAGACATCATAGTGCTGATTGCGTCGGTGGCGGTGGTGTCAGCGGGAAGCCAGGGCAACATTTTTGCCACCTCGGTTCTGCGGAGCCTACGTTTCCTTCAGATCCTACGCATGGTGCGAATGGACCGAAGAGGGGGCACCTGGAAGCTGCTGGGCTCTGTGGTCTACGCACACAGCAAGGTTAATGGCCAACACACACATACACACAGTTTTCCTGACTAAAGAACAACATCCCTGGAAGAGTTTCAATGTGACTTCCAGTGTGATGTTCTTACTCACTACACCACCATTTTCTGCAGATATAATGTGGTTACATGCACACTAATAATTAGATCTTAACATGAGTATTGAAATGTATCAAAAAGGCTTTATTGTTGGATTCCTATGAAAATAAAAATGTTTTTCTGTCATTAATTTGTATCTGTGAAGAAGATGTCAGTTGCCCGGTCAGATTCATGTACTGTATGAAGGCAGTCTTACAATAGTGTCCAATAAAATTATTTACATAGCATAATGAAATATTATACAATTTAATATAGAAAGGTATGTAAAAGGTAGGTAAAAATATCTTTCTTTTGAATGTTAAAGTAAGCAGCACAGCTCTTACTCTCCATCTCTTTTATGTAATTCCTTACCTCAACTCATTCTCCTCTCTCTGTGCTCCACCTCCATCAACCCACGCAAGTCTATCAACCTCTTTTTACCTCTGCCTTAGATCAGTATGAGATGCCAGGACATGTCATTGTTGCTCACATTGTTCTGTTTAATTTCTATCAAAGCTACATATTCAAAGTGAATGACTGTGTTAAAATACTAAACTCTAAATGAAAAGGTCAAATACTGTAAGACTGTGTATGTGTGTGTGTTAGTGACAATATCTTTTGTATGGTCTCTCTTGTCTCCTGTGTCTCCTTTTGGCCACTATTAAGTTTCTCAACTTAATTGTTTGTAATGTATTCTGGGTGAAAAGTTGACAACCCATAACAACTAATTATGCAGCCTGAAGTAACAGAAATTATTGTCATCACACACACACAGCTGAATCAGCTAAAAGGGTTGGTTCACCTAAATTACAAATACATACTCAATGCAGATAGTTTTGATTATATTTGTTTAGGTTTCTGGATTTTGTTTCTGACATTTCTGCCTTGATCCCAATACAATAGAGGTGACTGACACTTTGAATTGAATAGCATACAGTATGGATGAAAGCTGGGGTAGATGGTGCATTTTTTAAATTGCAGTGTATCCATCTATCAGTGTAGCCACCACCAGCAGTGAGCGACAGACAGAGCAGATAGTATATGGGTGATGTATGGGTGAAGACTGAGGTGCATTGTCCATTTTCAGTGTAGTGGAAGCCAGTGGCCAGTGGTTAACATCAGCTACAGCAGTAGCAACAGATTTATGGGTCTTGACAGTAGATTGTCAGCTCTTTTATGTTATGTTGTAAGGCAGTGTAGTTTGGTGGTCAGGTTAGAGTTCAAACCTTGTCTGGACATTTGTTTTGAAGACCCGACCCAGCTGAACCCTACTGGTAAGTTTGAGACCTGAACCTGACCTGTGTCTTCCTGCCAAGAGACTGCAGATGGAAAGTAGCCAGTAGCTAAATCTGGTCAAAGCATCCCTTTTCTCTGTATGAGATGAATGTTTTTGTACATGGGCCCTGACAAACAAACTTAATAACACTAATAAAACTAAAGAATTTGAGACCTAGGGCTATATTTTTGCTTTATCTTATCCATTACTTACTGGTAGCTCACCAGGCTAATGCAGCATATTGGCTACTCTTTCAATCTTCTCACTGGGGATTGTGGATCTACTGGCTGGCACAGTCAGAGTGGGAAAGAAAAAAATTTCTTCATAAATTACATTTGAAAAAAAACAAAAAAACAAACTTGATCCTGGCCCGAGCTCTAAGCTTTACACAACAAATGGCTGAACAAAACTCAAAACCTGATACTCTGCTGGGGTCTGTTGGGTTTGGGCCGGGTAGCAGAAATCTACTGTAGGTCAGGGAGATCAACTGTGCTTTGTTGATCTGGTTAGTACTAATGACTTCATGTTTTTGCCTCAAACTACTCTGAGTTCCATTTAAATGTGATTTCCTCATGACAACATCATCTTACTGATAGGTAGAATACTGTAGGTAGAATCATCTATATTTGCAATAAGATGCAATTTTGACTCTATTGCACTTATTGCACACTCACCTTGAGAAACCAAAGACTCATGCTAATATTTTATTTGTGGACTTTTCATCTGCTTTTAACTCTATTCAACCCAGTATTTTAGCAGACATATTGGCTACAGAATTTTCACTTGAAGCTGACTTGATTTCATGGATTGTCGATTTTCTTAGCTGTAGAATCTAGCAGAGTAGTCAGAGTAGGTATGTCACTCTCTGACAAAATGATCACTTGCACAGGCTCCCCCCAGGGATGTGGTTTATCATCTTTATTGTTTATTTTGCACACTGACTCTTGCACTAGTGCTTTCCCTAATAGGTACTTCATTATGGGGGTTGGGGAGCATGGGCCAGTTCTACTACAACTGCTACTACTACTACTTCTACTTCCTAAATTGGTGTGAGAAGTCAAACCTTCTCCTAAACACCTCTAAAACAAATGAAATGTCCATGCAATCAACTAACCCTACTTTTACCATAAACTTAAAGGGAAATTTCCACATTTTATGTGGATGTCTAATCAGTGTTGATGGTAATATTGTCAATTAAGGAATATATTCCTCTGTGTGTGTATAAAGTATCGATCTATCCATCTATCTAAAACTTTTGTATGTGAAAAGCTCTCAGCCTACTTTAAAAGCAAAAGGATTGTACCTTCGTGTTAGAAAATAATTTGAGGTGACTGAAGCGGATTTACTGTAAAACACAGATTCAATATAGGGTCATAACTTTCACTTTTATCACCCGCTCATTCTATTTTGTAGGAACTTTTGTTCCCCACGTTCATAGAAAAGCCGATTAAGGTTGATCTATATTGTATTTTCATATGCCAAAGTGGGTGTGCATTATCAAAATCCTCTTTTTTTCCCCTATGATTACTCTCTGAATGCCAGTTTTGACCTCTGCCTGCAGGAACTGGTGACCGCCTGGTACATTGGCTTCTTGGTTCTCATCTTCTCTTCATTCCTCGTCTACCTTGTCGAGAACAAGTTCAACAAGGAGTTTGCTACCTACGCTGATGCCTTGTGGTGGGGCACGGTGAGTTTTAAGGAATATCTGTCATTCTGGCTGCCAGCATTCTGTAAAAGCTGATAATGGAAATGGTGTATTTTACATATGCCAGACATATTTTCATTCCCATCAATCCACCTCCAATAATCTGTAGCTATCGCTTGGATTTCTTAAATTGATGCTTTTTTCACTGTCTGTGCTGGACTAGGTTTCTTGGGCAACCGGACAAGTCAGAGTTACAGTTCTTTGCAGCAGACCTCACACATCTTCACTTGATATAGTTATCTCTTTACATGAATGTGTCCTGCAGTGGACACTGACAAATGGTGTTCTTGCCAACATCTTTTCCTATTCAGTTTGTTGTTGCTTCTGAGCTTTGATAGCTCCTCCATAAACATTAGCCCTGCACAGCTCCATTAACCACCATTTTCATACTGGCTCAAAATGTCATAATGGTACCAAATGGCTTCAGCTGCCTTTGTCGTGCTTGGCAATCAGAGCCTGAATGAAAGGTAATCCAGATTGAACAGTCTGCCAAAACAGGGAGATAGATAAATAGATAAAGAGTCAGACAGACACTCAGACAGACGGAGTACTGAAGGCAAGCAAGGAGTTTAGCGAGCAGTTCCAGTTCACAGCCAGGTTTATTTGCTCCTGTCATTACATTGTGAATTACGGCATTAAATGCTAATTTTCAGGCTTTTGCCAAACACATGTGAAAGCCTCTATTTAGTGGTCATATTTTAATGTGCCATCACTAAAAATCATTACCACAATTACATCTATTTCTTCTTGTATTAAAATGTCATTTATTAACTCTTTCTTTCATCAATTCAATTCAAAAATACTTTATTCGTCCTGCAAGGGGCAGTTTGTTGCAAGCACGTTTGCGACCAAGTACACATATACAATTCATTCACACAGGACATTTTATTCTTCTCTTTGGTTCAATGCAATCAAAGGTGTAATATTATCAAAATGGCCTCTCATTGTGTCTTTACAGATAAGTGTCTTTAAGTTAGACAGCACACATGAAGGACAACAAGAACACACTGTGCTTTTTTACCAGGACAGAATAAACATTTTAGCCACAGGCTTTCATCAGTGTACTTAAAACCAAGGCCATACAGAGTCACTCCTGTAAAGCCTCCACACAGGTCTAATCACTCAGATGTGATTGCATTGCCCGAAGGCCTCATTTCAAATCAGTACTCAATGTGGCAAAAAATCAAGCAATATGCAACATGAAATAAAGCATGCAAATACAATACAGCTATGCACACCAAAATACATTTTAAACTAGTCAAAGGAAAATAAAGGTAAATACTGAAAATATCAGGTTTGTGAGACCAATCACAAATCAGTCTCACTATTCACAAAAATACTGACAGTTAAAGTTTCTTATCGACCTACAGCATTTTCGCACAAGACTGACATTTCTTTCATTTAAATTTCCAGAGCCTCGGTACAGGCATCCATCAGGAACTAATAATTAGTTATGTGTTTTCACAGATCACCCTGACAACCATCGGTTATGGGGACAAGACACCAAAGACGTGGACAGGACGGATGCTGTCCGCAGGGTTTGCCCTCCTGGGCATCTCGTTCTTTGCCTTGCCAGCAGTAAGTCCAAACTCTTTCCTCCAAAGTCCAAAGTCATTCCTTTCTTTTTATATTATTTATCAGTGATTTTCTGATAGATGCCATTTAATTGTATAATTTTTGTCTAATTAAGTTTAATTTTATTAGATAATTACAGTAAGATTGAAGTGACTGAACTGAATATGTATAATTCTTACTTTAAAGGTACCCTGTACTCTGGAGTTTTTAACCAATATAAAGCAGTGTTTTGATGAGCTCGCATGAGAATGCACATGTATACACACGGGTGACAGTAATACACATTCCTGCTCCTCCTACACAATCTCAGGCTACCCTGTTGATCAGTAGTTGGTGACAGCAATGTGCCAAGAATCATAGAAATGCCACAGAGAAAGGCGGTGCGGAAGCGCTAGTCAAACAATGCAGCTTTCAAAATACTCCATATTCCAAGATATTCAAGATTTTATGAGGTTGCATATTCAACATGTTTGTTAGACCTCAGGATTCACTCACTGTGTTTTGGTGAGAAACACTGAATATAAACATAACTTTGTTTGTTTACATGGAATCTCCACAGGGCACCTTTAATTTTTCTATATTTAGTTCAAATAATCAGAAATTATCAAAATTCTATCAATTCATGAGAATCTTCTTATAAATGAAAAGCAGTAACCTAAAGAAAGAAGTACATGTCAATTAATTAAAGTTTTGAATTCCCATTTAAAGGAATACTTTAACATTTTTAGGAAATACATACATTTGTTTTCTTGCTGAGATACCACTCTCATGACTGTACAAGTGTAGGTGATTAGCTTAGCTTAGAATAAAAACCTAGAAGCTGGGGGAAATCCCAGCAGTAGTTACAACATGTAGAAAAATAATTCAAACAGGATACAATGATATGAAGCCAGGCTTGCTGTTTCCCCGTTTCCAGTCAGTGACAGTATTGACCTTCTTATCTAACTCTCAAGAAGAAAACGCACGAGTGTATTCCTCAAACTGTTGAAATATTCCTTTAAGAAAAATGAACATATCACTTGTTGTTTCTGTCTCAATTGTGTTGTAGTGCCATTCTCAGCAGCTGAGTGATACTTGTGCATCTGCATACAAAAGCATCCAGTATTAATTCTCACTAATATCACATCAGGGTATTCTGGGCTCAGGCTTTGCCCTGAAGGTCCAGGAGCAGCACAGACAGAAGCACTTTGAGAAAAGGAGAAACCCGGCCGCCTACCTCATCCAGGTAAATGACATGTATTTCAATTTCAATATGAAATATTGCTGTCATTCAAATCAATACACCACAGTTTCTAAGTTAACTGAATGCCTGCAAAATACAAAATGTGATTGAAATCCCTAAATGATTTTATCATTCTCCAGTTTCTCTTTTTCCTCCGTGGACTCTCCAAAACCCTGAAACTACCCAATAAAAAGCGCATAGCATGTAGTTTCACTCTCTCCAGCCCTGTGCCCCTTCATCTGTCACTTTGCAGTAAGCTCTCTGATCTCTGGGAGTTTTTTTGCCTCTTCCAGACTGTGTTTGAGCCCCAGAAACATCACTTTGGCAAACCCATTCTTGCCATCCCCCTCTTGTCTGCTTCACACATTTTCCTCTCTCCCAGCCTGATCTTCACACATGCCTTGTTTTTTCATTCTGAATTTTAGCAGTGCTGACCTCACGTTGTCCTCCTCATATATTTCTCCATATGCTTCCTTTTCATCCTCTGCTCTCTCACCTACTTTCCTCCCACATGCTTCTCCACTTTCTTCCTCTTTGGCATTTCCCCCTCCCAACTTTCTCTCCCACCTTATGTTCCCACTCCCCCTTTCCTGACCTTTCTCCACCTTCTCTTGTCTCCTCTCCACCTCCTCCTCCTCCTCTTCATCCTTTCCATCCCCATGTTGCACCAGGCTGCATGGCGTTATTACTCCACCGACAGCACCAGGCCCTACCTGGACGCCACGTGGCGGCACTATGAGAGCCTCCTGCCTTCCCACAGGCATGTATCCATGCCTGACCTCCGCTCCAACCACAGACGTGTGACACACCTGTTTTTTAGTTTTCACTAATCAGCTTTTTAAATTTGTTTTCTTTTCTATCCTCCTCATCCTCCTCATCTTCTTCCTTCTACTTTTTCTTCCTCTTTGGCCTGTTTTTTGTTTTCTTTCCATTTATCTCTTTTTTTTTTTTGGTCTCCTCTTTGTACTTTTTTCTTCTTCTTGGTTTTGTGTATTCTGCATGCAGTGTGTTTGGCGTAGTTATGCGGCTGATGAGAACTCGGTTTCCATTGCTACCTGGAAGCCTCACTTGAAGGCGTTGCATACCTGCAGCCCTACAAAGTAGGTACAATTATGGCAGCTGGTGTCTGTATTTGGTGTCTGTGCCACTCTTTTGTACTTCACTTATGTACATTTTAAGTTCATATACTTTTAAAAAAAAAATATTCAGCCTTTTTCACTTTTTTGTGCTCTGTCTTTCTGTTTAATGTATCTGATTTGTTCTCTTTATTGAACACATAAATGCATTGATTGTTGAATTGAATTTCTTTTTTCTTATAAGAAAATGATTCACAGCCATCAAAAAGACTAATAATTTCCAGGCTCCGTTAATCTCAACTTGCTTGAATTAACAGAAAACACTGACTTCTAAGATATCTCTCAACAACTCTTAAATTTTGCTGCTATTATATAAATGAACATTTTATTCCGCCATGGCATTCATACTGAGTGAGGCTCTGTGTTTGACCAGAGTCAGTTGAATGCTCAGTGAGCCAGGGATTTTCACTGCTGTCACTTTGAGGGACTGAGGCAGCAATTTTTTTGTATCTATTTATGATACCAATTGTGGCCTCAATGAGCCAGTTAAGCTTTTTTGAATTTGCAGGACTTCATTCTCCTTAAATTGATCATCTAGCACAGATGCCATCAGTACAGTAGTTTAGGGGTACAGTAGTCAGCAGCTTTTGGCAGCTAGCATATCTATATATGCATATACAGTATAGATCACTATAGAGGGTTTTCCATTTGCATACAATCGAGGATGTGCACACAGCAGGGGGGTAGAAAACTCATTCCCATGATGTCATGATCGCTTTTATGAACATTTTCATTATTTATACATAGAGCAACTTGCTATAAAGTAGTATAATTACTGTTTAGAGGTAAATTTGTATGTGGCATTCATCCCCATGCATTTCCAATAATGTTTTAATTACACATCTGTCGGCTCTAGCAGCTAACATAATACATAATTCAGCTAGTATAGACAATAATGCAGACTGAGACTACTAAAACTAGCTCTTGCAGGTAGTGAGAAATGACCTGTGTCTAATAATCAACTGGCAGCACACGCTAAAAACACCCACACACATGTAAGGGTAGCATTTTTTAAAAAGGCCTGTTATACAAAATGCTTTTGCCATATCAGGTGACTGCAGTGTATAGGCCTACTGGCAAAACATCAATCATAACCAAGTGTGATAACAGGATTTAAAGCAAGACTATATAATATTCTTCTTCTTACAAATGAAAAGTTGAATTTATGAGCAAAACACACCCTTGCTCTTTTTTTTTGTTGGCATTACATGGTCTGGGATGACCAGTAGACAATGATTATCATGATAGCTAATGTTAGCAAACTTTAGATAGATATTGCTGTGTAACTTACATTACTCAGTGATTTCACTGACCTAAAGAGTAACGTAACTCTAGTCCACTTTTTAGAATTATATGTACAGTCACTTTTTGTTGTTATATTATGTGTATAAGTTGTTCTTTAATCACTTCTCTACTTATGCTATACTGTTACACTACATTTTAGCATGTCAAAGACAAACATTCAAAAACACAGTGTACCTCACCAGCAATGAAGGGAAATTCAATGCTCCACTATCCTGTAATTGCCACTTGTGGCTATAGGGGCATCTTGTTGCCTGTCTTGCTTTGATGAATATTATTTTTCAGCTGCAGGGGGTCATGAAAACAGACACTGCACACCTGTTAGTGTTTTTTTTCTCTTTTTTTATAAACATCCAAAGCACTCTTCCACCTCCATTTAAAAACTGATCAACTGATGCATTGATTATAGAGCTAGACGTTAAAACATCTGTTTGCTACCACACCCTTATTAAAATCCATGGCTTTGACCAGATTGCTTGATGCAAATTGCTAATTCTGCCCTCTCTTGGGATATTGAACATTTTCAAACCATTATTTTTGCAATTTGTGCTCTTGAAGGCACAAAAAAACATTTCCTATGCTGATCTTCTCATAAACTCCTAATTTTGGTTAGTTACCCCCAGCTTGTTTGCACATCTCACAATGACGTTGCCTGGAAACCTGTCTTGGGAGCCTGGAAATATTGGGAAAGCCATCTGCATTGCATATTGCATACAGTTATACAGTCATAATGAACTTAACATAGTCATTATGTACAAAACACACCCTCAGATTACAAAGACACTTCTTAAAGTAATTAAGTGAATACATTTTCACTATCCTCTCTTGTTGCAAGTGCTTCCTTAGTTTTGCCTGGACCGTACTGCATTGACCTGCATGTCTATAGTGGGCCTGCTATTTGTTAAGATCTAGTTCCCATGGAATGCTTGTTATTGATCGATGTGTTGCTACCTTCAAATTATCTACATTTGTAAAAGCAGCAATTGCTGACAAAGCCCTTAATGCGAAATTCCATGCTGACTTAGAGGACCATACCATAGTGTTTAAAGTGCAGGTTTTAGCTCCTTAACTTCAAACCATTTTCGCATTCAGGCTATTCAGTTTTTGTTTGTTTTTTTTTTTTTTTTTTTTTTTACAAATTCCTCATTTCTGCATTCCTTTTTATCAATGTTCATTTATCATTATGTGCTAATGCAGTTAAGATGAAGATTGATTTGCCCCATAACAATAATGCTACTTTGACAATTCATACTTGATGTTCACTGTGATGACACAGCTTATGCAGGTTTCAATAGATTTTCATATTGTTCAGAATGAATAAAAGGTCTAAAATGGTGATAAAAAATGCGATGACTTTTCTAAACCACCGTAGCAATGCTTAGCTGTAATGTAAAGTATATGTGATTACTAGTGAATGGGCTAAAACATGCAAAAGCACTAGTATGGTCCTATAAGCAACACTGTTGATCACTAAATGAATACTTGACTATTATGAAAGAATGTTTTCTAATGTAACTGTTTCTTCTTCTTTTCATCTGTCAACTCCAGGAAGGAGCAGGGAGAGTCGACCACAAGGTTTGTGACTCTGCTGTTTGACTGCACATTCACTGTTTTCCATCATGTTGTAGCTCCATAATTCAGAGGTAAGACTGGGTATCAAACCTGAAAACTGACCAGTCCAAAAAATTGGAATCTCATTTCTGTTCAGACTCGTAATCTTGTTTACTCATTTTCTGATCAGATTACTTAAGATGGAGAGATCAACTGGAAGGTTATAAAGATATTTATTGAGGTTAGCAACAGAGAAAGACTCTGTTGTTTAGACTCCGTCATTGTGAGTCGTCTACGTTAAGCAACGGCCCATTATGACACATTATGACAGGAGATAGGACAGAATTCCCCGGTGTCTAGACGCTGGTAGTGGAGTAAAGCCAGCAGGTTGTTGGTGGAAGATGCAAATACGGTGAAGTCAGAATTGTGAATATAGGGACTTGGACAGTGTGTGAAAGCGGAAAGAAAGAAGAAGAGGAGGAAGACAAGCAGAAATGTGACAGAACGTTACTCATTTCTTGAGTTAAATTTTTGACTTTTTTATTATTTAACATTTTACATAGGCAGTAGTTCATGTACGGCTGCTTGTGTAAAGGGAAATTAAACATTTGAGATCTTTTTGTGGCTTCTTTTGTTGAACATATAAGAAAGGATTTAGTAGGAAAACATGTTATATTCCTTAAATTTGCATTTGTTGGTTATTTTGGCCACTTGGGGGCAGTGCAACAACCTGTAAGCAACACTGACATACTTAGTTGATATGTTCAGTATATATATATATATATATATATATATATATATATAGCCAGAGCTATATATATATATATATATATATATATATATATAGCTCTGGTTTGGTTTCCACCCACTCCTGAAGGGAAATATCTGGCTCTTTAGCTGCTAAATGCTCAATTATGTTCACCAGATAGTCACTAACTTTGTCTGTTGTTCGGTAGCATACTGTGGTTTTAATAGCGCTTTACAGTTGCAGGATTGACTGAACCAAAACAATAAAGTTGCATCAGTAAAGCAAAAATTTCTGAAAGACACTAAAACACCCTGTAGAGCTGAGGGGAAATGCAGTGTGATAATTTTCTACAGGTTCCTTGTTACAAGCGACCCCTTTCACGTTACACGTCATCTTTTCATCATTAATGTAAAGATAAATAAAATAATGTATCCAAAATTGTTTTGGTAACTGTACTCAAGCTCAGGTTTTGTATCTGCACTTGTATCAAAAAATCCCATGATACCTGGCCCTTTTGGGGGAAAATATCAAGCATTATAAACCTACAGACTCCTGTTGCCCCATTTCTGTGTGAACTACACTGTCACTGAGAACATAAAGTCACTGTAACTGGAAGTATTTAAGGCTGTGGGTGATGAAATTGGCTGCTAATAGCAACTTTTACACAAACACTCTTTATGATTTGTTTGCTTTGGTCTATCTTTCTTTTTTTATCACTTGCCCTCTTCTCCAAAAAAACATACATACATGCACATGCTAAGGTACACTTAAAGCCAAATACAATCATTCACACATACACATACCCACAATCTTTAACCACCCCTGCCTCAGTTATCTATTATACTCTTATTAGAAATTATATATTGTATGAGTCTGTGTTTATATTGCAAAATTTTCAAATGAAAATATCACTGCTCCCGATGCTTGTCTTTTAGCTAATGCATTTTTTGAATAATTTGGGGAGGACAGCATTCAGGGCATTGAGGGCTGAGTGATGTAATATGTTATGTTTGCAGTTATGAAACACTGAGTAAAAATTTGTCTGCAAATCACCACAGCAACCTGAAGGCAGACGTACAGTTTTTCCCCTCAGTGTGGTGTCATATATGAACTATACCACGTTGCAAGCATTTGAAATATCAATAAAATAACCAAATTAAACAGGTTGAAATTTTAGAGGATCAGTCTCGCCTGCGCACAGTCTAGAACAAGAATTCATCCCACGCACTCTCCTTCATGTCTTGAGAACGAGGGAGGAGAGCTACAGCCTCCACCTATGTTCTTTTTTTTTCACATACCCCCGACTCGACTATTTACATCTCCTCTCCACTGCAGAGCTAGAGAGGAGATTAACAGCCACAGGATACAGTGCAACTGGAGCTGCCTTACTTTATTTATTAGCTAAATTTGTTAATTCTTCAAAGTACTATATCACAGAAGCACAGTGATAAAACACAGCTATAGGATAAAAAAAAACAAGTCTACATCTTAATACCCTCAGTGAACCCACAAGTGTCTGTCTAAATGTTACTGGCCTCACACTGGTGACTCAAGCACTTGTTGCCATGGCCCAGCTGAATTCACATAGTTAAATGAGGGATATCGACATGAGGTGCGTGAGTCACCAAATTGCAGCCTTTTTCAGATGGTGCTGTAGATGTTCATTTTCCTCTAAGCTCAATTGCCTCCGTTCTGCTGCTTCTAAATGTCAGTGGTCGACAAAATGAAGCGCCAGCAGTAACTCTGCTGTATTACTTTATACTTCATAGCCTTTATACATACAGTCTAAGAGAGGATTATTGCATTTACATGTCAGGCATTTAACTGACACTCAGGTTGATTTAATACAACATAGAATAAGAAAATAAGTAGTAAGAAGCACAAGGGTCAAAGTAAAAAGTTTAATAAGGGTAAAAAAGTGCACTATTTCATCCAAAAAACATTCAGAGGTATATATTTTCTCTCCTCTGTTTCTGCATCATGTAACACTGATATCACCGTATGTCTATCTCTCCCTGATTTTTTTAGTAAAAATCATAGTAATAAACAGAAGCTACTGAGGAGGTGTACCACTCGGAAACATAGGTACACAGCATTTATGCTCCCCTGTTACATGACGTCTTTTCTTTGAGAATGCTGACTAATTCCTGGTGCATGGGTATCTGTAGGAGGCTGCAGCCTCAGATGGGGCAGTGTAATAAAAACTGGCAGGGGGACATCAGTTGCATTTATAGTAATATACTATCTGCCTTTGTTTGATCTTTGCCTGAGCAATGCGCTACTTCTGCTTGTTGTGATTTTGTTTTTAACTATGTCTGCTCTCAGAATGGTTGTCAGGTTTCATTTTCAGTAGTAGATCCTGTGCAGTAATGAACTTTTCTAAGCTTTTTTCTGACTGTAGAGAGATGAAAATTATTTTGCGTCATAGACCGCTATTATTTTTTTTCTTCGCACAGCTCCTTGTGTTGCATCTAGTCTACATATTACACTCCATTTTCCATATCCCAGATACAACTTTTAAACTCTGTGGTACTATCCCTAGCACTAGTGATGACTTGTCACTGCCAATCACTCACAAACCCATCACATGTGGCTCTACATTATATTCACAGCCACTTTAAAGAACACTTTCCCATGAAAAGACTAAACCCATCAATGAATTAATCCTGCTAACAGGTATTGTCTGTGAAGCCAAAGCCTGATACTATATCTTATTCCTCATAGAGCTCCATTGTTGTTCAAAAACTATTAAAAACACATCAGTGAGCCATACTGTTGTACTTGGTGACATTATTCAATCCCACATACACCATCCTACTGCCAGAAATACTCACTAGAGCACCAAATGTGTATTAATCCACGCCTAAAAATAGTCCTCAACCAATGCAATCTTCACTCCTGTTTAAGCAACTTACTAAAAACTACAGTGCCCAGCTGTTTTGGGAAATTATTTAGCCTTTTTAACAGATGGAACTATATATTTGCGACCACTTTATAAGGATTTAGGAATAAATGGGCTTGATCAGTTCCACAGGCAGGCTAAACACATACAGTACAATAAGAAAAATAAATTGAATATGGCTACCCTTATTCATTAAAGTAAAGCCACACATGTTAAATCCCATATACAACACCTTTTCATTGATTGTTTTTAAATGAGCCATGCCTGTTGCCTGTGCACTTTGCATGCAATCATTATCTTCAGAAACATAAAATCAGCCATTTCCCTACTTTCACTGCATTTCATCACTCTGTTCAATTCTCACAAGTATTATTAATTCATTTTCTTCCATAATCTCAACTTTTGGGGGCACATTACACAGTAATTTTGAGTCAGCTGTTGTAATTATGGCTTTAAATGGTGATTTGCTGTGGGGTATATTAAGTAACATACAAAGTAATAGTGTGATGTTACCATATAATATGAGAATGTGACATGAGCAGAATTGCCTGATACTAAGATGCAAGCTGATAAAATATGAAAACACACATTGAGACACAAATACACAGTTGAAGCATTATTATAACCTGAGCATGCATTTTGTGTAAAGCAATGATGCAATGCTGCAATGCATGCTGGTCTTTCTCCATCTTGTCCTGCAGCCCTTCACCCTATTACTTGATAAAGTTCTGGATGATGACTGATGCATTAAATGAACAACAGCATTTTGCCAAAAGTCTTTGATAAGTTGTTGACCTGAAACTTACATCATTAACATATCTTTATCTGTCTTTCATTCCACCTCTTCACACCGTCATTCCCTTATTCTTCTCCTCACTCCAACTCCCCTCTGTACCTCTGTTCATCCCCTTTTCACTCTACAGCCAGAAGTTGAGCTTCAAGGAGCGGGTGAGGATGGCGAGTCCCCGAGGTCAGAGCATCAAAAACAGGCAGACATCCTCAGTGAATGACCGGCGGTCTCCAGTGGCGGATGCCGGTACAGAGGGCACCAGCCCAACCAAGGTGCAGAAGAGCTGGAGCTTTAATGACCGCACGCGCTTCAGACCCTCACTCCGCCTTAAGAGCCAGTCCCGCTCAACCACTGATGGTGAGTGACTCTGTCCCGTCATTCCACATTTTGATGCAGCTGAATTGTAATGAAACACAAAAATCACATGCCCAAATAGTCTGACATTTTGGGAAATTCTTGCTGAGTGAGATTAGAGGATACTACTTTCATGTCTCATGATTACCACCATGAGAGTGGTATCAATTTTCTCATCTAACCCTCAGCAAAAACAAATAAGTATACAATATTTCCCAAAATGTTGCATTATTTAAGTCCAGGCATGTGATAAGTGAATCCTCCAGTTTCACTACATGTTACTGAGACTAATTGAGACTTATTGGCTGACTGTCCAACCCACTAGAACTGGTTTTGCCCACTAATTCAGGCAGCTGAGTGGAAGAATGTTAATGGCCTTTTGCACTTCCTTGCTTTGGCCTTGCAGTGCCGGCCTGGCAAGCCCTCTTGGGTAAATGGCCAAATGATATTTGTGGGTGAACTGATGGATTGATGGAAGGTGAGAGTGGTGAGCTTCAGCAGCCATATGGGGTGTCAGAGCTAGCCAGCTGGCTTAGGCCTGCTGGTGGAGCGGAATCAGTAACCAAGCAAGCCAAAACCAAACTGGTTGGCTGGTTAGCCACGCTCCTTCTGATCATTCACTGTCACTGACATGTTGGCTAAATGAGATGTTAGATGATAGAAAGCCTCTCCTTTCATTGTAGCAAAATCACAAGTCATTCTTAATGTGAAATAAGTTATTTTAATGATTTAAGGGAGCAAATCATAAATCAGCACATACATTTTCATCAGGTGATACACCCTATCCCAGTCACTCTCTAGCTTATTAATCAGTAGGTAGAACTGAGTGTATCACACACAAACACTTCAGCACATGCAGATCCTACATGCTGTGCACTACTACAGGAAGTGATGCTAATCCAAATTGTAATATTTGGTTAAGCAGAACAAAAAGTTTGCCCCTGCAGTCGAGCTCTTGTACTGTAACCCATCCTCTTACCTCCTCAGGGTGTCATAACTCAAGAGGCCCATAAACAGAGCTGCATTATCACAATGTTGCACTGTTAGCTCTATGTCTGCAGGCACACCAGAGGCCTGTTTTTTACTGCTAGTCTGCAGTAAACAGTCTGTCAGATCAGATTGGTCTATCTGTGTGTCTTTTACTCTCAATTCAATTCATTTGATCCCAGTCAAATTGAATGTGTCTTTGCATGCACTGTTGTGAACTGATGTAATCCCTAGTATCACAGTAATCAGACCTTGAGAGAGATCCATGTAAATCCAAAATGTGTAAATGCAGCCAAATTTTTGCTTGACACCCTTAGTCAGGTTTCTTAAAGCTGCACTAATAAATATTTTTATAGTAACAATGGTTCAAATAACTATGTGTAATGTGAAAGGGGTCGCTTGTAATAATGAACCAACAGAGATTCTAGTTTGACTCTGCAGTTCTATGGAGCAGTTTAGCCTCTTTAACCTCTTTCAGCTCATTGTTTTGGTTTTCTCATCAATTTTCATCAACATCAGGCAGTTTTTTCCACTTAAAAACACACTGCATGCTACCAGCCCAGCACTGAACAACAGACAGACAGAGCTGGTGAACAAAGTGGAGCATTTAGCAGCTAAAGAGACAGATATTTCCAGCAGGAGTTGGTGGGGACTCAAACAAAGCTAAAAGAGTGAATATTGGGCTCAATTCATCACACAATTAATGGTAATGTTGCTCTAGATGTCTGCTGGATGTGTAATTATGAAACTGTTTGCTAACATTTTTCCCATAACAACAAGGACTTGGTTACTACTTAACTTGTGTCATTTCCCTCAAGAGGCCAGAAAATGAAGCTTTACATTTTTTTGCACATCACATAACAGCATTGGTAAAGGACATGGAGGAAGGAATTTCACTGCTCCTATTAGCAATAATTAGTTGCAATGCCAAAACATTGCCATAGTCGTGATTTTCAAGTGAAACAATGATAATAAAAATAGGTGCTTTTTTGGAGGCAGGCGGAAGGAATCTGATTAGTGACTAAATCTAAACTGGAGTATTAAAAAGACTAATGCAACACATGCAACCATATTGTCTGAGTTCCTGCCTCACAGTGATCTGTTTTTTTGCATTCATGTAAAATGTCATCAGTGATCAACAAACACAATCTGAACAGTCCTCCTCTTCTGTGACCTCTCTTCCAAGCAGCAGAATCCAACATGGCAGGGGAGGATGGTTTTGATGAGAAGGGCTGTCACTGCGAGATCTCGGTTGAGGACTTGCTGCCCTCTATCAAGTCTGTCATTAGAGCTGTCAGGTGAGGCGAAACAACTGAGACTTTTTTCATCCATCAATCCAAGAATCACTGTATTTTTTATCCTGCCAAGGTTGCATGCAAACAAACCCTGATTGCAACCCCTCGCCTTCCAGCAGCTCTCCTGATTGAACATGCTCAGGAGATTAAAGTGACCGGAAGATTTTTTTGTAAGGTTATTTTTAGATCATTTTTGGTTCGTGTGACTGTTGGGAGACAGGAAATATGGTTAGTGGGAGCATTAACACTGCAGGGCCATGCAAACTGATCACGCCACAAGGACACTGTGTGCTAGCTATGATGCGACACAAAAGAAACATATTCTGTCGGATGCAGTAATAAAAAATACTGAAAGTCTGGGTCGTGCCAGCAAGAATTAAATCTTAAATACATGTGAATTATGGTTAAGTTTGTTTTAAAAATATAAACCATGATCAAATCTAAACAAAAGATTGGATTTAGGAAAGGTTTATATTGTAATTTAAACTAAATTTTACACCCACATTAGTAACTTAATCAAATATTAATTTTGAACTATCATTCAGGGTACCGTATGGCTCAGCCCACAGCGTTTTATAACAAAAATAAATTTAAAAATAAATAAAATTCATATTATAACAGAAGCTAGCTACAATCATCCTAAAGTTTTTTTAGCTGTACCCCTAACTACATTCACATTTTATTTTATTGATTTATTTTTTGCATTCAAAACACAATACCTGAGCATATTAAATGATTTATGTTTTTCAAAAACTACTCCACTCTAATGCTTAGTTTAACTGCTCTCCATCCTTGCCTGTTCCTTTCTCTCTCCACTTGAGGACTCAGAGACTCACACATTCTGCCAATTTCCCTTGAATTTGGCCTTGAGGCTCCACAGGTGCATTAACTCAGAGAGCTGATTTTTCAGAGCGATAGTTTTACACTCACACAGCTAAAAAAAACAACCACAACCTCACTGGATGTTTTTATAAGGTCCAGTGAAGTGATTGTTCAGGTGTCAGGCTGTTTGAATTGGTGTGAAGAAACAGGATGTTGGCATGCAGCAACACATTCTGAGTACTTTTCAAAACAAAAAAATTAAAGGTAGGCTTTGATTTGTTTTCAATAGCTACAGTCTGTGAAATATCTTAGCTTGATGAGTCGCTGCAGGTCATTTGTACTGACTGTATTAGAGCTCCCCCTTGTGGCTGATTATGAAAATCCCTCCTGTTCACCCAGGATAATGAAGTTCCATGTAGCCAAGAAGAAGTTTAAAGAGACGCTGCGTCCTTATGATGTCAAGGATGTGATTGAACAGTACTCTGCCGGTCACTTGGATATGCTGTGTCGCATTAAGAGCCTGCAAACCAGGTAAGAAAGATGACGGTGCAGTCCAGCTTCAATACACACTGCATGACAACAGCAGCTGAGTTTTATTCCTGTTGTGTTTGCTGTCTAACCACAGCTGTTTGACCACACTGTAACTGATTCATCTTTGTGCTGGTGTGTATGTGTGTGCATGTATGCATACCGTATACATGCATGGGTATATACATATGTGTATGTGTGTTTGTTCTGTTGCATTTTTTTTGTATGTACAGTATGTGTATGAACATGTGTACGTGTGTGTTCCCTTTGCTTCCCTCACAGGCTGGACATGATAGTAGGCCCACAGCCGCTGAGCAGCCGAGCCAAGACCTTTTCCTCCCCCTCCCTGCCTGTCTATTACAGCCAGGGTAGAAAGAACTCCACTCAGGGGTCAGAATGCCCCCCCTTCCCCCGTCCCCTCCCCTCACATGTCAGATGGGTTCAGTCAGTTCAGATTCAGTCAATTCAGGAGATGGTTTGTCCTCAAAAGTGTGAAAACTGAAAATCAGGACTAAAAGATCAAATTTACTCTTTGAATTGATTGAGGTGGACGTGAAATGATCCCACCCTTTGTTCTTACATCCCTGTCATGCGCTGCTCTTTACTCACACCTTACTGTCCTGGGTATGAAATCATCATCCACTAACTTAGGGATGCGGTGTGTAAAATTTAGTGGCATCCAGCGGAACAGACTTGGCAGAAATGGAATATAATATTCATAAGTATATTTTCATTAGTGTATAATCACCTGAAATATGAACTTTTACTTCGTTACCTTAGAATGAGAGGGTCTTTTGCTTTTTTTGTGACTTTCACAGCCCCCATAGGTACTCCTATATGCTTTGAAGGGTAGGGGGAGGGGTATTCAGTTGGTTGTAATCTGCAAGCTCACCACTAGATGTTACTAAATCCTACACACTGGTCCTTTAACACTAACAAAACTCTACAATATATTGATTTTGGTTTGGGTGTTTGCTGTGTTGCTCTCTGCTGAAGAAATGGTGGTTTCTGATTAATTCTAGTGACTTCTGGGATCTGTGCTGACACAATTCACACAGAACACATTCTGTTACACAAATGCACACTACAATCTCCAAGCATTGCTGAAAAAAAAAAACCTTCCTGGCATTGCTGTTGTAATACTGACCCCTGCTGTTGTTGACTGAAAGTGCTGCATGTTCTTTAAAAGCAAGTGCTGATCAGACTTTGGTCAAACAGGATTTGCAAGTAGAGAAACTTAAATACAAAAAGCACTTTTGGAAGTGATTAACTGCTCACTTGAAATACTTTTCTGTGTTTTTGTATATATTTGGCAGTATAATCTCAACTGGCAAACTATGTACAATTATATATTTTACTTCATGCAGTGTGAACTCTTGTTTTAAAAACATGATGCAGGTCTGGTCTATATTTATCAGTGGAGGGGCTTTATTTCTCTAAAATGTTGGTGGCATCATAATTTTGCATGACATTGCCTCGGCTTATCACTGTTGAATGTTCATTGACAAACAGACTTTAATAACCAGATTCTAATGAACCTCACTGGATTTAAAGGGAATATTGTTTATGTAAATAAGAGTGTGGCAAAAAGACAGATACATGTATACATTCATGCAAAAAATGTTACATAAAAAGGATCTTTTTGAATAATCAAATTTGAATAATATGCTATAAATCAAACAGTTTTGTTGATAATAGCTGAAAAAGTTGTTGTTAATTGTCTGGTCATCAGTTTATATTATATGTTACAGTCAGCACCTTTTTTCATCCAACAAATAATATCTTCAAATCCAGTGAGGAGGTGTAACTTCTCATTTCCACAGTCTCTGCTCCTTTTTGTTGCCTGTATTTTGTTGAAAGAAAAATCTGCTTAATTTGTAGCTCTTGTTGCAGTTTCAACCTTCCTTCTTTTCTGTGGGCTGCCTCGTGGATTTCTACTTTCTACACTCTTCTACACTTTTTCTTCCTATCATTAATGTCTTGTTGTGTGTGCGTGTGCTTGTGCATGTGTGTTGTGTGTAATCCAGGGTGGACCAAATCCTCGGGAAGGGCCAGATCCCTCTGGACAAGAAGATTCGTGAGAAGTTGCTGTCTGATGGAGATTTATTAGAGGACATGAGCATGCTGGGTCGCGTGTGTAAAGTGGAGCGGCAGGTCTGTGTTCCGCTTCTCTAATTTTGCATTAAATCATGTGTAATAATGTGATTTGTATTAACCGGAAGGCTTTGCCTCTACATAAACAAAGATCAATTCCTGTCTTGTTGAAGTGCAGTGGCCTGTAATTGATGGTCATAATAGAGACAATTAAGCCAGTTAATTACACCAGAGTCTACAGAAGATCTAGTAAAGTAATATATCACCATATTATCATGCAAAAGACTGAAGTAATTTCTGCTTTGTAATCTTTAAATTTGATTTGGCTTCAGAATTAAATATCCTAGGATATGTGGGGATCAGCACTAAGTGTGATTTGATGAGAAGTGTCAAGTGGGTGAGAAGGAATACTTCATTATTTTGTAAAATACACTTCTTTACACTTTCTTTCTGGTAATGCAATAAGAAGAGTGACATCACTCTCATGTCTGTCTGTTGAGCTGGAGCCAGGAGGTGGCTAGCTTAGCTTAGCATAAAGACTGGAAGTATAGGAAACAGCTAGCTGTCTGCCCAGCACTTGTGGCTAGCATCTCTGGCAGGTTACCAGATATGGTTGGTGAGCACAGCTTTAGGTATTGGTCTCTGTACAGGCACAATAGCACCAGCCCTGGCAACCTTGATGCTACAAGATTCTAGGAAACTTGGCTGTTGTTTGCTAAGAAATAATCAGACTGTGTATCTCCCCCTAAAACAACAAATTGTCATTTTTACATTTCTGTCGGTGCGCAGGTTATACAAACAAGACAGAACATCTTTAATTAGTGAGCTTTAGGTGTTAGTAAACAAATTTTTGAACTTTGGACAGAGCCAGGCTAGCTGTTTTCCCTGCTTCCAGTCTTTATGCTAAGCTAGGCTAATTGCCTCCTGGCGCCAGTTAACGCAAAGACATCTTTTTTTTCTAATCTCACTGAAAGCAAGAAAGCAAATAGGTGTATTAAATGAAAGGGATGGAAAGGTAAATGTCAGCATCTGGTGCAGATGTAATCACTACTTTTTTTTTTTTAGTCCAAATTTTATTCAACAATCTGCACATTTAATGCAGTCATTACTTTTGTTTGACCATCATTTTGATCTTTTTTGTGCAAGAAGGCAATCAAAACTTACTTTTTTCAGCTTTACAGTAATTGTAAATATTATACACTGTTGAAATCAGTGTGTAGAATTTAAAAACGTCCAACTTTGACACCTCCCAGTGATGATATCAAGAAGTACACTGTGGTAGACTGAAGGGCTGAAAGCAACACACACAACTGCTACATTTCTTTTTTACCAGGATTGTCTCATTTTTCTACAAACAGAAACTTTTGCCACAATTTGAAAGCTGTTATAATCACACAATTCTACACATAGTGGCTTTAAAATGCTTCCTTCTTTTGCTTACTTATCACTCCTCACTCTCATCCTCCCGTTCTCTCCTCATAGGTTCAGTCAATTGAGTCAAAGCTCGACTCCCTGCTCGACATCTATCGTCAGGTCTTGCATAAAGGCTCTTCCTCAGCCCTCACGCTCTCCTCTCTGCCCCTGTTCGAGCTGGAACAGACCTCTGACTACCACTCCTCCGTCTTTAGCAAGGACCTGTCCTGCTCCACCCAGGTCAGCAACAGTGGAGTGGCTCCCCCTGGTGGCTGCGTCATGCGCTCCTCCACCAACTCCCACCTCTCCCAGGGAGGACTCCATCTCATCCTTGCGCCACACAACGAGCTCAACCTCAATCTCAATGCCTCCTCTTCCACACCTCCCTCCGGCCATGCATCCTCCTCCTTCAGCCCATCGCCGCTCCCTCATCACCATCATCATCACCACCACCACCATCATCATCCCCATCATCCCCACCATCATCATACGCAGGCTCAGGCCACCACGCCTGAAAGTGGCAATGATGAGGCTGTGGGAAGCTCTCCACCCATCCTCACGCCAAATAGTGTCAGCAGTGGCGGGGGCGGAGGAGTAGTAGTGGTAGACGGAGGGTTTCCTCTTCTGGCGAGGCTTCCACCACCGCCCCCTCCAAGTCGAAGCGGGGGCCCGAGTAGCTTGATGCGAGCAACCTCCACAGAAGCGTCCCCAGACATGGACGACTTTTGTGGAGGTCTAGGGACGCAGACGGAGGACAGCAGTGTTGGGGAGGACCTCGGCCTTGGCTTGGGGCTGGGCAGACTGGGCCAAAGCAATGGCAGACTAAGCACCAAAGACGAGGGCTCCTGGAGGAGACATATGAGCCTGGAGCTGGAGCCCCTGGTGCCACCAGCCCTCAGCTGCTGCTCAGGCCCCAGCCAGGTGGACCGAGGCTTGGGCAAGTCCATGTCAGTGCAGAACCTGATGCAGACAGCCCCGGGGACAGCCCATGATGCCCACCACAGCCTCTCATCTCCAAGCCCCAGTACATGCAGTGACTCCCCCGTTGGCTTTCACAGCTGTAGCCAAGACCCTGGGGGAGGAGGGCGTGATGGTAGAATAAGAAGAAGTGGTGGTGGTGGATGGGGGGAGGAGGACCTCTTTATCAGCGACAGGGACATAGAGACGCAGGGATTTGACTTCCTGTCTCAGGGGACTGTTGAGGCTCACACCTACTCCTCTGAGCTCCTGAGGACAGGGGGCAGAGCAGGGACAGGGTCCCGGGGCTCTAACCGTAGTCTGGCCACTGGTCATGCATCCTCACCCTCTGCTGGCAGCACCGAATTGCTGAACATGCCACACGTACGGCTAAAATAGACCAGCTACATGCTTGGAAGGCACCCAAATCTCACCTCACAGAGACGGTTTTTATCCTTTTTGGAGGGGAGTGGGAGGGCGGGAATATAACAAGGGGTCCCTTTTTGTTTATTTTCATGTTGATCGATTTGATCAGAATCACAGTATTTTCACACAGGCTGATCACATACTGTATGCTATATCATTGCATGAGTTATTCTTTGTTTTAAGATATGATTGACAAATCTGAGATAAAAGATGAAGGCTTGTAAAATGGGAACACAGACCCCCAAAACCTGAGACTTCGCTATTTAACAAAGCCAACTAAACTTGATCCTGAAAGATGGTTGGTTGATATGTGAACTTGAGATACAGCATGAGCGTTGCATGTTTTCAGTCAAAAGTACTGGGATTAGCAAGATACAGTTTACATTCAATAACGTAGGAAGGCATGGACACCTAACACGCACATCTGTCACAATAATTAAAAAATGCTTGAATACTTACATGTGCACATGTAAATGAGATCTGTTTCCTGTCTTGCTGATCACATGAAAGGCTGCCATAGAGAAATGAATGTTAACTCAACATGGCCAAACTTAATGAACTCATTCTATGTTCTTGTCTCTATTTCTGTTTTATTTCGAAAATATCCTGTCCATTTTAGAACAGATCACCTCTTAAAGTTTATATTGTCAAATTATATGAACTACTATCCTCAACCAATGACTTAGGTTGCTCACAATAAAAAGATCATTATGGTATATTAGCAAGTTTTATCTACTAAAGTTCATTGCCATCTTGGAATGCAGGCGGCACATCTTCATATTTCTAATGAATTCTTCCAACAGTTCCAAGCAACCATTGGTTTCTTTTCATTTCTGTAATGGTATGGATATTAATTAGCAGACTTGAAGTGTATGATGCATCACAGAGAAAATTAGCTTCACACATTTTTACATTGTTACATTATCATTGTGTGGTTACGCAGTGTATGTGCAGATAGTTTTGAAAAGACAGCGCTGCATTGCCAATGATGTCACTGACAAAGAATACATGCAGACTTGAAACACCCACATTTTTTAAACAAAGCGCCGTGCAAATTGTACATTGTAGTTACTTGTAGTAAATTGGCTAAAACAAGCAGAACCACTGATACAGTCCTTAAATAACATATTTTGGTGATTTTTTTAAATTGAAAAGATGTAATCACAGTCTCTCTAGGATACGGGAAAAAAAACAATATTTTCAGCAAACATTAATGCATAGTTGGTTTTTAGGTCATAAATTGGACAAAAATTTAAAAAAGAAAAGAAAAACATCATTGTGGCATGTGGCAAGACGTTTTTTCTTTTTTTTAAAAAAATCATTAAAATATGTTATTTATCAAGGCGTGCCCAAACTTTTGTATACAAGTGTACACACATATGCACCTGTATACATGCACATGTACAGGTAATAATGCTACACACATGGCCAGCTGTGATGCTACATGTCCATTACACTGTGGACACATCTTAACTCTGCAGTCTAAGGTACAGTCCAGAGGAGCGCAACAAGGAGCAGACGCTGCTTATTTTCAGATCAATTATGCACCAGTCAGTTGGTTTTTGAGCCGACGACAGCCATGGATTGAAACACAACTTGAATGTTACTTTTTTGGTTTATAGGCAGTCTGTCATTTTGTAAGGTGTATTATCAAAGCACTTTGTTTTGGTTCAGAAAAATATAAATTGAAAGAAATGTTCAGAAATCTAACTTTGTATTACATTTTATCATGAAAGGAAGGTGTCTGTTTAAACCATGGTCAAAGTTTGCTTTTCTTCATTCATTGTAATGTGAGATGATTTCTGTTTGTTTGGAGTGGACTCGCTGCAGAATGTATTGCTTATATCATTATTAGTATGAGCAGAACACCTGTTGCTTGAACTGCTGAGCAGTGACATCAAGATGACTAATAACTTTCCTCTTCCTCTTGCATGGTACAGAATCAGGTGCATCAGGGAATGTCAAGTGGTCCTCTCCAGGTTGTAGGGAAACTATTACATAAGCTGCAGGTGGATACTAATCATACAGCATCTAAAACCTCAGTGGTGATGAATCAGCATTAGCTAACAGTACCTCAATATAATCTGAAGTCCCATAGCAAAGACCAGAATATGTGAAGGAGGTTTGGGGTCAGTTTGCTTTCAAATGTGGAACTGAATTTTACTTTCCTTAAGATATTTAAATATATTTTGCATGAAAAGGTTGTCATATCAAAACCTGTTTATAACTGAGAATGAATCATTAAGAAAAATCACTATTTAAAGTTCAAAATGATTGCATCAGAAGTTTAAAAAAAAGAAAAGAAAAAAAAAAAGACCCCAGCACTGACATTAAGTCTACAAAATGTTCAGTGCATACAGTATATTGGTGCCTTGCTTTTGTGGTACATATTCATCTCCATATCTGCAATTTCCTGACAAGTGCATTAGGTTCCTCTGAACAGACACGGTTGCACTGTCTTCATTTTCCCTCTCTGTAAATGTTCTGACCTCAGACATTTTGCAGTTTTTTATTCAGAGATCATTTTGCTACTGGGCATAAAACAGGCCTTTGATATGTTAACATTCTGTCTCATTTCTTTTAATTTATTTAAATTATGTGCACATATTTACACGCTAGTAATAATCTCAGTTAGATTAATGAAGCCTGTAATGTAATGAAAATGCAAGTGAACTTTTATTCTCATTCATCAATAAAGGAAATTCTATGAAGAGCATATAAGAGTTTGTTTTTTGCTGTCTCACCATCATTTACTGATGTGTATAGTTCTTCAGTGGTTTGTGAGCATAGAAGTAAAGCAGATACGACAATGAAACAGGGAACATCTTTTAAACATCTTTAATCTTATGAACATGTGCTCACAAATGACACTGATTAAGGTGCACGAACTAAACAGTAACATTTAACAGTGCTACTGCACAGGAGTTTAAGACAGGCAAAGTGCGAGGCATATAGATTTCAGGAATCAGACAAAGATTATCTGAAGCTTGTTCCTCTAAAATGCAACAGTGAGCATGTAAGCAGCCAATCTACCTTTGGCTAGTGAGCATATCTCTTTTAATGCTAGAACACAGAGCATTACTTCAACAAAGACCAGGCAAACGAACATCTCTGCCTTATTTATTATTAAGCAGCTACATTTGTTGGCTAGGTTAACGAGCAGCTTAATTGTAACTATAACAGCACACAACCAGAAAGCAGTTATGTAAATTTGTTGTGTCGTTCTTTCACAATCTGAGTGACAATAAAATCTACATATAACATTGTGTTAACATGTTAATCATCAACAGTGTGGTACTATTTTTTTTCCTTCGTCTGCTTTTGCGATGCATTGTGATAATAGACCAGACGCTGACTATGGTGTGCAGAAGGGGCGGGGTGTTAGTGTGTCTTCGGCCATGGTGAGTGCTTGGGGCAGCAGCCCAGCACAATGTTCATTTGACCTTCTGCGCCTTCTGTGCAGACTTGGTGATCTTACCGCTGGTGGGTGCTTTCTTTTCCACACCCTTAATCACTCCCACCGCCACAGTCTGGCGCATGTCACGGACTGCAAACCGCCCTGAGGGGGGATCATGCAAAAACATCACATCATCAGTGAGGTTACCATCAAAGTTAATGTTTGATTTGAATTCACAATGACCTTGATTAAAACCCAACAAATTATACTTGAGAACTGCAGCTTCACCCACAAGAGGAAATCCTGCTGCGGGATTGGTGACTTACCCAGAGGTGGGTACTCAGAGAAGCTCTCTACACACATGGGCTTGCCGGGGATCATGTCCACAATGGCAGCATCCCCGGACTTCAGGAACTTGGGGTTGTCCTCAAGCTTCTTACCAGAGCGACGGTCGATCTTTTCCTTGAGCTCTGCAAACTTGCATGCGATGTGCGCAGTGTGGCAGTCCAGTACGGGAGCATATCCAGCACTGATCTGACCAGGGTGGTTCAGGATAATTACCTGAAGCAAAGAGAAGCACTCAGGTAAAGCAGATGCACAGACTCGTGAACATGCATGCATTAAGGTCAGAATCCTCTATAAGTCATCTTTGCAGACCTGAGAGGTGAAGCCGGCTGCTTCCTGTGGTGGGTCGTTCCTGCTGTCTCCGGCCACGTTGCCACGGCGAATATCCTTGACAGACACGTTCTTCACATTAAAACCCACGTTGTCCCCAGGCAGCGCCTCGTTCAGGGCCTCGTGGTGCATCTCCACAGACTTCACCTCAGTGGTCACGTTGACGGGGGCAAAGGTCACCACCATGCCAGGCTTTAGGATTCCTGTTTCTACTCGGCCCACTGGTACCGTCCCAATGCCTGGCAGAGAGAAAGGTTACAATTTTATATAGTCTGTACTCACAGCTACCTGTAAAATGACCACAAGTAAAATGATAGTTTCAAGTCTCAACAACAGGCATGAACATTTCCATGAGACTGTGGGATCTGAAAAAAGGACAGACACTCACTTTAAGATATAATGAACCAGTGGGAATTCTTTCTAGGCCTCATTCAGCTCTGCTCTTTTTGTCTCAAGGTGCTCTCATTCCCAAAATACTTTTAACATATAATCTGGTGCCACTGACGCTTTAGGAGAACTTGATAATTGGAGCACTTACATCCTCCAAGTCTGTACTCCCAACAACAAACTGCACAATTATCACCTTCACAGACACCCACATCAACACCACCCTCACCTCCAATCTTGTAGACATCCTGCAGAGGCAGGCGTAGGGGCTTGTCGGTGGGGCGCGTAGGAGGCTGGATGGCATCCAGGGCCTCCAGCAGTGTGGTGCCTGAAGCATTGCCATCTTTACGGTTGATCTTCCAGCCCTTAAACCAGGACATCTGTGGAGGGACATAAGTTTTGTTAAGACTAATTAGAAGGTCCAAAAGCAGAAGAAGTTGCACCATGCACACTCCCTTGAGATATAAGTTTAAACAGATGGGTTTTCATGGTCATACTATCCTTATTCCATATGTTTCTGTATATACTGTCAACATGTCATCCAGCACACTCACATTAGGGCTGGGCTCCAGCATGTTGTCTCCATTCCAGCCAGAAATGGGCACAAAGGCCACAGTGTCAGGGTTGTAGCCAATCTTCTTGATGTAAGTGCTGACTTCCTTAACAATCTCCTCATAGCGCTTCTGGCTGTAGTTGGGCTCAGTGGAATCCATTTTGTTGATGCCCACAATGAGCTGCTTTACTCCCAGGGTGTAGGCAAGGAGGGCGTGTTCACGAGTCTGCCCGTTCTTTGAGATGCCAGCTTCAAACTCACCCACGCCTGCAGCCACGATCAGCACAGCACAGTCTGCCTGAAAGAGGCGGGGGAGAGAGAGATAAGATGAAACCTTTCAACTAACCTTAGATTAGCTGTGTGGTATGCTAAAAGCACTCAAACACAAATATAATCCTGGCCATGCATGCGGTGATTTCTTTACTATGCTCCAACAAAATTTTTATCTGGTCTTTCAGAAATGCTTTGCTGTCCCTTCTCTATTAACAGTTTTCCTACAATGCTTTTCTCTCTCCCTTAAACACTTTCTCATTTTTTTACTCTTCCTCCCACTCTCCCTCTACCTGAGAAGTCCCAGTGATCATGTTCTTGATGAAGTCCCTGTGTCCTGGAGCATCGATGATGGTGACATAATACTTGCTGGTCTCAAACTTCCATAGAGAGATGTCAATGGTGATGCCACGCTCACGCTCTGCCTTCAGCTTGTCCAGAACCCATGCGTATTTGAAGGAACCTTTTCCCATCTAGGTAATGGGAGAGGAAATTAATATAAAGACATGCAGCCTTTATTTACTATAACTATACCTTTGCTAAACTTTTGTCCAAAGCCTTTTTACCATATTTATAATGCATGCTTCCAGATGCAATCTATCTCTAAATACATGTAAACATATGTGCACGATGGCATCTTCATCACGCCTCCACAGAACAATTCTAAAATTTTTATTAATTTCTATTTCTATTAATTAATGCTCCAAATTTAAGAATAACTGATGCTATAATAGTAAAACTGTTTCAAGTCATAAATCTCAGTACTGTAATTATGATACTGTGACTAGGATGGACTTACTTTGTATAAAAGTAAAAAAAATCAGTATGATAACTTCAATCCTTAGAATTGTTGTTGAAAAAAGGTAATAAATTACATGTAATGGAACATTTTATAAAGTAATAAAATATTTAATCTACACAAAATATGAATGACTACTTGTTACATTACTTATTACTGACTAATTCTACTAATAAAATTCAAACTTTCCATATCATATTTTCAACTTTTCTGTGTGTTCTAGGTTTGGCAATTAACAATGCAAATTCTGGCC